>NC_134038.1:67712780-68023158 GCF_965140245.1 Athene noctua
TGTAATAAAATCTAATGACCCATCCAGTTATTCCTAGTATCATAGAGTTTGTTTGAGAAGAAGAGAACTGAATGTGGCCTATCTGTGGGATTAGGGGTGGTTCTCGTTATTTCTCCATGCGCTGAGGTAGGAGCAGTAAGCGTTTTGGTGTGTCTTCTGTTGGTGAAGAATGTGAGAAGAGAGATTCTGAGGAGTTATCCCTAGTCTCATAGGAGTGGCTTTAATGAATCTCAGCAGTGGAGCATGCTTATAGTAGAACTGGAAGTGGATATTGAATCCTTGGCAATGGAAATAGGCACAGCTTTTAATTTGGTTTTATTTCCTGATTTTTCTAACCTACTTATCATTCTGTTTAAGGGCTTGTCATGAAAGAAACAAATGCTTAATTTATTTATGAGCATATCTAGATTCCAATTTGGTCATAAAACTCCATCCACTTGGCATTTGTTTCTGGTACCTTATAGCTTTGTATTTTCAAATTAATCCTTTGGAACTGCCTACTTCATGAATAAGTGAAGGATTTGTGATCCTTTCACATCATATATGTGCCACATGATCACAGAACTCCTGCTGCTACTTGTGCAGTACTTGCAGTTAAGAGAGAGAAGTCCTTTTCCTGTTAACATATTTCCTGAGAATACAGCAATCCCTCTAAAAGCTTTTACATGCCTTGTAATGTGTAAAGATTTGTTTCCATAGGCCCAGAGTTTTTGTTCCTTACATTTTTCTTAGTACTTGCAAGACAATTACCTATGGGAGCCATAAACCCAACATAGAAGGCAAAAGTGGAATCAATGCAATTACCTACTTCAGAAGTCATCATGGCATTTGTCATGGCTGCTCTACCAGGTTTAAGCAAATTTTCGACTGCAACTACAATATGGCACCCGTCATGTTACAAAGCTAGCGTATTTCCATACATGTAATGCACACCATACATAACTTACATGCCAGAACTTGGAAGAAAACCTCATAGATTGGTCTTATCCTACACTGAAAGAGAGGGTGATCAGAGCTTTTGGAATAATAGGATCAGGAACAAATATATTACTAAGGGGAGATGGGACGTTGCTATTTGGTCTCTTTTTACCCACACATATGTATACCATGTGCATGTTCTTTAAATGACATATAGCTTATATGCATGAAAACTTATTAAAATTAATACACCATCCTGTTTCATGTATATGTTTATGCCAGATTGAGAAGTGTGAGAAAATACAGGTGAGATCATTAAGACAGAAGGTATTGGAGAGTTATTAGGCATTTTTGTATGTTTCTAATATTTTTGTTTCTAATATTTTGTATGTGTTTCTAATATTTTTGGAAGTTTATAATTCAGACAAAGCTGAATAATAACAAGGCCTTGAGGAATACTGGTGTATTTCACTAGTTTCTGTATATCTCAGTCATCAATTTGCTACCTTATTAAAAACTATTTCATTACCTGTTTTTAGCTCCTTACCATCCATATATTACATTGTTAACCAGTGTGTTGGCCTTAGGTGTTTCCTTGTTGTCATTCATATAAGAATATGTTGAAACATTCAGAACTTCATGTAGACATGAGTTAGCATATAGTTCTACGTATATAATAGGAGTCACTTAAAATTCCTACATCATCTACACAAACTCATGTGTTAAACTCCTGAAAGAATAAGATAAAGATTCACTATTTTCTTCCAAATCAGGATACCATGATCTTGACAGTATTGTTTGCATCACATTGTTGCAAGGAATTTCTGGTCATTCTGTGTAACACCTTACAAGAGGGATATAAAGGAACTCCAAACAAGCCAAAAGAGGTGGCTGAGAATTTATTCTAATCTGTATGATGAAAAACTGAAGCTCAGGAAACTAGTCTTACCAGAGTGCACAGGAAAGGTAATTTCGCACGAGAGGAAGGAGCCCACTCATTCCCACTGGCTGTTGTTCTGTTTTGACTCATGATGCTTTAAGACTGCTAACACTAACACAATTTTAGTTTGGCCTGCTGAAAATGGTAGCAGACTTATCAACTGAAAAATCTTGGGCTCTTATTTTACTAATTCTTACAGTGTGTGTGTGTGTAAGGCTTGTAGGGATCATCTGTGTATTCCACTTTTGGATGAGGATTTTATTTGAAGATGATTAAGAGCACTCAGTGAGGACATTAATGGAATGTAACAACGGGGAATTCATTTGAGGAATGGAGGGGATGAGTCTAGTATGTCTTGTGGTGTAGTTACTCTTGGCTCAGCAGCTCTCATCCATTATTTACTTCTCATCCTGATAAGAATGCCAGAATGCCTTCGGTTGTCTTTTACAAAGTGTGGCATGTTATTTCTGGACTTCTTAATAAGTGCTATGTATGCTTGCCATGATGCTAGCCAGGACAACTATTTAGAAACACACATTGCACATTTAGGACAAACTGCAGAAAACAGTTTATTTGCCTGTTCTATTATCCTAGCTCAGGGTAGTGATTTGTATAACTTTTTGGGAGGTGTGCATGGATTTTCATCTTCAAATTACTGCTTCAATATATTTATTTTCAGTACTTTGTGGGTACAGCCAAGTGCATTTAGTAGTGGAGCTGGTAAATTTTCAGAACAATTTGCAAGTTTACTTTCAAACTGTCTCCTTGCTGACTGAAGGAATTAGCTATTGCAGACAAGCTAGGATTTGTGAGCTGAAAAATCGCATGCTACCCAAGTTTCTCAGTTCCTTTCTTCTCTTCTGACTTAATTAAATCAGAAGATTCTGCAGCAGAAAAGGAAGGTGGGAAACAAACAGAAAACAGAACAGGGGCAAAGGATATGTCCAGCTGGAGAGAATACCGCAGTCTGCAAAGTAAAAAACAGAGAGAATATTTGCAGGGCTCAGCTGCCTGATTTACTCTTCCTGCTCTGGAGATCAGGAGCAAAAGAAGGTGATAAACTGTGGAGGGCCTTGGCATTAAAGCAGCCTGGTGGAGTTAAATGAGCTCCTGAGACCTTCCTGAGAATCATCTCGAAATGCTTAAGTGCCCAAATGCTGCATGTGAAGAAAGAGGGAAATACCCAAAGAACTGCATGAAGCAAAGAAATTGACTTCTTTCAGCACAGCAGTGGTGGTCACTGAGCTGGCAGAAACATACTAAAGCTTGCAAAAAAGAAAATTAAATTTGAGGTATGAGGAAACATACATTAGCTTTTATTGTGTTTATCTATTATTCTGTATACCTTGTACCTTTGGGTGGAATAATAAATAATGCTTTTTTGGGAAAGCACGAATGAGTTAGCTGTTGCCATAAGGCAGAAAGGGAGGAAAGTTTATGAAGTTACATGCAAGTTAGGATTTTCTCTTCAACATGTTTGACAAAGAAGAGGGAGTTGCAGCTTGGTGGTGGAGGCAAAGAGTGACTAGTCCAATAACCTGGTTACTTGGGAGGCAAACTTGACTGGGGATTAAAGGCTGAAAATATCAACTTCTATAGTTGAAACTGTGAGTCAAGAATGGAATGATGCTTTCACTGAGCTTTTTCTGCTGTGTAATGTTAAGGCTAGCTTAACAGACTTGTCTAGCAAGTGTTGTCCTCAAGGGATAGCCTCCAACCCTATTAGAATGATGTCAGCTATTGGCAAACTGTACTTGATGGAGAAACTAGCTTCTTCTCATTTCATTTATATCCTATATAATTATTCTGGTTATTCTTTATTCACATCTGTGCCTGTGGGAAGAGAATCAGTCAGTGGATTGAGGCTTTTTTTGGTTCATGCTGGAGTTTAAGATCCTTCTTTTGTTCCTAAATTTATCTACTCATTTAAATGAGATACGCATATTTTCTAGTCCAGATACAGGCTTTCCTAAATGTGAAATTCAAAATGTAGATCCAAGTTTTACAAATTGCACAGTTTTCAGATTAATCTTGTGGTAGGTATGGTAGAAAAGGGGCAACTTCATAAAATAATACAAGGTCCTGATGTCCATTCAAAACACTACACCTATTGAATGAATCACCCTAAAACCAGGTAAATTTAAAAGAACACTCTATTTACTTTAATTAACAATAAAAACTAGTTATTCTCAGAACTAAGTAGGTTTATTTGGCTTATTCACTACACAGCAATTGGATAGATTTAGATGTGGTTTAGAAGTGACATGGTATAAATTTTAGGGCAATGGAAAAGGAGAATCCTAATTTCCAAACTGTGTATACTGTGCAAACAGTTTGGTTACAGAACATATTATTTTTGAAGCATGGAAATACCCTAATGTCTTTAACTCACCTGACCTTTCATCAGTCATTTTCAGATGGGCTTTATTCCATTCAAGAAAAGGAATATCTGAAGTAAACCCCAAAATAACCAAGTTATAAACAGCTGGCTTGTTTCATTCATAGAACATTCAAGCCTGTCACGTAAAGTTCATAGGACATTCAGTCTCTTCATATGGTAACCAATGCTCTGAGCCTCTCAGAAGTTAAATATAAGAAGCTTATGGTGTTGTGCTGCTCCATCAATTTATCAAATATATTTTTTCAAATACTTGTATCACCTTTCTCCAGAAAGATGCCATTATTTGTCTCATGTGTTACTAATTTTATTTCTGACAATTATTTTATTTTTAAATTGTTTTTATTGGAGTATTTTAGCTACAGAAATGCATCCCAGCACCCACAGATGCCATTTAGTGCTGAAATTCAAGCACTGTATACCTACTGCCAGAAATGACACCCACTCACTAGGAATATTTATTCAGCTATATGGGCAAGGCCAGAACAGTGAACATACCTCATCCTGAAGAACCCTCTGGCTTAGCATTCCCAGCAGCTGCTCTAAGTCATAATGGGCAGACATCCTAAGAGATTTCACCATACTTTGAGATAGAGACTGGTTGTATTTCCCTACTTGAAAAGCTCCAGCCTGCCCACAAGAATAAGGAATAAAATGTGGCACTCTCACAACCCTTGTTACAGGAGAAAGTTGGCTGCATCAGCCTGAAAAAGTTGGCCACGTCAACCTGGAAACAAGAACGAACCAGAGATGAAATAGTTCTTTCTTCATTTGGATCATAATGATCCCCAGGGGCATCCCTAAATGGGATGCTCTTCACTTGTTTTCTGCCTTTACTATGGTTACTCCAAAGTTGAAACCAACATGTGTTGCATGATTTTTTTCCACTTTTTCTGCCTCCAGAGGATGAATAGGCAGTATGATCTAATATTACATTTTTCTAGGCGGAAGGGAGATGACACAAAGTGGATTCACTCTTAAATGTTGGTGCTCTTGGTTATACGTGAGAGAAGTTTTATACCCCAAGGTTTATTACTTGTGTTTTAAAAGACTTATCTATCCCAAAACATGATTCTGAACCTGACTACAAGCCATTATAGAGAATGCAGGTGTATTGGGTTTGTGTGGCAAGGTTTTGATAGTGGATGGGCTACAGGGGTGGCTTCTGTTAGAAGCTGCCAGAAGCTTCCCCTATGTCTGACAGACCCAGTACCAGCTGGCTCCAAGACAGACCCATCGCTGGCCAAGGGTGAGCCCATCAGCAACGGTGGTCGCACCTCTGGGATAACATGTTTAAGAAGGGGGAAAAGTTGCTGTGCAACAGCAACAACAGCCAGAGAGTGAGAATATGTGAGAGAAACAACTCTGCAGACACCAAGGTCAGTGAAGAAGGAGGGGAGGAGGTGCTCCAGGTGCAGGAGCAGAGATTCCCCTGCAGCCCCTGGTGGAGACCATGGTGGGACAGACTGTGCCCCTGCACCCATGGAGGTGAGCGGTGGAGCAGAATCCACCTGCAGCCCGTGGAGGACCCCGTGCAGGAGCAGATGGATGTGCCTGAAGGAGGCTGTGACCCCGTGGGAAGCCCACTCAGGAGCAGGCTCCTGGCAGGACCTGTGGACCCGTGGAGAGAGGAGCCCACACTGGAGCAGGTTTGCTGTCAGGACTTGTGACCCCGTGGGGGACCCACGCTGGAGCAGCCTGTTCCTGAAGGACTGCACCCCGTGGGAGGGACCCACGCTGGAGCAGTTCGCAAAGAACTGCGGCCTCTGGGAAGGAGTCATGTTGGAGAAGTTTGTGCAGGACTGTCTCCCATGGGAGTGACTCCACATTGGAGCAGGAGAAGAGTGTGAGGAGTCCTCCCCTGAGGAGGAAGGAGCAGCAGAAAAAATGTGTGATAAACTGACCACAACCCACATTCTCTGTCCCCTTGTGCCACTGGAGGGGAGGAGGTAGAGAAATTGGAGTAAAGTTAAGCCCGGAACAAGGGAGGGAGAAGGCGGGGGGGGTGGGTGGGGGGGTGGGGGGGGGTGGGGGGAAAGCGTTTTTAAGATTTGGTTTTATTTCTCGTTATCCTACTCTGATTTAATTGGTAATAAATTAAATTAATTCTCCCCAAGTTGAGTCTTTTTTGCCCATGATGGTAACTGGTGAATGATCTCCCTGTCCTTATTTCAACTCACAAGCCTTTCGTTATATTTTCTCTCCCCTGTCCAGCCGAGGAGGGGAGTGATAGAGAAGCTTTGGTGGGTACCTGGCATCCAGCCATGGCCAATCCACCACTGCAAGATAGGCAGTATTTTTTAGTATTTGCAGTTTTGTAAAAGTTGATGCATTTCTTGCACAAAAAGAGGTGTGTATAAATGAGAGCAGGTTGTTATCTGCTAGAAGAAAATGAAGCCTATTTGCCATTGAGGTAGAAGGTACCAGATTTGCACACACTGTTATAGAAGTGTTTAGGGTAACCACTGCATTCTTCTAAATGGCTAGAAAGTTTCTCGATGTTCTTCTCCTTCCCCTGAACTACGGACCTGCCAACCTCAATGGAAGGAAGGGATTTGAAATGCTTACTTATTACAGGCCACATTTTCATACAGATATGTTTGGATGGGCCACAGCCCTTGTTTGCAGTCATCCAGAGCACCTCTCTTTCCTTTACTTATTGTGTGGTAGAAGCCACCTAATTCTGTTTGGTATCTCATGTAACCCTTGTGGCAATTACAGCACTTGTTTGTATGATGGTGCATTGAACATTGATATTACATGAACATTTAATCAGAACAGAGGCTACCAGTCCAGTTTCTACAATTTAAAATATTTTAGCTGTAATAGAGACAACCTGAGGCATGGCCATGTGCCAGCTCTCAATACTATTGAGAGTACAAACTGATAAGATGTAGGAACTTCTGGCACATGGAATGGTGAGTGCCACTGAAAAATCTTTGTGTTAGTAAATGTCAATATTTTAAAGGAGGCAACAGTACTATGTATGGAATATGTGAGTATGCATTGCTACTGCCAAAAAAAATATATAAAAAGTCTTGCCTCTAGGTTTATTCTACATACTGCTTTCCCGCTGGGAATCTTGATAATGGAAATGTACAAAGCTATCATTAATAACAGTGAATTTCATGAATATAATCACTGTCAGTACATGCTTAGGATATAGATGAGTTAGTTACACAGTATATCTCTATCATTGATCATGTATGTGGGAACCATTAAAATATATAAAAAAATTTAAAATGATGAATCACATTCCAAACACAGTGTGAATATAATGAATATAAATATTATGTGTGAGGGAAGAGTAGTTTAGAAAAAAATCTTTATTTTGAATCAAAATAGCAGAAGAAATATCATTTATCTTGTCACCCTTAACAGTGAATCAAGTCTTATAAGTTTGAGCAAATTAACTGCAAATTGATAGGACTTTAGTGCAACAGGTATGCAATTAAGGCACAACAAAAGAGGGTTTATTAGACTCAGAATGTCATTTGGAAGTTTTAATTGCCTTTGCAAGCTAGGGGAAAGTTCATTCTCAATGTTTTACTTATCTTCCAGGAAGCATAATTATGTCAGAAGAACTGCAAGATGCTTTAGATAATATGTATGATGCTAGAATTCCAAAACTATGGTTTAGGATTTCCTGGGAGTCAGCTACTTTAGGATTTTGGTTTACTGAGCTTCTTGAAAGAAACCAGCAGTTCAGCAGCTGGCTGCAGGATGGCCGACCAAATCAGTTCTGGATGACAGGATTCTTTAATCCACAGGTAAGGCTGCCAGACTGATCTTTCTAACTCCTGTGTAACAGTTAAATTAGACCTTGAGAGAACTTCAGGCTGACTCAATCATGACTATATGAAGTGTAATCTAAATTCAATTTTTAGCACAAATGTAGGATAAATTAACTTCAACATCTATTGAAGACATTTTCGCCAGACTCAAGTAACATTACTGAAATAATGAAATGCATTTTATGGTTGCTTTAATTATAGCATGGAAATTGGGTAAATAAATCTTTTCACATTTCAATTTTATCCTCTTTTTTTTCCCCTCTGCTACAGTAATCTGTTTTCATTTATTGTATGAAAATCCCTTTGAGTACAAAACAAGTTAAGTTTCAATACTTCGACACAGGAAGAAGAGATTTGGCCTTGGCTTTGACTTCCTTGAAATGGAAGGTTTGTTATTTATACAACCCCAGAATTGTGCCAGACTTGGTCTGCAGAGACATATAAAAAATACAGCCTCTCGCTTGCACCATCTAAAATAAAATCCTGGCACAAAATGAAACAGAAAAAAGGGAACAGCTGAGAACAGAGTTAAAAGAAGTGAAGTATACATACCTGGATGATGTGTAGTTTCTTTGCACAGTTATCCACATTCATTAAAGCTTTTTATGATCCACAGATGTTTGGGGGAATTAGGAGTTGTGGAAGTGAGTCACTGTGAGAGCATCCAGCCAACAGGTTTCTGTGAAGCCTTAGCAAAAAGCTATTTTAAAGATCTATTTTAATCTCAGTCCTTGTTAGCAATGCAAAAGCTAGCTGAAACAGCTGCCTAGAATAGAGAAAGCAACAGTGGCAAATATTCTCTAGGAGTGCTGCTGGGAAATATCCATCTATCATCTATCATGTCTGTGTCAGCTGTCTGCTGATACCACTTTATAGCATGGCAGTGTGCTCACAGAATCCCTGAGCAAAGAGTTCCCAAGCAAAATTATGAGGGAGAGGGGTAGGAGTTTTAACAATATGATTATGCTTCCATACTTGGTTTATTAGCAACACACCGATAGTGGCACTCTAAAATATTCCCAAGTAACTTTTGAAATGATCAGGCTCAATGCAACCCTAATAGGCTTTTGGTTTTGCTGGTGTTTGCTTTTGCACTACAGAGGAACAAGAGTTGTTACAGATTTTGTACTGGCCATTTTAGCTGGCTTTTTTGTTCTTTGGGGTTGTGTCAGTTCTGAAATTTTGCCCGATCAAATTGGGCATCCTACATTTTTTTGGATACATACATCTGGATTTCTAAAAAAAGCTGCCAATTATAACCAGAGTAAAATGTCCTCAAAAAAAGCTGTGAACATAGTAAGTGGAAAAGCCTCCAGAAATACAAAAATTAAACACTTCATAACACATAGTTTTAGAAGTCCCTAAATACATAGTGTGCAGAGAGAAGAAAATCAAAGCATGAGGTGTGCTTACCTGATTTAAAAATCTATTTTTGCTGACAATCACAAGCTTAAGAATCAGGTGGTTATTGCTGTAATCTCCATTTTCTGTAACCCAGGCTGTGGGAGTGGCTCATTCTACAAGAAAGTCACCTGAGCAAAGAATCCTTTTCTATTTAATTAACTGTTATTTTGTTAATAGTCATACTGCTGTGTTTAAAGTCAGTATTTCATATGTTAAGAAAATTGATTTTCATCTTATCAAGCAAGTTGAGGTGATGAAGTGTTAGTGCTGCAGTTCTAATGGCTTGTTTGTAATACCTGACAAATTGTCAGAAAAATCCTTTCATTTGTGATATGAAATGCAGTTCCTAAGTAATTTATAATTTGCCTACTTGTATAGATCTCACTGTTTGCTTTATAGTCAATGGATAAATGCCATGGATAACACAAGACAATAAAGTAGATTTATAGCACTGGGAGAATGAGGCATTCTGGCAATAAAATATAATATAGGACCTGACTCTGCCTTCTTTTGGACTGTTTATACACTAGAATAAATTCAGTAATTTCACAGACGTTAAACTTTATTTATAGTGATACAAATGAGAGCAGGCTCAGGCTTCTATGTAAAAGAAACCTGATTCCCTGTGCATGTCTATATTGGGCCAAGATAACTGGGATGAACAAAACAAGAAGTGCCAGGAATTTTCTTCCCTTCTGGAAGTTAATCTGATGTTACTGGATTTCTTCCTCAAAAAACCTGACACTATGTACATATCATTTCTACCTCCCAATTTCCATATTGTGGCTGATACTGCTTTATTGTTTCCTTGTTTGCATCTTTGTATTCAGTGGCTGTCACTTGTCCTACATATGGATTTTAAGCCCTGTGAGGCCAAACTGTCTATCTTGTTGCATAATACTTAGCATAATGAAACCTCAGCCTGTTTCTAAGACCCTTATATGCCAAAGCAATGTGAATACCAGTAAGAATTTGAAGTACAATGCCTTCATTCCTCAGTCCCCACTTAATTCTAGTAAACCTGCCGTAATTTTCTTGCTGTAGAAACTGCAAAATAAGTGACAAACAAGGAACCTCCTAACCAAGGTAAAGGAAAGAATGTGATTGTGAAAGCAATAGACTTAACTGATTTCCATATTTCTCATCATAGCTTCCTTGGATGCCTGCTTCTCCCTCACTGAAGGTTCAGAGTTACTTTGCAGGGATTGTTAGAAGGCAAAGGGACAAAGCTTTAGCAGCCTTCAACGAGGAGGCCAGGGAGAAGTTCAGGAAAGGGCGGGTGAAGAAAGGAGAAATAATTTTCCATTTCTGAAATCTCAACATGCATCCCCCCCAAAAAAGAAAAAACAAACCACACAAACAAACAAACAAAACCAGGGCAAAGATTACCAGAAATCAAAACAAATGTCATGGCAAGTCATCCATTATGTCCCTGACAGATAGTTTTGGGGGGAGCCAAGCCCTCAGCCATACAGTGGCACCTTGAGCCACTTGGTTCTTTCTTGTGCCGTTCACCCACTTCTGTGATAGCCAGCTGGGCCTCCAGCTCATAGCTGTAGTCTTTAAACATTGTCTAGGATTCATTCAAATGAGCAGATAAGTGTTACAAGTCCCAATGCAGACAGCGTGTAGGTCCTGCCATCTCTGTAAGAATAGTCTGCAGTCTAAATCTTATCCCTGAAGACAACTCACAGCTCCAAGCTTACTTCTATTCTAGTGTTTCCACAGTGCCTTTGAACTGATTCCCTTAATACAGTCATTGCTCTGTCTTGTCCTCTTCAGGCTCTTCTTTAATATTTCAGTTTATCTGGGATCCAGTAGCCCTCTGGGGCCTTCTGGCAGTGAGCACTGTGTATATTTTAAACTAGTAGTACTATCATGTTCCTACAAATTAAAATTCCACAAATTAACTACAAAGATTCTGCTTTCAATTCATGGCATTTCCAATAGAAGGACTTGGCCTTTAATCCTGTCTCCTTTAGCTATATGCTAGCGTTCTCAACTACTTCAAACGCAATTACAATTATCTGTGCTATCACAAAACCTCTTTAAAACACTTGTCCTGATGTCTCTGGAATTACATTAATGAGAAGCAACCAATGTCAGTTAACCGCAACATCTGAGTTCATGAATGTCATCTGATGTTCTCATAACTCGAAGGGTGTTGCGTAGCTACGAAATGCTTAGCATGTGCAACAAGCAATCCAGCCCCAGCAGCCAGAGATTGGTCCTTGCATTTAGTAGACCAATGTGCTCATATGTCATATTTCCGCCTATGACATTTTTCCATTTATTTGTCCCTAAGAGTAGCTCAACAGAGCATCCTGCACTGTGAATACTGAAGAAGAATAAAAAGCTTGTTCAGTTCCTTCATTGCTCCTGATTTCTTCCTAGCTGTGCTGTTGGATCTCTAATACCCACCTTTGTGTGTTCCCCATGTGGCTCTGTATTCTCCCATCTCTGTCTCCCGATACCTTCTTTTTCTGCACTGAAATCTGTCCTGAAACTTCTTCCTTCTCAGTTGTCCTTCTCAGGAAGTCCCTCTTGCTCTTGCATCTTCAATTTTTGTGTTTTATTCATTCATCTCATGGCTATATAAATCAATTTCCAAATGGTAGAACAAGGTATACATCCACACCACGTCCCCTGGAAGTGCAGTCTATACCCTCCTGTCTCTTAGGACTAAGGTACTTCCCATTTACTGCAGTATATGAGAGAAGCTAACCAGCATCTTCAGCCTGGCTTGTCTTGTGAGAGCTTGTAACTATAACATGAGATTGTAGCTCTTCAGGAGATTGAGTTTCATTCTGTGCTGCTGAAGTGCTTTAAGTTTATCTGACTGGTGCCTACAATAGTACATTATTGTTGTATATTAAGGCTTTGCACTGAGCAAAGTGACAGAGGCATTTCACTATTTAATTACATTATTCCAGTTTGTACTTCCTTTGTATTCTGTAAAATGCTTCATGATTTGTTAACTGAAAAGCAATTTTATAATGCTGGCATAAGAAAAGGTGAATAATATAGCACACAAAATACCATTGTTGTTTGTGGCTTAGCAATTACCTTTATTTGGAACCTCAAAAACCACTGGCAGCCTTATAAACCTCTCTCCATCTGGCTGGTTGCAAAGTAGGCATGTGAGGGGTGGTGAGTTTTACATGCAGCTTCTGATATGTTAAAGAAGCCAATCTGGTGGCTTCTTAGCACTAACACATGCACACCAGGTATATAAGAATGCATAGTGCTGGGAAAATGTAGGAAAGTACTGGATTTACTCAACTGAATTCAGTTTTGTATGCAGATAAAATTCTGTGGGATGAGGTTTTATACTGCTGATATCACTATTATATGGGGGGGAAAAAGTTTGGAATGGGTGGGTTCAAGTATTTTAAAATACCCTATGTCATATTCAATCTCCTTAGGGATTCCTAACTGCTATGAGGCAAGAGACAACTCACATGAATTTAGCAAAAGGGTGGGCGCTCGACAGTGTTGTTTTACACAATGAAGTGACCAAGATGATGAAAGAAGACGTTGTTGGACCTCCTCCTGCTGACATTGGTGGGGTTTACATATATGGCCTTTTCCTTGAAGGGGCAGGTTGGGACCGCAGAAACAGTAAGCTGGTTGAGTCGGCACCAAAGGTAAGGATCAAGTGAGCATGACTGACTGTGGCATAATATGCTATGCTCAGAGAACACCAGAAAGTATTTTGAGTGCCTACAGCAGTGGTTTCAGAACAGGTTTTAAGAGGACAAAACACTAGCAGGGCTGGGAAGAGGACAGAGTGTTTACCCACCAGAACCAAACAAAAGACTTCTGTTAGAAAGTGAATTTAGGATGCGCTGCACTAGAGCAGACCAGATGCCAAACTCTTTGCCTTCAGGGGCCCTAGAAGCACATCATGTTTGAATAAAATAGTGCAACCCATAGTCAGCCTTCTTTTGACTGACTGAGTGGGACCCTATCTCAACTTCCAAAGCCCAGGACTGTGTTTAATGACAGCTGCTGTGGAAGTCAGTGTTTGCATGGCTAGAAATCCCTGGCATTTGTTTTTGAATAGGAGGAAGAATATTAGTTCTGGGCTTATGCTCAGTTACCTGTGCATGGAGTTACATTTTGCTGATGTGACTAAGCAGATTTAAAATCTAGCTGTGGAGTCGTGATTAGATGCTGTGGTCACTGCCTGGGGAAAGCTGTCATTGTCTGCACTGGTAAAATTTTTCCAAACCAGTGATAAGCACCCTGGAAATGGAGTTGAGGTATAAAACACTTCTGTGCCTGGCTGCGAGCAAACTTTTCCAAACCAAGACCTTGCCAACTGTAGCTTCTGTTGCCTGGTTTGTCAAAAGACACCTTCAAACATGGAGTTCACTCAAGTGCTCTGGAGTGTTCAGCAAGCTTTCATGTTGCTCTTGGGTTCGGGTCTTTTTTTCCCCCTGCCAGTGAATATGTTGCTGAAAGACCTGAGGGGACCTAGTCTGTTCAAACACCCAAGAGGCACACTGGATCTTTGAAATTCCACTGCCGTCAGTGCAGAGGTAACAAGAGGGCTTGATAAATGCTTCTTGGCCTTCGTAGCTCCAGTCCTGCTATTCAGGGACGAGGAGGTGGGGAAAGAATGGTGAACACTAGCCAAAGGGGCAAAGGACGGGAAAAAAGACAACGGTCTCTCTCCCTCTTAGAACCACCCTGTTGTTTTTCCATCTACTTCCATGGCATGCAGTTTTCCAGGTTTCTTCTGCTTTCTTTTCCTTCCAGGCTTCCTGATGTCTGTTGTCCCTGAGCTGTCACTGGCTTAAAGTTAGGGTCAATGCAGTAGTGAGCACAGGGCTTGTGTTCTTGTGTATACCCCTGCTGAGGTGGTGGTGCTTTTGCTGAAGGCTATCATGGAATCTAGTTTTAGCATTTGGAGTTCAGACACCCTATCCTACTTCTCTAATGCGGAGCCCCATGTCTCTTTTTAACATTCTCAGGTGCTGTTCACAAGTCTTCCTGTAGTCCATGTGTATGCTGTTAGCACAACAGCACTACATGACCCAAAGAAGCAACAAGGAAGTGTGTACTCCTGCCCTGTCTACAAAAAGCCTCGGAGAACAGACCTGACATACATTTTCTCTTTGTATCTGAAAACAGTGCAGAACCCTGATCATTGGACTTTACGGGGCGTTGCACTGCTCTGCAGTTCAAAATAAGGACCAAGAGATAGCTGTAAAGGAAGAACCACCTAGGAAGATTAATCAGCAGCCCGTAGGACTTCTGTTGGTGACAAAGTGATGGTTACTTCCTCATAGGGTTATGGGAGTTAATAAGAGACGTATAGAGATTGTGTTAATTGCACACAGATCCATTTACTTTGTTCACAGCAAAAATGCTAAATATATTTAACCTTGCAATATCAGAGGTAAAACAGTTGCAGGTGTAAAATTTGGCAACTGTTATAAAGCAAGTGAGAATATAATCAACTAGCTTGCTCATAATGGAAACACTAGGAAAAAAGTGCTTATGATAGTGACAACTGCTCTAACATTCATGGTGTTCCTTTGTAGATGTTCTCTTTTCTTCTTAATACAAGACTTCTTCATAAGATGATATAATCCTTTTAAAATTCAACTTGGTAATTAAAAACTTATCATCCATAGCATTAACAAAGCTGTAGTGACAAGTGAATTAAATGTATGGTAACACTTCATATTTGTCTTCATGTATTCCAATACACAGTTCCTTGGATTTTGCATTTGTAAACTTACTGGGTGGTTTTACAAATGGATGTTATAATTTCCTTGAATAGCAACTTGTTCATGCTAATAAACATAGAAGTTTATCTTTGCACAAGTAGTGGCCTTTGCACATAGGTACTGATTTCTAAACCTATATCCCACTATAAGGAAGATGCACACACACCACATTATTAGTGAGAAAAATGTTTTGGAACTCTTCTCAGCATAAACACATCTGAGCACCAGTTTGGGTCTATTAGTATTTGCTCCATTGGCATTAGTGCCTGAATCCTGTAAACTCAAACCTTTAAACTGCTTTTTATTCTGTATTTTGCACCAGTTTAGGGTAAAAAAAAAAAAAAGTAGAAGATACACAGGCCATTTCTGGGAGTAAATTCACCTGAAATGGTTGAAGTAATTTTTGTTTGTTACTACCATTGCTATCTACCCTGTAATTGAAGGGCAACTGCTACTTCTCTTTTAATAGGCAGCTATTGGCAGAAAATGTGTTTGGCTTTTTTCACTACCACGAATTCAAAGCAAAAGAAATCACTGTTAGTTGTTATGAAAGAAGGACTTGCAGTGAGTGCTTTGTTAATCACTTTTTTTCTCCTTGTAAACACTTCCAATTTTTGTATAAATGCTTCAATTTCTATGCAGCGGGTGTCTAAGAAAGTAGTTAATCCTTTTTCATAACCAGTTTTACTCTGCAGTTAGGAATTGCAGGTCTCTTTCTATGAGGAAGTTTGATATTCACACTCCCACCCACAACCTAGCAGAAAGTGCCAGATTTGTTCTTGGAAGACAGAGGAGACAGGGACAGGGTCCCTTTCTCCCACTGAGCCAGGAGGAGCCACTTGTTTCACATGAAGTGCCGGCAAGATTATCTTACCGAGTGAAGCCACCTGTTCAAAAAATATACACCAGGCCTCGCTGCAGTACAGCTGTTCATCAACCGATTTCATTGAGAATTTTGTTTCAAAAAAGGGTGAAGGATTGGGCTTCAAAATCATTGCTTTTGGAAATTATGAAAACGATAAGGAGGACTTCAAGCAGGAAAAGGCTGTGCTGTTGTATGGAAATTCAAGTTGTAACCCACAGTCTTCTCCCTGTCCTCTACCTGTATGAGATGTGGAGTAAATTAACTTTGATTTCTTGGTCCATGTAAAATTCAAGTCAGTAACATCAATAATAACTTAAAATGAAGAGTGTGCATTGAAATACTTTGCACACCTAAAGAACTCACTACATGCTATGAAAACAAATCATCGTCTGAACAGTTGAAGTTAGAAGTAAACTAAAAATACATATCTGATAGAGGTGTGGTGCTACATGATAACCTCCATGGAAACTGTATCGCTTCCTTTCTTTGTCAAGTAAAATGAGAAAATTAAATGCAATATAAAGAAAATCTATAGGCAATTATGGTCTAGCACTTAGTGTTCTGCAAAGAAATAGCTTCTTTGAACTTTGACATTTTCATTTCAATAACTAAAACCCTGTTTGTTAGTTTAGGAAAATGTAAAATCTTGCAGAACAGAATGCAGGTCATATTACAGAAGAACCTGACAAATCACAGTGTTTCACTGAAGATAGCTAGAGTTTTACACAGAACTGGAAGAAGAATATACCGTTGCCTGGTTCCAGGAAAGACTTCCTATAACTAGTAAAAATCCAACGAAGCAAACCCTCCATTCCGTGCTATAAGCAAAACCTTTTTTTTCTTTTTGCATGTAATTACAGTACAGCAGAGATGTACAATTTATTGTTGAAAGAAATGTCTTCCCCTCCCTGGCTCCCTCTCTTGCCCTATCCTGCCCTTCCATTCAGTGGAGTTGCTGCTTCCAATCTGACAACATTAATTTGATTTGAAATGTCATTGACATAGTATAACATTGACCTTTCCCAAGCAGTGTTCCCTAGTTACTATTGCTAAAGATATTTCACTTCAAATGTGATGTACACCAGACTAAATGAAAGAAGTGGCAGGCAGAATATTTGAAATCAAAGTCATTATATTTAAATTATAGATTAACAATTAGCTGGGAGTCCTCAAACAATGTATATAGATAACCAAGTTATGCTCTGCTGTTAGAACGAATCTGAGATATTAAATACAATCATACAGCTTTTGACAATATTGTACAAGTTTCACACAGATAGTAATGGCTAACATTGCTTTAGGTAAGTGCTTTGAAGGCAACTCTGATTAAGAATGAAGAGAGCAATACAGTCCTGCACCCCGTGTCAGCATAGCGGCCGTGTTTACAAACATAGCTGATGTCAGGGCACTGGCTCCTGTAACAGCATTCCATACTCCAAAGGGTGTCTGTCTCATAATCCCTGAGGCTGTGGCTGGTCGATAACGATGATGATAGGAAACAAAGAATTGGTTTATGGATTGGCCTGTACTTCAGCAGCTTTGTAGAATAGATTTTAGTCGCAGTGAAGCTCAGGAAAAGCACAGAGGATGGAAAATAAAACAATTCCCTTGTCTGGTCAGTTATGTTCATGAGCCCTATAGTCATCTGGATAGAGTAACAATTCTTTAAAGGATCTTGATGAAACTTCAGTTACAATTTTCTAATATTTTTCTCTATTTATCCAGAACCTATGCATTGATCTTATTCCTCTTTTACTGCTTCATACCCTTGCCTTTTTCACAATTGTCTTTCCATAACATGAATACAACACCTCATTCTCTTCTCCTCTTGCTATTCCATATTTAATATGTCATCTGCTTTTTTATTCTTACTCCATAAGTGCAGAAAATGCATTGTCTACATACATTAAACTTTCCTCTTCCAGAACTCTGGAAATAATCTTTGGTCATTTGAGGACCTCCTTTTTTCCACTGAGAGCACAATTTACTCAAAACCCTATCATTCCTGCCACATTTTGTTACACCCTGGCTAAAGCAGGAACTTCCTCCTTCTGCTGTTTCAGTGAGGGCCCTTGAATGAAAAGATTTGTATTGCTGAATGGATATTTTTCATTGTTCCTTCTCTTCCTAATATGAAGTAATAGCTTTGTTATTGTTTTCTGATTAGAAGAGTTGGTATAAGATAATGGAAAATGTTTCTATACTGTTGTATGTACAACTAAAGAGAGTGATTAGGCTGTAAAGTGACTGCTAAATCAGTCTTTGAAAATACAGCAGGTTTCCACCTCCCTTTGACATGTGAGTTCCACTGGGGTTAGTGATAGCTATTGGCACACCGCAAGACAGAGGGGGAGCCCCGTCATTCAGTTTGCATGGCTTGGCTTTTGTCGGGAAGACAACACTACAGACACCTGTGTAAATGATAGAACACCACCAACACATGTTTTGTGATATAACACAAACTCACACATTTTTCTAGAGCCGAGTAAATATCTACTGTGCGATCTCTTATTCAGTAAGGATAGTATGGTGTGTTTGCTAATTGATTCCTTATACCGATTGCTTTAAGTCTAGCAAAGGGACATCGTCACCTCCTCCTTCTTTTCCTTCCTGCTTAAGAATGGCTTCTGGGATTGTAACTGCTTTTTCAGTTGCCTGGGAAGCACCTTTTGTTGCGCTATTCTTGTCTTTCTTTACCTTAGTGATCACTTCTGTGTAAGAGATTTCTTCAGTGAAGGGCTCTGCTGCTGTGAGCTCAGAGGTGATGTGCACGCCGGCTTCCTGGATCCCTTCCTGACCTTCGGCTCCTGTTCGTTCTTTATTTTTTTTATGGATCTTGAAAGTCTCCTTCGTTGGGGCAGCTTGTGAAATGGTCTTCTTGATCCTTATCCCGGACTGTTTCAGTCTTTCTCCTGACTGCCTGATCCTCTCTCTCCTCTCAGGGGTCACTATTCTAGTTCGAAGCCTGTTCACCTTCTTGCCAAAATTTTGTCTTGTCTTTTGGATATTTTCCCTTGAAAATGCCTTTTTGATATCATCTATGCGCCTCATGCCTGATTTTTTGAACTGAGTTGCTTTGCTTTCTTCGATATAATATTCTTCATCAGAAGACAGATCATCAGGTGGGAAGAAATCATCCTCTAGAGTTTCACCTGCTGCCCTCTCTTTGATAACAGAGAGAGATGAAGGACACTCGGTTTCCTCCTGTGAATGAAAGCAGAGAGTCATCCTCCAGCAAGTTTTTTTTAAAAGCATGGTGATTCAAGCATTTTGTTTGTTGCCTTGTAGTTAATTCATGCTAACAGAAATACAATATTTTAACAAAGTAATGTAGGATTGTACCATTGTATGTCATCTATACAGAATACAAACAGCAGAAGAAACCTTTTCCAAGTTCTGTAAAGACATTACACCTGATTAAAGATTTCTTTTCAGTGTGGTTCTACCTGAAGGTAATGAATGCCATGGTCCTATGTATGCTGATCTCTAATGGTTTTCAGAGTACACTTGTCTAGTTTTTTGGGGTTTTTTTAAGCTTTTCTGCTTCTCTGAAATTGGACCTAGATCCCTTATTCGTCACCAATAAAAGCAGACAGCCTGTAAATGATGTCTACAAGAGGCTTTTGTGCTTGTGTCAGCTGCACACTTTCCAAATCAGTGCCCCAGTGATACCCATAGCTTCAGTCCTTACTAACACCAAGACAATTGCACATTTTTGATTAACTGGAACTTAGCAAACATTTCTGTTGCAGCACAGAAGGGGATGAACCCCAGCATACTCACTTACATGTGCTGGCTCCATAAGGGGAAAAAGTCAGTAAAGGAATGAGATGTTATTCAGTAAATCCAGTTCCATACAATTTACTCAGTACCTGCAGCATTGCTGAGGTGAACTTGACTTGTTCCATCTGGAAACATATGAATGACTCTGAGCAAGCACCCCTGTCTCCTGTGGTGAGTTTGGTGGCCTGTATGAGCACGCAGTATTGCATATTTATATTTATATATGATATGTATTAGCTTCATGCTTGGAAGTGGTGACTATCCTAGATATCTTAGCACTAGGAATTTATATAGCCTCTCCAAAGACAGACTGGCTAGAGGCTCGAAACTCAAAGACACAGAAGATTTCCAAAAGCTGTCCACAGTAAAGTGCTATTTGACATAGTGCTGAGGGATCTGGTGTAGTTGGGAACTGTCAATGTTAGGTTAAGGGTTGGACTGGATGATCTTCAAGGTCTTTTCCGACCTAGATGATTCTGTGATTCTGTAAACAAATAATTTACCAAGAATCACTTAGTGGTTAAGGACGTGCAAAAAAAAGGAAAAAAAGCTTGTGGTAATGGAAGTATTTATCAGAACAGGGAGAATCTCCTAAGAGAGCTGATCACCTGATCTGAAGACTGCTGTCTGCATGGACATTACAAATTTGTGGCTTGGTGTCAGTGAGTCACTTGTATCTAGAAGTACTAGTGTATGCAGAGTAGAAAACTCATATCTTGTGGGAGGTGTCTGAGATAGACAGTGCCAGCCCATTTTTCCTTACTAGCTATTTATGTGCATGTGGTCTTCTCCCAGGAGGAGCAACCCTTTAGGGTGCAGACAGGTACAACAACTATATAAAACTCCTCCAAGCTATTTCCCATTAGTACTAACTACTTTAGCTGATTTCTGAAGCATGATAGTGTCTGGGCTCTACCCTTAGTATTATTATCTTCATGCAGACAATAGCGAGATATTAGAAGTTGTGAACCCGTGAAGAATGGGTCCAATTTACTGAATATTATGCTGTGAACTGGTTTCCGGCCAAAAAGACGTCTATCATTTTTCATAGTGACTCATTAGTAGCAAGTCATGTTTAATGTTATTTTACAGAGTACTAGCGATACATAAAATAAATTACATTAAGCTATTTGGCAGATAAAACCCACTTAAGAGTCTGTCATCGTGCCTTGGCTTCATTTAAAAACCCTGTAGTAAAATAGTTGTTAATGCTTAGAAAAAATAGGGATGAGCTATATTGCATTGATTACAGCAGAATGTTATTCAACTCATCTGTCAAAATCAGCAGGAACAAAACTACAATGCTTTGCTAATAATCATCTTCATTAACATGTGCAAATTAACATTAATTATATAAAGACTTCTATATATAAACATAATCCCTTCTTTTCTGAAAATGAACTAAAACACAGCTGGATAATAATTCCTCAAAGTTTGTAAATTATAGCCTATTCCTTCAGATGAAATGGTAACAAAAATGTTTCCAGAATGAGTATTCTGAAATTTCAGTACATAACAGAAATGAATACAATATGGTGAATAGGGTATGCTGTTCATATGAAGATTACTTTTTAAAAAGAGAGAAGACAGAGAGACTATTTTCTCTGCAATATTTAAGCTGTCTTCCTACAAAAGAAGAACAAATTTTTCTGTACTTTTTGTCGTGTTTACCACATTTTTATTGTATTTAGCTTTATAGTCTATTAGCTAAAGAAGAGAGCACTTTAACTGTCATACATGTGTTAGCATTAAGACTTATGAACAATAACATGTGAGATGAAGGCCTTGTAGATGAGACACAGAAACTAGAGCTGTAGATCATTAGGAACATTTTTCATTCTGCTACAGACTCTGAGAACAATCTTTGCCAAATCTCAGATTTTTCTCCTTTTCCTTGGTTTCTGCACGCATCTTGCAGAATCAGATGTTGCAAGGTTAAAAATTAGTGTGAGTTTCTATCTCCTCTCAAGATTGCTGGATGGAAGGTGTTACCAAAGTGGAAAGTATTAGTGAAACTGGCTAGTGTGTTAGGGAGGTTTCATAATAAAAATACAGTGATTTAGGCTCAGCAGGAGAGCTTTCTCATCTGCTTCCTTTCTCTCTCCTGTCCCTCCCCATTTCTTCTTATCACTAGATATCAGTGGGGTGGAGAGAAGAGAGCTCATCCTTCCTAAAGCAGGAACAATAAGTTTTAGCACCAGGTGGGAGATAGATGGAGCCAAAACATATAGCTACCAGCTCATTTATAGACTCACTAAAAGCAAAGACCAAACACCTACTGATTTCAGTTGCACAGGACAAAGCCCTAAACCAGGTGAGAGCTTCCTTCCTGGCTTGAAAGCAGATGGAACTGGAAACAGCAGGACTGAGCAGCCTGATCTCAGGGGAGGGTGAGAAGGAGTTGAGTGATCAGTGATGCTACCTGCAAGCTTTTAGTTAAAAATCTACTTAAGCATTTTGCCAGGAAGGACTCTGATCTGCCACCCCCACCTCACGGGACGTAAGGGAGGATCTTTAAGCTAAATTTGTAAGTGCTCAAATAAAATGAGGACAGGAGATTATTTCACAGTAAAAGCTGGTACCAAACAGTCAGGTATTTTTAACACACCTTCATGAGGAAAAAGGAGTGCAGTGATATGGCCTGTAGATTGGTTAATACAAAGGACATGTACTCTGCTTGCCCTGCCTACTGGCAAAAAACAACGACATGCACATACCAGAACCAGAAACCAAGAAACAAATCTGTGGAAGCTGATCGTTCCCATTCCCTTTCATCACTCTTCCTAGATGGAGCACTTGGAGAGGTGCACCCTGCAGAGGGTGGTCACACTGGTCCTGGTATGCTAGTTGGCCATAATCTCCTGACAAGTTAGTCTACCACTCAACACACTGAAAATACACCTGGACCTTTGAAAACAGAAATTTTGTTTCCTTCTCCAAGAAAAAGTCAGGAAATCAGTCATATAAGCAGTCTATTTGGAAGTTGTCTTGTTTTTGTACAAAAAGTGTAGCATATATGCTTACATTATGCAATTCCCATCTTCTCACCCTTACACAGCCTCTCCACTAGCACATAAATATTTGGGCATTTTCCACCAATTTGAGAATGTTGCTGAGCTCAGACACAAAGAAATAAGCTCTCTGCTGAGGACCTGGCTGTGTTGTGAGTCATCTTGTCTGTCCTCTCAGCTGACGTCTGTCCTGAGCAAACACACCATGGCTCAGGTACCTTGCTTGTAGACTTGGACTCAACGTTTTCAGCAGGTGATGGGGGTGCTGAGAAGAAGGGGTGTGTCTTATGAATGAGGGTAGGAAGGCAGAGGGGAGAAGGGAGTCAGATTAGATAGTGTGTTGTTGAAAATGGAAATATTTTTGAAAAAAATAATGTGTGTGGAAGGAAATGAGGTCTGTAAGAAGAAAAGCTTCAGGTTCTGTGGGAGCAGAGGAAGGACCAAAGGCATTGCTTGAATAATAAGGGAAAAGCCTGGAGACTTTTGCAGTTCAGCCAGGCAGAGAGAGAAATACAGAGACTACAAAGCTGTAAGGTTAGTTAGATCTACTGCTTAAGAAACAACATTAAGAAACAAAGGTATAACATCATAATAGAACGATTGTACAGTTCAGGACTGGCTGGTGATGCCCCTGGCACAGTAAGCTTGCTAAGAAAGCACTTTAAACCTGAACTTTGGCTTTTCCTAGTTTTTGAGTATTTAACTTCTCAAATACACCTATCCAAGGAAGTCTGAGTTTTTAATAGCCTGGCTGAATACAAAGTAAACACATGAGTAAACCTCAGCTTTGGTGAAGGTGGCTAGCATGGCATTGATTTGAATGGATAGCTCCGGGGACAGTGAATATTGAAACCCAGATGTTTCTAATACTGGCTTGCCAAGAAAGTCTGACTCCATCATTGCCATTTTCACCCTCTGCTCCCATTTCACTTCAATGCACAATTACAAAATTTTCAGAGGGACATGGTCTGTGTCCTTCACACACTCCTTTCACTCTGCAAACTTTTCTGCTGCTGCCAAAATTCTGGCTGCCCTGCACCCACGTGCAAGGGTGCTGGCCAGTTTGCAGGCACTGCCAGCATCTCCTGATGTGAAGGAAGGGATTACAGCAGTAGCATTTTTCTCCCCATAGGATATAACAAGGAATTTATGAAGAAAGTCTAACAACGCACTTGCTCCCTATACTACGCAAAGCATAAGGTACTGACTCTTTCACCTCACAGAAATCTTAAAAGACAGTAGGTAAATAATCTTAAATGTGGCAATACCCCTAATTATTGTTATGAGACTCTTGAGGTGGCCATGCTCAGATGATTGAAAACTGCAGGGGAAAGGAGACCTCCTCAAAACATGCCTATTTGATAATCCTGCCTGTACAGTCAGGCTCTTCTCATCTCTGGGCAGGGAAAGGAGGGAAATGGCAGAGCAAATTGTTTGGTAATGTCTCAGGTATTTTGCTGCAGTGGTGTCCTGGCAAAGATCAAGTCGGCTCTAATAGCACCTTTCACTTACTGCTGAACTAAGGAGCAAATAAGCCAAGGGGGCTGCTGGAAGAGGAATGTCATGCCTTCAGCGAGGTCAGTGAGGTTTGGCAAAGAAAAAAGGTTATTAAAAAAATTCCCTCACAAACTTATTAGCTAAATCTCCACTCTTTATCTTTGTAAGCACAGATGGGATCAATAATTAATAGCAGCAGTTGTAGTATTTTCATTAAGAAAAGATGTGTTGATAATTTAGAGTTCACTGGATTCGCTAGATGAAGCAGTGACATAGTGTCACTGAACAATACTCAAGCTTTAAGTACATTAACACTTTTAATGATAATCTCAGTAATAATTTTATTATAACACCATTTAAAAATAAAAAATAATGAGCCATGAGGGCATTTTAATAGATGTGGCCAGTTCATGAGCTTTACTCCTCTTGTCCTTTTATGTTTTTTGGCACACATGTTCTGGGTTTGTATTTCAAAGCCCAGACTGGGCTTCCAGAGTTGGCAAGGAGGAAAAAAGTTAATAAATTGTCTTATGTATAAATATATGCTAGAAACACTATAAACCAGTTTTCTTTCTCTTTTCACATAGCTTCAGAGTGTAACTAACAAGCTTTAATAAAGGCAACTGTTAACAGCTCTCAATTATTATGTAAGTTCAATTAAAATTTTAGCAGAACAAAACTTTTAAAAATACAAAAAACATTAGCAGAGAAAAACAGAATGACCAAATTAATAATTAGATTATATATATATATAATATTATGTATGTGAAATTATTATTGTGTATAGATATGTAAAATCAGGACTCAAAGTGCTCCTGAAGAAACTGCTCACAGCATAAATAGGGAGGAAAGACAGATCAATCTCCATATCTTGGAGTCATTGTGTTGCACAGGGAAAAGGTCATGGCAAATGATCTTTCAGCCTCGGGATGTGTGGCAGGAAAGGTGCAGATGATGATTAACATAAGCACAGATGGGACTGGTGATCACCTGACAATTCTGAAGCAAGAGCATGAAGCAGCAAAATGGTCGAAGGCCACCCAGTGCCTGGTCTGGTGCTGCTGCCGTGTCTATGACAACTGGCGATGCAAATGACTGGCAGCGTATGGGCAGGAAACTGCATCGCCACAATGTTTAAAAAAATCCTAGAAATTTGCATGTTAAATGAATGATTTGTTATTCAAACTGGCAGCTGAGGTAAATCGCTAAAACATCTCCTTAAAATTGCTCTCTAAATCAATACGAAACCGCTGATGAATTACCAATTACAAATCATTCAGTACTTTTACTCATATTCTAACAGATAAGAGTGAAGTCTTATAAATCTCAAGCAATCCCTTCATTTTTTCTGCAAATATTCCATTTCAAAATCTCTGCCATCAGGCCAAAAAGCTGCTCAGATGAAAGAGAAATAGGATTATTTTAAAAAGGGACCTAAGGGATTTTATAAAATAAAGTAGATAGAAAACAAACACTTTAGCAAGTAATACTTTGTGGCCAAGTGCTGTTGCTTGTATTTAGACTTATTTTAATGTAATGAAAAGGCAACAAGGCCAGAATGGTCAACCCCCCTCATTTCTCTTTTGTGAAGCCTAATACACAACCCTTTTCTTTAAATTCTGACAGAAATTAATTAATTCAACCAGGAGCATCCAATGGCTATAAAGAAACCCAGCTCATTCTCTCATTATCTGACTGCAGCAAGCTACAGACAATGAGCAAGTGGTCCCAGTTATACCACATCACTCAGAGAAGCCCTTGGCTCCAGGCCACCACACGCTGTATAAAAAAGGACTACTGCAGCTCCAGGGGAAAATTAAAGCTTCACCCTCTCTTTCATTTGCTACTGTTTTATGGAGCTAGCCTAGGGAATAGCTCTGCACATCAGTCCGCAGGTTTGCAATCAAAACTGGTGAAATTTCTCACTTCCAATTTACCTGTAGATACCAACCCTTTGTCACTGGAGGACAAAGAGTGATCACAAGGTGTGGTAAGACAAAAAAATATGTTTGGTAACGTTTTGATTCATTCATTCATCACAAGATGACTGCTCTTGCAAGCTAGCTAAAACAAGGGAGTGCTCTCAAGTACAAGTGAAACCCAGCCAGCCATCAGGAGCTACTGAATTCATCTGTCCAAGCAACCATGTCTCCATACGAACCCAGTTCTGGGCACCCTTTCAACTAAGTGGAGAGAACAGGTACTTATAAAGTAGAAACTGTATCCAGAAGTAGATGTCTACAATAGGTTGGGTGAATGAGGCTCAATACATTTCTCTCTGCTCTCTTGAAGGGAGTATACAGGCCAAATGTACAAATGTCTGCGTAACTGATGTCTAATATTACTTCACATATTCCTCACGTCTGCGCCTGCACTGTTTTGTCCAACTTTATTCCTGTGCTAAAGGAATAATTGCAAGGTTCAGCTATCTTCAGTAGAATATAAATCCCAACTGCATGTTCCCAGACAAGTCCATTCCTGAATCTGGGCCCTGGGCATGAAGGGTATTGCTGAAGATACGTGTGTGCCCACAGCAGCCAGCCACAACTCCTGTCAATAAATCATTCCAGGCAGCCTCTAGGATGGTGCTAGAGGCATGAAAAAGAGGCTCATGGTGTAGCTATGCTTTTCTGCTGGCTTGCAGGCCAACAACTGCAAAGTCCTGAACAACTGCATCCAGTGTAAATATAAATTAAGATCAATTGTTTCCACCACTCAATGTTAATAGGTGGAGAAAATCAATGACAGCCCTGAGATGATGACAGCCTGTCCCTTGTGAGGATCATCACAAAGGAACAGGTCTGGGGACTCCAGTTACAGAGGATCAAATGGTGTAGAGTGAAGTTTATACTCTGCTGTGAATGCAGTCCCATGAAATATGCAACCTATTTCATTTTAGGAACACAGAAATGGCCCAAAAGCTGCTTTTCAATATTTTTAAAATCCCCCTTTCCCTTCTTGTGAACATGTCACTAGAAATACAGTTTTTCTTTAGCAGGTTGAAGGTGGTTGGTTTTTTTCTAAAACTCACGGATAATTTCTGATCTTTTTGGCTGCCTGCGGTACTTGAGTGCTGGCTCTGCCACTCCGCCAGTGGCTGGCTGCACAGCATGGGGCCAGCTCCATGCTTTGAAGTGAAGGACCAGGCTTGACACTGCAAACAAAGGACCCTTGCTACACTCTGACACAACTGTTGGGTTACTTTTATTCACAGTAATCTTCACAAAGGCAACTACCTGTCCCAGCTGTAAAAATATTTATAAGGTTTATGCCACAAGACTCCAATAAAATCCATGTACCACTAGGCTGCTGAGGCCTCTGTGTCTGAGGCCAGTGCTCTGCTGTCACAGGTAGTCAACCTATGCCATTTTTTTTTTTTTTCATTATGTTTTCAGACTCTACTTTAGGAGCAATTCAGGTTTTCTTCTCTTCCTATGTGTTCTAGCAGAAGGCTTTGTCCAGACCCTCACGTCTCTAGGACTAAGAATCCATTTCTGGTTTCTGACCTGAGATGCCTCATGGACAGTTTACACCTACTTCATATTTTTGCTGATGGTCTTTACCAGACTCCTCACCCATGCCCCACTCTATGTATAAATGACAGCCACAACCTCTCTTAGCTTCTTTTCTTGCTGGACTAAACCAAGCTAGGACCTCCTGGTCTCCTGTCACATACCAGGGATTCCCATTCCTCTGATCAGCCTGGTAGCTGTTTTCTGAACCTCTTCAGTTTGAACACAACTTACAGGAGTGATCAGAGCTGTCTGTGGTAGTCCAGGTGGGCTCCAAAGTGTTTTGGACAAGGGCACTGGGTGTCTCTATCACTTCTGGAAATATCATGCCTGAAGCTTTTCATGCCTGCATTGAACTTTTTTAAGAACCACAACATCAAGTGGGCTCTCAGTCATCTTGTGAGCAATTAACATGCCATTTTCTGTCCTTTCCAAACCATGGGGCCTCAGAAGACAAACTAATAATAAGGGCTTCTGCTGAAAGTACAGGAATTAATACTGTGTACACTTCAATTAGCATTACTCCAGCTCTAAAGAGAATTTGGTTTCTTGTCTATACTTTTCTCTGGACTGACAGCTCCTCATTTTGAGAATATTTTATTAGTACTCAAGCCTTTTCTGTGCCAAGATCTTTAATGAAAATATTACACAGTTGACAAAGAAGGTCTTAGAAGCAAACACTTTTAGAAACACATTACAAGCCTTACTTCCCATTTCAACACAATCCACTGTCATCTGTTGTTTTTCCAGATTAAGCATTATAAGGCAAGATACCAGGTACACAAAAATGAGAAATGATAAGACCTCTCATGTTTCTGTGAAATAGAAAAATTATCAAATACAAGTTACCTAGTACAATCTGCTCTTGGTGAGCTATCTAACTCCATGGTACTAATGATTCTGTTCTGCAAAGCCCTTTTGAGTCTGCCATTCTTATGCCATCAGATGAATGGCAATGGTTCGGATCATTCTCTTTGTCTTCATTTAAATAGAAGTGTTATATTTGCTGTCTTTCATGTCACGGTTACTCTCAAGTTTTTCTCAGAATAGTTGTATTAAAACTCCATGTTGATAGACAGTAAGTTCGTGCACCAGGTCTTTCAGAGTCTGTGTTTGCAACCTCATCTCTTGAGCTCATGACACCCTGACTTTTACAGCCACTTCAGATGGAAGTGCTTCCACTTCAGATTTTCAGATTATTTTCTCCATCTTGGTCTCACCATTTTTACGGTCCAAGTCATTATGCTGCAGAGGGATGGTGGCCAGAAAAAGCCACTTATATTTTAATTTATTTATGCATAATATGAGTGGCATATGGAAGGCTGCTCCTGCTAGCCTCTCCTTGTATGCGCTGTGGAGCAATCACAGGGCAAACAAATTGGTTGTAACGTGGCTGTGTAGGCTAGTTAAGCCATAACCTTACTTGGTTTCTGACACGTCCACCATGACTATCCACTAATTTTAAATATCAGACAGCAGGGAGTGAAACAAATGTATACATCCCTTCACAGGAAGTTGTTACTCATTTATGGTGCTTATGTAAAGTAATAATAGAGAAAAGACTAGTAACTATAACATGGACTTTCTGGTGCTTGTATTCTCACATTCCAAGAGGAACTTGCAGAACATGCAGAAAAGCAAACGAAACAAGTTCTTTCAGGATGGAAAAAAAAAAAGAAATGCCCATTAATTTCTGAGCAATTTAGCCAGAATGAGTTTAATTGTTGGATGCTCTTTGACTGCAGAGAAATGATAGCTCTCACAGCTGGTTATTCAGACTAACTTGAACAGAAGTGAACAGTGACCTGCACAACCTATAATGTACTTTGCATTCCCTACTATACCCTTTAGGGCACATAGTACTCCACTACACCTCACTAGACACCCTGAAGTAACCGAGCATTTTTAATCATGCAACCAGCCTGGGGAGGAGAGCTGCCTGCTACCAAATCTATTCCTCAACCACATGGCATTTTAAAAACGAGTGCTCTCAATTTCCCTAATCATTATGTTCATGGATGATCATTTCGTCTCCTTTTAATGCGAGGATATTGCCAACCCTTTTCATCATGGCTGAGGTCTCTTGGGACAATCTCCTCCAGTCAATGATCCTTTCCAACCTGCCTGCTCCTTCTATCAATGATAAGATCAAAGCTATCCACTTGAAAGAAAATCTTTAGGATTTAATTGATGTTTCCCTTTTCCTCATATAACAATGTTCTGGCAAAAGTTAAAACTAAAACTCATGTGCACTCACTCACGTAGACATTCAGCACTGGCTACACACACAGGTCATCAGCTCCATCACAATGTCCCTAATGGTTCATCAGAAAAAGGAATCACACTACAGATGAGCTGTCACTCACAACCACAAAGTAAACCACTGGGTTATACCCATTGTAAAATGCAGTGAAGGGAGTACGCTGATTCTGTAGCTAGTAACAGACTCCCACTCATAGCCAAGCATCAGTCACTCAGGTCTTGGCACTCCAACAGTATGCCTATACTGCTGTAAATCAACAATGTGAAAATCACTGCACTTGTGTGAAAGAGACTTTCACAAGTGTACCTGTGCCTTACAGCTTCAGCACACTCTTGGCTACCTAGCATGTTCCAGTTTTTGTAGAGCAATGCAGTTCTCCTCCAGAAAGTGTTACATGCCAGATCATAGAAGATCAGCATATCTGCTTCTCTTCCATGCATGAGGGAAAAGGTTCTTCAATCTACCCTACAAAAGGGATGGAAGTTAAAGATTAAGTCATTCATATTCTCACTGGCAGTTCTCAACTACGATAGGAAGAGGAAGACAGAAAAATAGCAATCAAAAATGCTGTTTCCCTTCCTGAAAAGTACCACCTAAGAATTAAACATATGAACAGGGTGCAGGTCATTCTTGTCTAGCAAAATGAGCAGGAAGTTCAGAAACTCCTATTAAAGGTGTTTCTTAGAGAAAGTATGCATTGTGAGAGACACCTTTGTATGAAATATCTGAAAATAGCAACAGCTGTTCTTTATAACCGTGTGTAAATCAATTTGCACCATATTTTACTACATTTTTTAAATAAGCGACAACTCATGTCTTGATAGGAGAAAAATCTGCATTATGTAATGAATAGTGTTTTAAGAAGAAATATTTTCAAAGTATTGATTCCACTGCAACCATTTATGGTAAAGGCCCATCAATGAAATGGCATTATGCCATTAACAAGGAGAGTCAGAGCTATTTATTACTTTTAGCTGGGAAATGATCTGCAAGGAAAAAGTGAAAGTGCCTGTTTTCTATTCCATCATGATAGTGCAGCTTGCAATAGTTGTAATAATAGGCCAAATTGTGCCCATGCTTTCTCCTGAATATCCTCAGTATGTCACTTTGTCAGAAAATCTGTGAGGCACAATTTGGCTGCATATTTTACTAACATAATATTAAAGAGGTAACATTTCCTACCTTCAGCTTTTACTCTTTTTTTTTTTTTTTTTTTTAAATCTATTTTTTTCCCAGCAGTGGAAAATGAAGTAGTTAAGAAAGCTAGATCATGCAGAAGAATTTGTCAGCTGTACACAGTGGTGAATATACTCAGTGAAACACACGGCTCCATTCACTGCAAGTAATGTTATTTATGTACAAACAGATGCAAGACCAGGGTGTAAGGCTGGGCAATGTGGGCACACTGTGTTACTCATGAGGGCTGGTATTTTCAAGAACACCTAATGATGAATAGAGTAATTTGAAAGAAGCTTTGGGCACTCGATGGTATGAAGGAGCCACTATGCTTCTGGCAAAAGATTAAACACTTTTTATTGACTTGGGAAACTGGGAAGTTTCAGCAAATGCAGGATCGGGTTATTAAAAAAATGGGTTTCACAGCACTCACTAACAACTGACAGACCCCATAAACTTGTCTACACTGTCTATTTACATGGATGTAGGCAAGACCATGCTGTTTCATGAAACTTCTCTTCAAACACAATTATTTATCAGAACAATGAACATCCTAGAACATCGATGAACAAAAATATATGATTTGCTTGCCCGATATGATTGGAAGAACAATGTTGAGTTCCAATTTCCAAAGTAGAGCATGCAGGGGACTATTTGCTGTCATGAAGGGTTTGTGGGTCTGAGCTTTAGTTTGTGCAGATACTGCTATAGACTGAGACAATGAAAAAAGCCCCAATTTGTCAGCAGTACAAAAGTCTGGGCAATGCTGCAAGTTAAACAAACTGTATGTTCTGAAATCAGTGTTAGAAGAAAGTCTGTGTTCCAGGGAGCCTGAAAACACTTTTGCTATTTGAACTTCTACTTAATACAGTGAAAAAAAATAACAGGGATGAATGTCAGGCATGGTTTGTATGATAAGATTTACAGGCCCTGCCTCATATTACCTTTCAGAGAGGCAACAAATAGTTCTTGCTGATCTGCAGTTAATCTTACATGACTGGCTCTGAAACCTACCAACACTAATAATAGACTGCGTGTGCTGCCGTCAGTAGGTTCGTGCTGAAAGGCACTGAGGAGCACAACTCAATGTTAAAGAAAGCATAAAATAACTCTCATGTTGGACAGACTACGTCATTTGGTTCATTAACCGATGCCTACCAGAGGCTACCAAGGAGGTAGCACAATGACAGCACTACAAGAAATTAGGCTTGTGGTTACCTGATAGATTACGACACGGAATTTGTTTTTCCTCAGCATCTCCTCTTGTTTGGCTTCCACCTTCCGCACGCTGGTGCTCTGCCTCTCCACACGTGCCCGCACCTCCTTCACAGTGGAGCTGACTTTGTGGGTTTTCTCCAGTAACTTGTTCACCGTGTAGCCTGTATTGCCGTGAGCCTGGGAAAGCTTTAAAATGTCAATCTGTATGGTCTTGATGGCGTTTTCCATCTCCCTGTGCCTCTCCTCTATTCTTTTCTGGCTCGCCTGCACGCTGTCCACAATGTTGGCCACTTTGTCCAGGACTGTCACAATTGTGTAAGCTGCATCTTGTTCTTCTTCCTCCTCGGTGACGCTGGAGAGACGATTTTGGTGGGTTTTGTCAGTCTCTGGTGTGATTTCATGGCGATCCATTTTGCCTGCCTTCGTCTGGGTCGGCGGGAGGCGAAGTTTCGGTGATCCTGCCAGAAGGATTCTGGCGCTGCTGCAGGGAGCCAGGGTGACAGCTGGCTCCAGCGATGCTCAAAGTAGGGCGTGAAACGCCACTCCTGGAGCATGGTCAAATACTTCTGACTACAAAATATCCACACATGATTGTTCGGATACTTTCAGCAACATGAAACCCCTAAAATTAGGAAGCAATGTCTGGAAAGGAACATACATTTAAAGGGTCACGCTTCTGTACTGATGAAGTTATTAGTGTTAATCCAGGAAAGTTAAGTAACTTACTAATTAAGCAGGAAAGCAAACTTGCATATTTTTAAAGATCTACTTTTGGTTTTGTGTTACCGGAGTAATTTCCTCTGAGGGAATTCAAAGAGCGGTCAGGAAAATGAATATGGTTGTTTTTTTCCAGCAAAACAACTTCAGGTCTTCAGCTTGCTGCAATTACCACATGGGGTAACAAATAAACACACTAAACCAGAGGCAATATAGTGAAAATGTTGTATTGTGACATGCTTTTCCAGTTCAAAATGTTGAAAGCATTTTTTTTATTGAACAAATTATTAAATCCTACATGCAAAATTTTGAAAGCCTAAACTACATGTTAAAACAGCTGAACACATCCTATTCACACTTTATCTTGGGATCTTTCAAACGACAACTAACAGTCTATTAATATAACTATGACCAGCAGACTAATTTGGATGGACTTTAGCTCTTGAAAATACTCTATACAAGAGCACTAGTGATTCAGTCACTTTTATTATTTTTTTATTTTAATCACAAACACTATACAATCCGTATTGTAGGTGTTAAAACATGTATTTGCTTTAAAAAAGTTTAAGAAGTATTAAAACAGCTTTAACAGTGATAAAGTAGGCTTTATTCCAATTATTTGTGTTCAATTATTCAACACCAATTTTTACAATACCTAAATCTACTAAGACCTACTCCTTTTGGACCTGTGCCATCTGCTCTACCAGGTAACTTCCCAAATTATGAAATTTATAATTTTCCTCTTTAAAAATAAATCGTTGGAATTATTTATGAAGATGGCAGTGCTTAGACCCAGCCCACACATTTTATAAATATGTTACAACTACACACAGCACACAGCTTCACAGTTCATGCGATAGGCAGTGTCTAAAAAATCAGTTACTAACTTCCAAAAACATTTAAATATCTACGGTATTTAAACACAGTGTTTTCTAGTTTCTCATAAGAAAAGTAAGCTGTAAACATTTTTACCTTTAGTTCATGCCTTGTTTGCTAGGTAATGTGGACTTTTTTGTTGGTTTGTTGGGGTTTTTTAATCTACAACCATTGGTGGAATAAATCTGTGTTCCCAAAAATATTACATTCCATGGATAAAGCACAAGTCTATTATATAACCATGTGATACAGATACAGAAAATGAACTACTGTATTCAAAAACAGAAAAGTAAAGATACTAAAACAGTCCATAGCTGTTAGAGCTGATGCTTTCAGAATACAGACCAACATTGTTACACTAAAAATGTTCAAAAATAAGGCCTCTGAAATAAATATTTCCATTCTTTAAAAAAAGATATAATAAAAATGTACATCACATGGTCAATGTAGGTATAAAAATCACTAAGTTAAACCATTCTGGATGATGTATCTGAAGTAAAATGGCCTAGGTTTTGCTTCTGCCGTCGTCCTCTATTGTTTTTGGGGCATTTTCTGTTAAAAAGAGAAAAAAACCCAGACAGGCTGATTTTATATATGACACATAAAAATAAGCCTAGCAATAATACATCGACTTAATTTTCTGAACAATAGCAAGGAGTCTATGAACTGGGCTGACTGGGGGGACGCTCCTGCTGTTCAGTACCGGACTGTCACCTGAGGATGTCTGTGGGACCCCAGATCACACAGAAGGGAGTTCTGCTTGGACTTGAGACTGAAACCAGCAAGGTGTTACATCCTTCAGCCTTGATCCAACAAAACACGTACCACAGTGAATAATTGCATTTGCTTTACTTTATATGTATTTCACACTTAAAATGCAGTGGATGGTAAGACTGGGCCAATCAGTCTTTTGAAATGTTGGACCTCCAGGTGCCCTGTTGCTCACGGCAGCCCCCTGAGACAGAGCCCACCCAGGACTCTCTGTGGGGTGACTAAGCGATCCCCTTCTTGCAGATAGACACACAACTAAGAAAGGATTGACAAAAGCCAGCAATTCTGGACAGGACAGGACTTGCTCAGCCTGTTAGGCAGTGTATGATGGAGCAGTCCTGCTGGGACACAGCAAGACAGACTGTCCCTGAGAGGCTGTGAGCTGGGGAACAGTCATAGGGAGTCTGAAAGACAAGGGCTGCTGAAACACAGCCTTCCACACCACTGCTTTAGCCAGTAGGGTGTGGAGAAAAAAAAGGATGTGAAAAAATCATCAATTGCATGAGCCAAATAACTCTTTTACATGTGCAGGAGGTCTTAGATATGTGTACTTCCACCTGCCACGTTGAACCTTACACAAGAGATAGGGAAGGGGGGTCTATATTGTTCGTTCATAGGGGTGTCACTCTGCATCACTGAATTTGAGAAGCCATGCACTAACACAGTAGCACAAAGTTTTATGGCCCAATGTAACTGGAGCTGAAAAAGCAAAGGACGAGTTGAAGAGGAAAGGCAAGATGTGGCAAGTGTAGGACTTAAATGCTTCATGCACCTCTAAGGTAATTCAGTCATCCTTAATCTATCCCAGAGCCCTCAGGCCTCACTGGATTCAAGTCCTTGATGAGCAAACTGAGTCCCTTGTCATCAAAAAGAATCTATGGCTCTCATCTCTGTTTTCATACAAGGGAAGAGTCTGAGACAACCCAGAAACTTGAACTCTGTGCTTGTGCATCTTTACATTTCATAAAATAGGCTTCCATGGAGAGTACCTAATAACGGGACTAGCTGCACATTAATTTTGAGAAAGCATGCATGGTGTGAGGGATACTTCTCTCCCTGTGTAACACCATTTACAGTGGTGCTGCAAGGAACCTCTCTGGTTTCACTGGGTGGAAGGAGGGGATCACAGCTTCTATAAGATAATCAGCAATGCCTGAATAACACTAGTAAAGGTCTAACACAGTAGCTGACTTTGTGGGTGTGTTTCAAGGCTGATCTGCTCTGCTGTGTATTTGGTCTGGGGATTCAGAGTGGTCACCGGTGATTTGTGAATTTGAACAAATGTGTGTTTTGCGACCAGAAAAAAAAAAGGTGACAGGATGTTACATAATGCTTCCACTTCAATCATTAGATATTTTTCATGTGGGTATTTTAGGATATATGTGAAAGTACATAAAAGTTGGGGAGTCAAATATCTAAATACAGAAATACATATCCATATGATGTGCATTTTTTCACTGTTTTTGTCTTTACCTACCTTGTTATGCACATGACAATTGCAACTATAATGGCAATCTGTACAGCTCCAATTATTGCTGCAATAAGGACATGCGTAAGCTTTTGTCTACTTGGGACAACATAAAGAATACTAAAGTCTGTCTTTTCACAGTGCTGTCCAGTATATCCTGATTCACACCTGAAAAAGAAAAGGCATATTTCATGGAATCTGTAATCTGACAACAGTCCAATCATTTTGCAGATGAAATAAGGAGTCCAAAGTGACGCCAGCTGAGAAAGAGCTGGTGAGAAGGTGGAGGTATGGTAATTCTTGGGTTGGGGAATGGTTTGGATTTCTGTGTCAAGAGAAGAGACAGAGCAGACATGCTCTGCTTTCCTGGATAAGGTTACTAGTGGCTCTCTGAAAGCACATGGTGAAGGCCCTGATTTGACAAAAGAAGTATGTGGGGTCATTATTAAATTGGGGCAATATTTAGGAAAAAATAAAGCAATTAGGTGAAACAAATAGACAAGGATAAATGAAACAGAAGCATGCTCATGGAACACAATGTGAGCATGCTCATTCAGCTTCAATGTCAATATGGGAGAGAAGTAACAAAGAGGAAGAGAACCCTTGAAAAATGGGGGAAAAGGAAGACCCCTTTTCAAGCTGCAGCCTATGGACATGGAATCCTGCAAAACCTACTGGACAAGAGCAGCATCAAACCCCCTCATGCCTTGTCACCAAACAAAAATTTGATGGAGGTCGGGTTAGAAAACCAATGGCCACAATTGTTCAAGTGTGAATCATGGAAGAATCCATAAAAATTGGCCAGGGGTGGGGGAGAAATGGCTGCAGACAGAAGAGAAGCAGCTGCTTTAAATGGTACCTTGCATGAGCAAAGCAGCAGTTAGCTCAGTGAGAAAGAGTAGAGGCTGCCCCTGATCAGCGACATGTGTTCAGGGAATGAGATGTGCCAGTGGTGAAGGTGGCAGTAGAAACACTCTCTAGAGGAATTCATGTCACAAGGCAAAAGAGGCAGAAGGACAGCAAGGAAAGCAAGAGCCACCCAAGACATTGAGCTGGAGTCTGCAGAATCAAGGCCCACCACTTACATCCCTGAGCAAGTTATGAGTACAGCTATCCTGTAAAACTGACTGATTGGAATACATCGTTAAGGGCAACTGAATCATACAACTGGCCTCTAGCCCTATAGTCGAAAGCTGGACAAGAAACATCACATGCAGGCAGAGAAACACTCCTTTTGTAAACTGAATCAGATAAACCCAAATGAAACAGAAAATCAGTCTCATCCACCCAAAATCTTTGTACTAGGGTAGGAATTAATTCTGTTGGAGGAATGAAATAATTACTCCACAGACCTTCCTACAACTGCTAATGCAACTCCTAATCCCTCTTTGCATGCAGGGATAACAGTTGGGGTTTACATGTTCATAATCTTGTGACTCTACTTTCTCCAGCCATGAGCTGCTATGTAAGGAGCTCAGGCATGAAACAAGTTCCAGTAAGAGTAGAGTTATTAAAGAAAAGCCCCAATGTACTGTAAGTAAGCTCAGTAATGGCTGGGAAGGCAATCCAGAGAAACATGTATTAGCATACAAGAAGGAAAAGGATGTGGAACATGTTGGCAATCATGCAAAAAGAAACAATAAAGAAGAGGACTCCTTGCTAGTGAAGAGGACTTGTTACTTTGCTTTTGGTTTATTAAAGAAGGTAACAGTCAAAGTGTGATCAATGTGAGAACCGCTTTAAAGCAAAGGAGGCAAAACAAATCAGAGGAGGCACAAGTAATTTAAAGATGTTTCCTCAGAAACACTGAAGTGACAGGAAATTATTTCCAAGAAATATCAAATGGAGATTCAGGAGTATTGAATGCTGCAAAGGAGAAGTGCTTGTGTTAAGAACTATATTGGTGGTGGGATGAAGTACTAGGCACTAGTTTAAGTTACCTTAAATGTACTTTTAAATACCTTTAAAGCATTCTGCTGCATTAATATATAGCAAAATAATATAACATTAATATAATAGCAACATAGAGGTCAGTATGGATTTATCAAAATATGCTCATCAGCCAATTAATTGAGTTAGCGTAAAGTTTAGATTTCTTTGCAAAGGGTTGAACTGTGTCTCCTTGATGCAGCCTGCCATAAGGACAGGGTAGAACTGCACTGCACAGGGCTGGCAGCAGGAGACAGACCACAGCCCAGCTGTGCAAAGGCAGATAAACTAAATATAATATTGACTACTACAAAACCTTCCTCCCACCTGCCTGATGGCAGTCCTGGAGGGTTGTTGTACAATGAGCAAGGAGATTCAGTGCCCCCAGTGAAAGCGAAAGTCATAATTTGCTCTGCACAGGCATTTGCTGCAGCTTTGTAGGTCGTCTGATATCTCACACATATCACTACCAGGAAATGAGGACCAAAATAAACAACGTATATGCTGCATGTGTATGAGAATGCAAAGCATTTGAAAATAACAACTGCCCCTAGCGTTCAGAATTATATTTTCCTTGCCAGAGAATGAGAGAAAATTTTTCTTTGATAGAAGTACATAATTACTACAATGGACTGCATTCTGATATAATTTTTTTTCTTAGTAAGTCTGCTCCAATAGGAAACACACATAAAGTATGAGACCATCAGTATTTAAATAGCAAAGTAAAGTCCAAAGGAGATCTGATACTTAGAGTTAAGAACTGACAGTCAAATTCTTGACTGGAACCACGTGAGGTTTGTTGTGCTAGGTCCAGTGCTGAGATACAGTTCAGGCTGTTTAAATAAGTAATTAAATGTAGTAATAGTAAATGAAATTATAAAATAGAATTTAGAGGGACAGCAGATTAATTAAATTAATCAAAACATTGCCTATCGGTAATTATTAGAGTAATAATAAATATTTAAATGACTGAATAGTAATTGAATCATAAATGAATAAATCACTATATGATTAGCACCATCCAGAAAAGAATCCTGAGAAATAAAAAAATCAGTTAATTCAACCAGGAATGTTTTCCTTGAAATAGCTCTACTTTGAATATTTTGAGGACAAATCCATCAGAAATTGTGTTAAACACAGCTCTAGATTAAAAGAATACTATAATCAAATAGTGCTGCCTAATGCCCATCGAGATGACACTGGGGATGCACCAGTTTCCCAAGAGAAGCAAAGCCATGTTGAGCTCTCTTGGTTCTGCCAAAGAAAAGAGAAAAACAATTAAGTTCTATTGGAAAGGTGGAAATAAACAAGAAAGGGTCTTGGATGGGCAAAGGAATAATAGAAGCTTTCAAATGCCTGACAACCATACTGGATCTGTGTTTTGGGCTTCCTGCTCTCTGATAAATCTGGAAACCCTTAAATCTTGACAGTGCAAAAACCCCTAAATATCTTCAATAGATAAAGATCAAGGGAGAAAATGTGATAGTATCTAATGGATTTACAGCTGAAGTTTCCAAAGCAAAGGAAAGCAAAGAGTTATAGCATCTTCAGCCACATTAATCTGAAAGTACAAGCTTGCAAGATAAAAGTTTCAGGAGTAAAACTTCCCAATAAGTAGGGCACTACATGCTATTAAGAAGTGGCCTTTTTCTACAAACAACTTTTAAATTTTTTTTTTTTTTTTGAGGAAAACAAAGATGCTGAATTTAGTTGATGAAATGTAAAGAAAAATATTATCTGGGAGCTAAGGAAATAAACTGGAACATCCAGAAATTCTGGGAAACACTGTGTGGCTTAATACTGAGTGTACTGAGCTGCTAGATTATACTGTAGACAAAAACTGTGGCCTAAAGAATATTTAGCAATTTTATACTCTCTAGATGAAGCCTATTATTGTGAAGAAGGGCAATAAATGTTAAAAATAAGATATTGATACTCTAGAGAGAGTTTATGACAGGAGCAATAAATTTACAGACAGTATAAGAGCAGACTAAGAGGTCAATGGGGAAAGCACAGTCATATAGAGAAGCCATGCAAGGTAAAGGAATATTTTTTTTCTCTAGATAGGACTTAGCAGCTGAAAATAAGAAAACAACACTGAGACTAGACTTCTCAGAAAATTCAGCTTCATAACTACCTGACTGACCAAGCCTTTCCTCTGAGCACTATCTCCCACTTGACTGGAGCAACTGGATGTTGCCCACAGCACAGGGATATGGTTCCTGTGCCACTGCTTAGGTAACTGCAAACTGATACATGCTTTAAATATATCTAGAGAGCGTTCTGATTAAGCTTTACAGCAACTTCAAGCACATTTTGGAGACATGCAGGACTTACCGGCAGGAAGCCTTCTGAGTGGAATAAATGAATTCACATTTTCCATGTATACAGTAGCCATTGAAGCTTTCTGAACAAGGTATGTGGTTTCCGATGTAAATGTCTTCTCTTTGATCACTGGCATCTTAAGAAGAAATAGACATAAACCATTATAAATGGCTGTATGATATTCATTAAAAAATCTCAACTAAGAATAGCATATCCTTAAAAACTTGTGAATAAAGGAATACAGAATAATAAAGCAAAGGCTTAAGAGTAAAGTTTCAGAGGCACCTACAGAGATGTACTGCACTGAAAAATGATTCTCAGAGACATCTAAATATGCTTCTTATGTCAGATTTCTCAAAAGGAGAAACGTATTCATGACACAAAACCAACCAACGCGTGAAGATCAGCAGACGTCATTGGGGCAAAGAGTTAATATGTATATACAGAGAGCTCTCTCCCATGTCTAAGCAGAGGAAAAATACCTGAAGTGTTAGAGAGAAGCTGAACGATATTTTATGATTACTGGGTAGAAAACAACTCAATAAAGCTCAGATCTGACTGGTACTGCCAGTCATTATAGCTGAAATCAAACACACTACAACAGTGGTCTTCCTCAGAGAAATGCTTTTATGGAGAGGGAACTTCAAAATATTGAAATGAGCTTAAAATACCCATCCCTTTGGGAAGTGTACTGGCTTTGGCTGGGATGGAGTTAATTTTCTTCACAACAACCCGTAAGGTGCTATGTTTTAGATTTCTGGTTGAAACAGCGCTGATAACACACCAGTGTTTTGGCTGTTGCTGAAGGGTGCTTGCACAGCCTCAAGGCTTTTTCTGCTTTTCACTCTGCTTCTTCTCTCAGTGAGTAGGCTGGGGGTGAGCAAGAGCCTTGAAGGAGACACAGTGAGGACAGCTGACTCCAATTGACCAAAGGGATATGACCCTGCCATATGACATCATGCTCAGCAATAAAAACTGGGGGTTTGGTCTTTCCAAGGTGCCAGTTGCTCAGAGACCATCTGGGCATCAGTGTGCTGGTGGGTAATTGTGAGTGATGGCTTATGCATTGCTTGGGATTTTTCTCTTTTCTTCCCTCACTCCTTAAACTGCTTTTATCTCGACCAATGATTTTTTCTTGTGCTTGCTCTTCTGATTCTTTCCTCCATCTTCCTGAGGGGAAGGAGAATGTGAAGGTGAGCAAGCGGCTGTGGTGGGTGCTTAATTGTTGGCCAGATCAGCCCAGCACAGGAAGGCAGTCCCTTCTGCCCCAACATCTTTCGTGCTTCTATCATGTTACTAAGACTATCTAAAGCTGTGTACATTTTTAACCATTCTTTCCCCAGAATTTTTCTGTAAAAAAGTCCTAAACACATAAGTTGTTATTTCATAATAAACTCTAAATAGCAGGGATCTAAAGATGTGAGCATAATTGTGGAATTATGTTCATTTCCATGGCAACAGACTATAGCGTCACAAATACAAGATTATAATGAACTACAGGTGCAAAGCAAAAAGGGACTGCAAAGAAGAAATATCCTATACAACTGCAGATATTTGAAATAACACCAACAAGAAAGAGAATGTCTTTATACAAGAAAAAAAAAAAAAAAAAAGGCATACTGCTGTTTTAGGTTTTCCCTGAACATTTTCGGGAATGTTTTCTATTTTGTTCCAGGAGAAATAAAACAAATAACTATTAGAGGTTTGAGATATAAGGAAGTCTGTTGGTTCAGGCTATGCTTCGAAGATACAGAAGACTTGATACAAGGAAAGAACATTGCCTAATACTGACAATATGTCCACCACTGCCCTGATGGAATAGACTATGGAATGTCTAAGAAAACAGTGGGTATGTCTCATCCCAAAACTGTTGCCTCCCTCCTTCTCCAAGCAGTTAATTACTGTCACATCTAGTCCCAATCAAAGGCTAGTAATAAGCTATTTATTAATATTATTTATGAATTATATTTGTCTGTTCAGATAGCTGCACCATGTCTGGTTTTAATATATTTACTAATACAAAATGTGAGGCTTAGTGAAAGATGCATCTCCTGAAAGGTGGCTGTGTAGTCATGGCCACCCAAGTCAGAGGCAAAACTTGTATTAAGCAAAGAGACAATGTTAAATGCAGGAGGTGATTCTCAGTGTAAAAACAGACATTTGCCCACCTACGGTAGAGAATCTATTTTTAATCTGAGAGGCCTGCTAGACTGCTTCAGAGCTTCAAAGTGAAAGATTCAACTGGTGTAGGAGCCTTGAAAGAGTGACTGGATATAAGAGTTCAGATACTTCAACAGAAGGAAGAGGCAGGCACAAAAACTGAAACCGTGATGCTCATCTTGGTACAATAAAACCAGCAAGGCAGCTGAATCTGGGAAGAAAGACCTTTCTGATGTAACTTTAGGTAACCACTTGCACTGCAGGAGAAGGAAACTGTCATGGCTGTGGTTCTAGAGACTAGAAGGTATTATACATTCAGAGAACAGGGTTTAACAAGAGTATCTCATAGGAATTTAGAGCAAAAGCAAACAGATAGAAGTGTGTACTGTTCTCTTATCCTGGAAGAAAAAGTTGTTCAAAGTAGTTCACTTCAGGCTCTCACTATCTAAAAAGACCTGACTACTGCATAAAAAAATTTCAAAACAATTATTTTGCACAAGGCATAATCCCTCTGTGCACATCATTTGCTGAATTTGAGATTGCTGAAGCTATACATGTTAATAATAATAATAATTATATGCAATGTTTTTTCCACTAACTAGATTTCAAGGGCAATTTATATGCAATGAATAAAAGGCTGTAACTTCTTCTGAATAGAAACCAAAAGTGGTGTTTCATTACATCACATAATAAGATGTATATTCCATTTGGTGCTTTTTATGCCTTCATAATGTAAGTGAAAATTGACATTAAATCATTCCAACTGGTACATCATATGGAGTGAAGAGAACTTGTTAAAAAATAAAAATTTTTGTCAAAAAAACCCTAAAGATCAGAGCTAACAGAGAAGATACCAACCCCTCGCAACAAAACCTGAATTAAGACCAGCACCGAGAAGAAACAACAGCGAGTTATGGTCATTAGTGATTCCCTCCTGTGCAGAATGGAAGCACCCACCTGCAGACCAGACCCTCTTTTCAGGGAAGTTTGCTGCCTCCCTGGGGCCCGAATTAGGGATGTCACCACAAGACTGAAGAGCTTAGTACAACCTTCAGACTACTATGCATTCCTGCTGTTTCACATGAGTACTAATGACGAAGCAACAAAAAGTCTGAGGTCAATCAAGACATTTCAGAGCCCTGATAAGTATGCTAAAATATTTGGGAGCACAGGTGGTGTTTTCATCAATCCTCCCAATAATGGGGGAAGACGCTGGAAGAAACAGGCAAACCCAGGATATCAATACCTGCCTCTGGGACTGGTGCTTCCCCCAGAACTTTGAGTTTTTAAACTATGGAAAAGCATTTGAGACACAACGTATGCTGGGGCCTGATGGGCCTGCAGGGAAAAATGCATCTTTGGACATAACCTGGTGGGACTGATGATAGACCTTTATACTAGAATCAATGGGGGAAGGGGATACCAATAAAATTGCAATAGGTGAGCCAAGGGTTGGCATGGCATTGCCTGAGGGTTGCAATGCCAGGGGGAACATTTGCACTGCCCCTGGGAGCACAGAGGGCTCAGATGTATATCTGAAATGCTTGCACAGCAACACACACAGTAAGAGAAACAAACAGGACAATCTGGCAGCATTGGTCAACTCCCAGAATTACAATGTCATTGGTATTAGGGAGACTTGGTGGAATAAGTCCCATGATTGGAGTGCTGGGATGAAGGGCTGCAGGCTATTCAGGAGGCACAGGCAGGGCAGCCAAGGCAGAGGTGTCATCCTCTATGTAAATGAGACGTTTGATTGTACAGCCCTCACAGTTAGTGATGATGCAGTTGAGAGCCTCTGGGTGAGGGTTAGGGGGATGGAAATCAAGGAGATACTGTAGTGGGTGTCTACTACTGATCACACAGCGAGAATGTAATCACCGATGAGTTATTTTACAGGCAATTAGGTATTGGTAATCTGTATGGGTAGTCCTTGTCCATATGGGAGATTTCAACTTCCCAGACATCAACTGGGAATGTCTTGCTGTGACCAGCAGGTCTTGGAAATAATTGAGGTTTGTAGAAGATGTTAACTTCTTGTCACAAATACTCAGTGAGACAACTAGGAAAGTTTCCCTTCTGGACTTGCTATTTGTGAATAAAGAACTTGTGGGGGATGTGCTGGTAGGTGACTGTCTTGGCCACAGTGATCATGAAATGGTTGAATTTAAAATTTTCAGTGTAGTGTGAAAAAAGGACAGCAGAGTTGCTACCCTGGACTTCAGGAGAACAACCTTTAAGCTATTCAGGGAGCTATTTAGCAGAGTACCCTGGGAATCTGCTTTTGAGGGTTTAGGAGTCCACGAGTGCTGGTCAGTTTTTAAGCAGCATCTTTTAGAAGCACAGGAGCAGGCAATTCCACTGAGTCGTAAGTCAAGCAAGTGATGCAGAAGACCATCTTGGCTGAACAGGGAACTCCTGGTAAAGCTCAAGAGCAGATGGAAGTTGTAGGATCTCTGGAAGCAAGGTCAGGCTTTGCAGGGAGATTACAGAGCTGTGGTTCATATATGCAGGCAGAAGACACGAAAGGCCAAAGCACAATTAGAGTTGACTCTGGGCAGTGTTGTGTCAGATAATATGAAGGGCTTTTTAAAGTACATTAATAGCAAGAGGAGGTCTAAATAAAACACTGGACTGATACTTGTGGATGGTCATCTGTCTAACAGGGATGAAGAAATAATTGAGGCTTTCAATGCTTTTTTTACCTCACTCTTTAATAATATTGATAATGATACTTTATAAAACTTTAATGATACACCTTGGGCTGCTTAGTCCCCTGAGTTGGAGGACCACAAGTGTCCATTTGTGGACATTGAAATTGTAAGGGACCAGCTGTATCAGCTGAATGTTCCCAAGTCCATGGGGCCTGCTGAGATTCCTCCCAGAGTACTGATGGAGAGAGTGAATGTTATGGCAGGACCCCTCTCCATTATCTACCAAAGGTCTTGGGAGTCTGGGAAGGTCCCTGCTCACTGGAAGTGAGCAGTTATTCCAATACTACAGACCTGTTAGGCTAACTTCCTGGGAAAGATTATGGAGAAGATTATACTGGGTACTATTGAAAGGCATTTGAATAGTGCAATCATCGGGCAGAGTCAACATGGGTTCAAAAAGGGAAAGTCCTGTTTAACTAATTAGATATTCTTCTATGATAAGGTCACCTGCAGTGGTAGGTTGACCCTGGCTTGACACCAGGTGCCCACCAAAGCTGCTCTATTACTCTCCATCCTCAAGTGGACAGGGGAGAGCAAATATAATGAGAGGCTTGTGGGTCAACATAAGGACAGGGAGAGATCACTCAGCAATTACCATCATGGGGAAAACAGACTCAATTTGGGGAAAATTAATTTATTACCAATCAAATTAGAGTAGGATAATGATAAGTAAAACCAAATCTTAAAAACTTTCCCCCCACTGCTCCCTTCTTCCTGGGCTTAACCTTACTCCCGAGAGTCTACTTCCTCCCCTCCAGCGTCACAGGGGGACAGGGAGTGGGGGTTGTAGTCAGTTCATCACATGTTGTCTCTACCAATCCTTCCCTCCTCAGGGAAGGACTCCTCACACTCTTCCCCTGCTCCAGTGTGGATCCCTCCCATGGGAGACAGTTCTGCAAGAAGTTCTCCAATGTGAGTCCTTCCCAGGGGCTGCAGATCTTCATGAACTGCTCCAGCGTGGGTCCCTCCCACGGGGTCACAAGTCCTGACAGCAAACCTGCTCCTCTCTCCACAGGTCCTGCCAGGAGCCTGGTCCAGCACAGGCTCTCCATGGGGTTGCTCAGCTTTTTTTTCCCTTCTTAAATAGAGGTGCTACCACCGTTGCTGATGGGCTCAGCCTTGGCCAGTGGCAGGTCCATCTTGGAGCCAGCTGGCACTGGGTCTATTGGACATTGGGGAAGCTTTTAGCAGCTTCTCACAGAAGCCACCTCTGTAGTCCCCCTGCTATCAAAACCTTGCCATGCAAACCCAGTACACCTGCTTAGTGGACAAAGGTGGGTAGATGTACTTTTTCTGGATTTTAGTAAGGCTTTTGATACTTCCCTTCACAGCATCCTAAACAAGTTGTCCAGCTGTGGGATGAGCAGGTTCCCGGTGCACTGGGTGAAGAACTGACTGAAGGGCAGAGCTCAAAGGGTTGTATTGAATGGGTCTACATTTGGCTGGCAACCAGTCACCAGTGGTGTTCCTCGGGGTTCAATTTTAGGCCCAGTTCTGTTCAGTATATTTATCAATGATCTGGATGCAGAAGATGAATGCACTGGCAGGTGCTGTTGACCCTGTTGAGGGACAGGAGGCCTTGCAGAGGGATCTAGATAGATTGGAGCATTGGGCAATGATTAACAGGATGAAATTTAACAAGTTCAAATGCCAGATTCTGCACCTAGGATGGAGTAACTCCAGGCATAAGTATAAATTGGGAGGGGAGTGGCTGGGAGGGCAGCCCTGCAGAAAGGGATCTGGGAGTGCTGGTGACAACAGGCTCAGTATGAGCCAGCAGTGTGTGCCCTGGCAGCCAAGAGGGCAAACTGCATCCAACACAACATAACCAGCTGGTCAAAAGAGGCGATTATCCCACTGTATTCAGTGCTGGTGCAGCCTCACCTGAAGTACTGTGTGCAGCTGTGGGCCCCACAATCTAAGGATGTGAAGGTCCTTGAATACATCTAGATGAGAGTAACAAAGCTGGTGAAAGTGCTGGAAGGAATGTCCTGTGAGGAGTGGCTGAGGACTTTGGCCTTGTCTAGTTTGGAGCAAAAGAGACTGAGGGGCCACCTCACTGCTCTCTACAGCTTCCTGAGGAGGGGCTGTGGAGAGGGAGGTGCTGAGCTCTTCTCCCTGGGATCCAGTGACGGGACACACGGGAATGGTTCAAAGCTGCATCAGGGGAGGTTTAGACTGCACATTAGGAAGCATTTCATTATCAAGAGGGTGGTCAAATTCAGAAACGGGCTTTCTAGAGAGGTGGTCGATGGCTCAAGCCTGTCAGTGTTTAAGAGGCATTTTGACAAGAAATGCCCTTAAGAACATGCCTCAGCTTTGTCAGCCCTGAAGTGGTCAGGCCTGGTCATTGGACTAGATGATCACTGTAGTTCCCTTATAACTGAAATAGTCTATTCTTTTCTATTCTATTCTAGTCTAGTCTAAAAAGTGCTATTATTTGTGAGAAAAGAGGAAAGGTTGACACCTATGCAGATCTTTTTCCCACTAACTTGAGAAAGACAGAGGTGTTTTGTCCTGGACAGCAACACCTTGAGCAAGAGCTACGACATACAGAAGCATATTTGTTCTGAGAATGCACCTAACACACACTGGCTACTACCACACAAAATAACTGAGCAGAAAGTGAAACTCTGCTTTAAATAATTTCTATCAAGGTTATTAAAGGTAAGGTGAAGTTCATACAGGTAAAACATTTTCAACCAATGTGATTCAGCATATTAGTTTACTGAAAACATTTTAAAACATACTAACAAATACAGAATCTGCCTTTTTTTTTCAGATGTAAACAGAAAAGATGGGGTCATGGAAGGGAGGCTTGTGTCATTTCATGAGGAATGTCACAGCTTGGTGTCTTCCAGTAAAGTCAGTTTCACAGCACTTGGGGAGAGTCTAATCCTGTGACTGGTGCATAGGATGGTGAGCAGCTGGGCATCTTACAGGAATACAGCGAGCAAAACTCACAAAGAACGCACATCTCCTTCTTGCCAGCCTTGCAACGTGCTGTAAGAAAGAAGCTGTTCAGAGGTCTGTCTCGGATACAGAAATCAAAGCTGTAAGGCAGACAAGAAGGGACCTGCATGCTTTATTTTCTCATCTCGTGAAACCATAACCAAACAGCAAAAGTCAGCACGGTACCTTTCACCTCTGGCCGATACTGCATGCCATCATCTTTCTTTCCAACTGCGTTTGTGTCATCTGTTTCTAGATGATAAATACATGCATGGATAGCTATTAAAAAAGGCTTATTTCCAGACCACTACATGTATGTCATTGAGAAGCCAGAATAATATTCAAAGAAGTATTTTAATTGCAGTAAAACTGGACATATTTCCCCATTGTCCTCCCATACAACCAGGCAGGTAGCACACCTGGTCAGTAGCAGTCAGTAACCCCAGCGTTCAGACCAACACATGACACACCTCAAGCTGTTGGTTCTGAACTAAAAACTTTTCTGTGGTATGGGCCTAGGGTGTGTAACTGGCAAAGAGATGGTGGAAAGCTGTATTCCCATGAGAAATTCCTAACTGCAAGAACCCAAAACTGAAGAGTCATGCACATGATTAACAAGGCAGTAGAGAGAGTGTTTCAGTGGACCATTCCAACATTGGAAAAGGAAATGCCTAAATATTTGTGCCATCTGTGCCCAACTTGACTCACCTTGGAAGCACATTCTATAGCCCACAGCAGCAAGATGGAATGTTTCCCAGACATCGGTATTCCTTTTGCTCTCCTACTTCTTACCACCCTCACATGTAAGACCCATTGGGCTATTGCTTAGATTCTCCTAAGAGCTTTTGCTGCCTTCCAGGTAATAGCAGCCAAAGAAAGGTAATGTAAACACAGCAGGTATGTATGTATCGTAAACATACCTCTGTATGAGAAACTCTAAAATATAGGCAGGGAGTTCACTGATAACTGGATCAGTGACTTCTGATCAAAAATGGAAAAGGGAAATCTCTATCAAGCCCACTTATGTCAGAATTTACATTTACCAGAAAACCAAAATTAAGCCTACCTGAGCAGTGTCCAAGATGCCTGATGTCGATCTGCTCTTGCCTTAGACATGATGCTTCTCTAACAAAGCATGGATTGTTATAGGAACTTCCATCAGAAGCACACACAGGATTAAAACTGTATCCACTGCAGTCTATATTACATACACACCTGTTAATTGAAACATACAGCAAAAAAAAATTGACATCCAGCAAACAAAAATTAAGTCATGTTGAGTCCTGAGTAAACAACACTAGCTCATACACTAATACCAGGAGAGAAGAGCTCTCTCAACATCATCAAGATGTTGAAGAAATCATTGACGTCTCACACTTCCAAGCAGAATGTACAAAATTATGAATAGGTGCTTCAGTGTGCTTTTTAATAATGTATTGATGTTTCTCGTAGTTTTACTAAGATATCAATTTCTCTGATTAACACCTGAAAATTGATAACACATTGCTAGGAAGATTTACTATGCTGATATAACAGTTGTGGTGTCTGTTCCCAAGTGTGAACAAAACCAGATGAATATTCTGCTTCTTGAAGGGTGTCAGGATCCCTGAGAGGGAAACAAAAAGGAAAGGACTTCCTTTTCTCTTAAAGCAGTAAAAGGAGTTTTTCTATTTCAGAGGCTGTATAGAATCAGTATGCTTGGTTAACTGTGTCATTTCAGCAAGACATTCATTCATAACTTTGAAAGTTAACAGTGGGTTTATTATGTTGTAGTTATAACAGGATTATGCGATCTGAATGATTTCATATCAACACTTCGGTTGTTTTAGACACAGCATTTCCCATATAATTTGCAACTAGGGATTTTAAAATGAAAGCAGGAAAAATGAAGACCTAGCACGCAGCTGGTTCCTAACCACGCAAACGCAGCACAGCCAAAGACTTAGATAGGGCTATGACTTACCTGGTTTTGCTTAGATAGTCTTGTTGCCCCAACAAAAAGTACTGAAATTTTACATGTGTGAATGGCACAGGAAAACGTCCAAGCTTTCCAAGCCCCACCCCTCTAGTTTATTTTAATCAATATTCTACTTTTTAACAACATCTATTTTTGAATGAAGGTTTCTCTGTGTGTTTCCGTTTGCTCTGCAAGCTCTGCTCTGCCTCTGGACTGGGAAAAAGTAAGAAGTGTAGCTGCAGAACAGGGGATGAGGTGGGCACCAGGTCCAGTTCTCGATCAAACTCCTCCTGATGCCGTGAGAGCAGGAATTGCTGCTCTGCATCTTCTGAGGAGGTGGCAGTGGGCACGGAATCCTCTCCTTGCCAGAAAGCTCTACGCAAGGGACACATGGTCTGACTCCTAGGAGCTGCTGCTAGCTTCATCTTGATTCACTCTTGTAAGACACAGCGTGGGGAAAAAAAAGCCAAGTTACCAACTTGCCAGGTTTTTTATGCTCTTTCCAGCTGTTTCAGATGCAATTAAATGATTAAATACATGTACGTGTGCCTGAAGTCAGTAACAAATCTCACAAGAGAACCCAATTCCATGCTGAAGATGGCCAGTGTACCTTTTTCTCCCTTTTTCCATGAGCACCTTTTGTTGCCTAAATTTAAAGATGCTAACTTTGCCAGTAACATTTCATGCCTGTGAACTTCAGATTGTTGTTATACAAAAGAATATCTCTAGTGCAAACAGGTTTTTAAGTGAACCTACTGACAGTGAAAAACTACCCCTGTAATGAGTTTCTACACATCTTAGGGACCTACCTCATAATACTTACAAAGCAGCTAAATATCAATATGAAAACTATATGATAATTTTTCTCACTAGAAATAGTAATGGTTGTAAACCTTGGACCCAGGAAAGGAAGTGCTATTTTGTTTACATACTCCCACATGATTTTAAGCCTAACAAGCCTAATAAGGGGTTTATTAGGATTTACTATATGCAAATAAAAGGCTCACAGCTCAGCAGTTGTGTGCATTTATTGACACAAACGAGCAGAGAGCTAGTCATTATTTGTATGACACTGGCTATGTGCTTACAGATACATTTGCTCAGCCTCAGCACTCAGTAACAAACACTGCCTGTGTGCACCCATCCTTGTCACGTTTAGGCACATTTGATATGTATCACTAGACCAACTCCATCTGTACTTCTGTTTCCAAACACCTCTAAATCTGCTTGTAGTCACCATCCAAGGTTCATAGCATCATAATTACTGTTGGGTTTTGTCATTCCTGGTGACAAATAAGGTGAGTTTTGAAAATAATTTTTTTTTCCTCATGGTGACATTACAGGCTAAAGTTGAAACTGCTTGGAAACTGCTTATGTTTTCATGCTTTGCTGTGTTTAGATTTAACATCTAATATTAAATGATTACTTTCTTAGCATTGCCAAATGCTTTTTTGGGGGGTAGTTGTGAATTCCTGACCCTGTTGTTCTGATAAACTCTCTCAGTCTTAGCTCTAACCATCTCATCAAAGTATTAAAATTTGCTTTTTATAATTTAAAATTTAATCTAAAAGTAGGAAAATTGAAAAAACAAAACCCTACAAGAGGAGAGCTTGTGACACATTCGTAAGTGCTGGGTCAGTGTGAAGCAGCTGAAGCCCACTGACCAGCTGCCATAGGCTTGCAGCTGCTTTGTGTGGTTGGAGCCGGACAGAGCTGGTGACTGCCGGGGGTGGGAGCAAGGGAAATGCCAGCCTGCTGCCAGTCTGGATGCTGGGATTTGCTGGAGGCTTGCAAGCACACCAAACCTCCAGCGGGGTCCCTGGTGGCACAACAGACCCCAACCAGCTGGCAGACACACGTATGTGCCTTCCACCTGCAGGCATGAGGGCTGCAGGCACACCAAATCTCCAGACAGACAGACCTGGCTAACTGGTGGGACACATGTCTGCTGCCCATCAGTTAGTTACCAGTGCTGCTCACACACTGCTGCCTTGGGTAGGGCCTGACTGCCCTTCCCCTCAGGGCGATGGGGCAGACAGTTGTGGTGGTTTCTGTTTTGCTGTGGCTCGCTGTTACCAGCCATTACTGGCCATGGTGCCCGGCAAAACTGACTGGGCTTCCAGGGCATCCCCTGGTGCTTGTGTCCCTGATCTCCAGGATCTGTCCCCTCTTCCAGGATCCACACTGTCCTCCTTCCAGGCACCCTTCTTCATCTGTCCAAGGGCACTGTCTTTTGGGACATCTCTCCAGAGCCCAGGCCCTTGGCTTTGTGGTCTAAGCAGTTTATCTGCAGAACTGCACCGCACGACCGGCATCTCAACTGCTGACGCTGTCTCATGGCTCTTTCTTAACTGAAGATGTGATGTGGCACTTTTATTTAGCCTGGGCATTACCCAGAGTTTACAACTGGTTCATGCTGGTTGTAGCTCAGGAGTTCAAAAGTCAAATTTCAGAAGTTCACCCCATCACATGCATCCAATTATCTGCTTGATGCCTTTAGCTACTTCTTTGCCTACGACCGTGATGCCAAATGGTATGACTGGCCTTCACCTGGCCATCTAGTAATTGGTGTAGATGCTTCAACAGAGCTGTCTGGCATGTAAAAGCAGGTGGTTTAAGTATGTTGCAGGATAATGAACTGGACTGATGAGACTATTATGTTTCATTATTCCAACATAAAATTCTGAAGCCTTGCAGATGGCTGAAAGGGAACAAGTTAAGGTGAGGACATGGCTGGGGCATGATGCTCTAAATGGAGCAAGGCCTCTGTGGATGCAGTAGAGTGGCAGAGAGGGAGACAGGAGCACATGTTAGAAACCTGTACCCATCAGAGAGTCCATGTGAAGTTGTCTTTGCTCATAGCCGGTTGGCCCTAGACCCAAAATACAGCCAGGCCTGCTGGAAGCACCAAACTATGAGATGGGGGAAGCGAAATCCAGGGAGTGCTGTTTTTGATAAAACACATGAAACAAAAGTTGGTTTTAACTGCTCGGTGTTTGTGAAGGAAGGTAAAACCATGCGAGAGAATGTTGCTTCTCTGATGCTGCACATCAAACAAATTGAAACTGGCAGCTGAGGCCCTGCAAAAGGACAGGATTGTCACCATGGACTGAAACAAAAAAGCAGCTCAGGGAAGTATTGGGAGAATCCCAAATGAATTCATTATGAAATACCGAAAATATGTTACACCCTGAAGTCAGAGAGCTACAGAGGCCAGACTTGATACTGAGGAGATGACAGAAAATCCAACCTCCTGAGGGGAACCAACTGCCCCCACCAGCCGGTTTAAGTCCTAAAGCCAGGCAGAAGTCAAAGCCCAAGACTACCAACCACAGCCCATGGGACTGAACCATCCCGCAGACTACACAAGCAGCATATGAAGTATGGGAGAAGACGTAGCAGACAGTGTTAATGAGCTAAAAGTGTGGCCTCAGAGGGCATAAATCTTATTACGGGCTTTTGCAGGCAGGAGAACTAGAGTGAGTCACCACGGACTGTGGACTTGGTTTTTCTTCACAGCTGAAGACTGAAACTGGACACAGAATTGAAGTCCCATATTGTAATTTCTTACCTGACAAGCTCCCTGACAAGTGTGGAGAGAGCAGAGACAACACAGAGAGCTGCTCAGGAAGGGAGGGCAGGAACACTCAAGATCATAAAGGGGGAGCAGTGATATGTGAGAGGAGCACAAGAGGGGTACCCAGGAGGAGAGACATAGACCCTAACTGTAAAATTCTTAATATCCCACCTTTTAAGCAGTTATTTTCACTTCTGCCTTATCTCCCACCAGCACTGCATCCATGTACCAGCGGCCTGTGAGAGCAGTGCCACACACAGCTCCCCGAGCTTGGATGTGCAGCTACAGACACTTTCCAGCATGACTTGGGCTGAATGACTGATGCATGGCAGTCCTGCTGTGAGCCTGGACTCCTCCAGCCACCACCCAGCTAAGGGCACTACCCCTTTGCAAAGGGATGCAAAAGTTTTGATCATATTTCTAAATTCACATACCCAGCATAAAAATATTAGGCTATACAATTAGAGATATAGTAATATGCAACAGAAGACAATTTTATAAACCAGGAAGTATTGGAAAACTTATATCAGCAAGATTTAAATTAGGATTTTAATCCATATAAATAAGGTATTTTGAACAGAATTTTTTACCTTACTTCTACTCACTTTAAAGATGTATTAAAACACTATCCTGCATTTGTTGGGACAACATCACAGCTTTGATTCTAACTTTAAATATTTTTAACACTGATATTTAGGTAACTTTTTTGTCTATTCCTTATAGAAAAAAACAAAAAGCAAGATTTATTTTCATCCCTAATTACCAGTAGAAATAACAATTAGGTGTGCTGTAAGTATATGCTTTCTGGTGTGAACAGGTAGGTGCACACTGAAATTATAGTGTACCAAAAGGGTTGGTTTGCAGTTAAAAAAAAAAAAAAACACACAACAAAAAAGCAAATAGAATAGAGAATAGTACCTCCCACACAACTACTCAGATATAGAAACTTAATTTCTTATGTGAGAAATTAACTATCTAGAACCTCTTAAAGACTGCTGCTTTGACCCCTTGGTATATTTTCACAAATGTTAAAGGCTGGTCTGAGCTTGGTTGTCTGGCACAATCCAAGGAGATGATAGCATGAAATGATGTCATAGATAACTGCAGAAGAAAATCTTGTATTTAAGCTTCTAGTGTGGAAACCTGAGGTTCAAACCCAGTTCTGAGTTGCTTCCACATTGCAAGCAGATCAGTAGGTGAATATGCAACAACTACAGCTGAGGTGAGCAGCCCGCCTGACTCCTGGGGTCACACGTGAGAAGTCTCCTGGGGTAGGCAGCACAGAAGCTTGTGCCTGCTCTGACAGGTATGTTTATTCCTCGGGAGTGACTCCACAAAGGAATCGGGAAGGATCTTGGGAAAGAAAAGCCAGAATCGTGTATATTTTCACAAAGAGAAAAGTAATTATTTCGAAAGCTTGAAAAACAAAAATGCCAGAGTACTTTTAAACATCATAGTATCTTTCTCCTGCTATTTGGACTAACTTCGAGGAACAATTGCTTCAAGTTCAGCAGTGGTGCAAGCATAAATTGTTGTGTGAATCTGATCTTGAGCTGCTAAAAGTGAGGATAAGCACAGCAAAGTCTGCATCAAAAAAACCCCAAAAACCCTACAATGAAAGGCTTCTCTGTTTCCCCAGTTGCTTTTTCAAAGTGCCAGTTTTCCCTCAGGCTCTCCAAAGCCCTGCCATGTTGGGAAAACTGATCATCACATCCCAATACAAGTCAAGACTATGGCAAAATCTTAGCCTTACAACTGACACTGGGTGTTTTTCTACCATTGTCTGGAGCTGAGCGAGGACTCCACAGCTTGAGCCCCACCGCTGCTCTGCTGTTGGGTTTGGTATGTGTTGACAAACACAATCCTGTTTGGTGCCCCATGAAAATAAAGACAAAACTACCAGCTGGCACCTTCAGCCTGATGTGTGGCTGCTCAGCACAACCTTCAGAAGAAAAGAATTAGTCACTTAAGTAAAAGTCACTTAACAGAATTGTGTACTAAGGACATCTTGAAAGTGCTTGATGCTTCCTACCAGGAAGAAGTGAATGAGTGCTTCAAGTTTTTGCTGTAATACAATATTATAGCTTGTCATAAAAGTCACATTGGAATAAAAGGAGTCATAGCACTACAAACAATAGCCTTCCTATTGGTTTTAACCAAAAAGATTGTGACAGGTAGTTAAATCTCTAAGCTGACCTCTTGACAAAGAGGGCTGCTGCTCAATGTCCTCAACAGATCTTTTCTCTCGCTTAGCCCTGAAGTCAACAGGATGTATTCAGGTGTTTTCCTGATGTACTAGTGTATACAGAAAAAACCTTTAATTTTTCCACTCATCATCTGTCAACTCAGAGAGTTGACATCCTAAGAAAAAAGGCACCAGCTTGCTCTGACAATGTGCCTTTAGGAGTTGTATGCATATCGTTCATTAACACCATTAGTTAAAGAGAAAAGCATTTGAATTTCAAGAAAGTACAAAGTGCTATAATTAAACCAAAGAAAATTTTAGGTGGTTTTAATAAATAAGAAATGAGAAAGTGCAACTCTTATTAAGGGCTACTAGGCGTAACAAAGAAAACGTGTTTAGGAAAATGATGTGACACGTTTGAAACGAGCTCAGGCTGCAAGAGCACTTGCTGCTATCAGTAAATTAATTAGATCCCCAGAGATCAGAACACATTTCAATGCTCCTTTTTGTTTTCAGGCTTCAAGGTGTATGTGGTTTTTTGGAAGTTCTGCGTGCTTATAAAGCACAGTAGATTCAAAGAAAAGAGAGGAAAAAAGGAAAGGAAAAGCATTACAGATTTGTGGAGTGAGCTTGGCTACTGAGAGAAGCTGGTATTTCCAACCAACAGATCGGGTTGCTGCATTTGTGCCCATCTGGGATTTGCTCACAAACATATTTTTTCTGGCCTGGCCTCACAGAGAGTGCTGCTTGCTACCCCTTCCCAGTAGCCGACAGCAACAGTAAGCTTTCCCAGGTACTCACCTATTTATTGGCACATCTGCTTACAAATGTAAAATGGAGACACTAGAATAAAACAAAGTGTGTGAAATGCACACAGATGGGTAAGGGCATGTTTGATGTAATAAATTTAGGTGAATTGAAATAGCAGGGGTGTTGCAATTGTAGTTAAAAAGATAACCATGTCAAATGAAGGATTACCTTTCACTTGATGTTTCTTCCCTTGTGCACAATTCTTCCCAGATGAAGCCTGAACTAAGAAAATCTGTATTTCAAAGTGATTTCTCTACCTATTCAACTAGAGCTGAATCTTCATTAGGTTTTTTTGGCGTCTTTTTTGAAAATCCCTTTATAGCACAACAAAAGTAGGCTTCAATTCTACAAGGTTCTCTGTGCCCTGCTTGAACACCCCCTCGGTCTTTACTTCTGCTCAGCAATGAAGAACACCCTTTAAATACCGTAAGCTTCAGCTTTTTTCCAGCCATTCCTTCACTCCCTTTTTAAATTTCATGGCATGGCTCTCTCTGACCACTGTAGAAATGTAGTCCTTACCTGCAGTGAGCTTCTAACGGCATATGTGGTGAACTGATGCTCACTCTCACAAGAGTGACTTAACCCACCCTCTACCCTTGAATAACAGAAACCTCAAAGTCTTGGCACACACTGATGCAAAGATCATTAAAAATATAATTAAAAACCAGACCTGGATTATTATCCATCTAGGATCTATTAGATTTCTTAATAATATAATGAAAAGACCATTATACTATTCCTTTCATATCAGGATTTCCTGTAGCCCAATTTTACATAATTCAGTAATCCCATGACACAATCATAAACCCCTTGTTTAGGTTGATTTCTTGTATTGTTTGTGTGTTTGATTTTTTTCTGCTGGACTAGAAAGATGTGAATGGGAATTACACAGGATTAAGATACCCTTCCTTATGAATACTTACATACAATATCATACTCTAAAAAGGTAAAAAAATTTAAAAGTTGGCTTCAGTAAATGAGTGGAAAAGTAATCAGAAGAGGCAAGTATAAACTAGCATGTTTATACATACTTCAAACAGACCAAATCTTTCCCTGGAAGACAAATGAGATAGACAAGGCACTGACTGGGACTTTAAAATGTCCATACTGGTATTTCTAAGTGTTAATACCTACAGTTCTGAATTTCTGGTTTGGCCATTGTGAAAACAGACAGTATGAAGATTATAGGCCAGTTGAATCTATATGTTGCTCAGACACATTTTATTTCCAAAGTAAATCTCATAAAATGTTCATCTCAAAAGGTCTACTTGGGGATCAGTTGTCAATCCTTCTTGAAAATCTACATTATGAGTCAAAACAGATCTTTGACAGCATAGTACACTTATTTAAAAAAGACTGAATATGCTCAGAATACCATTTCCATATTTCATCTGTTAAAAACCAAAAATATAGGTAAAACTGAGAACATGACACATCAGAACTTTTATAATGAGGTTATTTTGAAGTTAATTATTTTCTTATCAAAGATTTTTTTTAAAAAAAGAAGAAAAATTATATTTTAAATTAAAATTAATGAAATTTGTTCCAGCCTTTTAGAGACCAAAGGAAAGGAAGGTTATTACTGAGCATAAGATGGAGGACAGGATGACTCGACTAGGGCCTTGACAAGGTGAAGGAACCTTTTGAAGACTGAAGATGAAAGGAAAGCCACAGGGCAGACTGGGGGTGGACTGGCCAGGGAGCAGCTCTGCAGAAAAGGACTTGAGGGTCCAGGGGAGCAGCAGGTTGGGCAGCTGCATCACAGGAAGGTTGCCCGCAGAGGAAGGGAGATAACTATTGTCCTCCACTCAGCATTCACGAGGTCCCACCTGGAGGACTCTGTCCAGTTTTGGGACCTCCCAAAACTGTAAACACCAGTAACATCAAATACTTTGAGAACCTGGAGAGGGTCCAGTGGCAAGTCACTGAAATGAGCAGATGGCTGGAGCGTGTGCTGGGTAAAGAATGGCTGGGGGCACTGTGCTTGTTCAGGCTGGAGAAGAGGAGGCTAAGGCAGTGACTGATTGCTGTCACAAACAACCTAAGAGAGGTTATCAAGAAGACAGAGGGAGGCTCTTCTCAGAGGTGCAGAGCAGAAAGGCAAAAGACAACAGTTGCACGTCACAGCAAGAGAAATTCTGATTGAACAGAAGGAAATTATTCCTCAAAGTGAGAGCAGCTCAGCCCTTGAACAGATGTCCTGATGTCAAATCTCCCTTCAGGGAGGTGGTCAGAGCTCTGCTGGAGAAACCCTTGAGCAACGTGAATGAACTATCCCCGGCTGCAGCACAGGGAGGGAGTTTGGACCAGATGACCCCCTAGACATCCCGTCAAACCTAAATTATTCTACAGTTCACAGTTTCATTCTGGATATTATTTTCCTGAAATTACAACATAGTTTAAAATGCCTTTTAAAGCAACTTTCCTTCTGACACTTACTAGATGTTGGCATGTTGTTTTATTCAGCATCTAGCAGCACTTTGGAATGCAAGAGCAAAGAGACCACCACACAAAACAGTGCAAGAGCAGAGGATATAACTCCTCATAAGTAATATTACTTTTTATGTCGGGAAGATACTTCACATTTGAAAAAAAAAAAAGTGAGATGAAACCCCTATTCTTCAATTGATTCAGTATATTTTAAGTCTTAATATTAAAATAGTATAAATATATATTATTTATATTTACTATAAATATGATATAGTCTTTATATTTAATAGATATGAATATAGATATGAATTAAAATGCTCTCCCTTACTCTAAGCATGAATTTTGGTATGTGTAAGAAGAAATGTGTGGAAAAAATGACCAGGTAATAGTAAGAAGCCTTGAAAAACATATGGAAATCAGGACCATTTGAAACTTGAAGTCTTATGAAGAAATATATATACTTAAGAGCCTACCTTTCTAATCACAATATCAAAAAACCCAAACCCACAAGTAAGTTTATATTATCAGTTTCTTTGCCACTGTTGCAGGTGGCTATTGTAAAAATACAAAAAAAAAAAAAAAAAAGAGAGAGAAAAGTTATTCAGCTCTCAAAAGACTGTAAATAATAATTTGAGTCTCAGTCATATGCAGTAAACTAAGGCATCATGTTGTTTAGAAGGTTTATAAAAATTAAACTGAACATTACTTACCTGAGTTTTTAAAAAATTCACTTGGCGTCCTTAACAGCCACAATCATATTACAAATATTTATATACATTGCTTTCATTGAAGAAAGAGTTGATTTAAGTGCTACACAGATTAAAATGATTTTACAACCACATCTATTTTCATTTGTTTTGCATTCATGCTGTGTTATTTTAAGTGTTTCAATATCATTGGTATACTATCTTCTGACTGTGTACGGGTAGGATGGACTCTGTTTCTCTCTATCACACAACCAATGAGTAGAACTTAAATATTCCAAGTAAAAACTGCAGCCTGAATACCCCAGAGTATATCAACAGCAGACTATATGCGTTTGGGTTGGTGCCTTACAGGATTACCCCATCAGCTCTACGTGGCCCCATGCTTTGTGCTGTCACCTGCATCTCCACTTCTCAACCTGACTGAATTTCCAACTCAAAATTCCAGCAGAAAACACACAACCACCCTCATACTGCCTATGTCTTTAGGCTTCTGGCCAGTTTTCCACTCAAAAGTTTAAATCTACCAACCTCTCATGTACTTTTTCATTCCACTGCCACTCATTTTGCACCATTACACATAACAAGTTGCCTTTTCAACACAGTGGAGGAAGGTTCTGACCAGAGAAACATTTTGACGGGCAGGGTAGAAAGGAAGTACTGACTGATTGTTCTCAGGCAACAGCTTTTCCCATGACATATACAACCTATGTTTCAGTTTTGTTATTAAAGGGGAAAAAAAATCATGGCCAATCCATGTGAAACCTGTTGTCTACATCCTGTTACCACAAACCAACAGAAAACCACTGTATGGATACTATGGCATAGTACATGTTTATGCAACTTAAGACTAGTAGATTCATCCGTGATTTTTTGTGCTCTTGTAAAGCCTGCCCATAAACTAACAACTCTTTAAAATACTTATAAGTGGTATGAGAAAAGAAAAAAAAAAAGGAGAAATATATTTCTGTGATGTTTCCTCAACATGATTCCTTTTTGCATTTATACAAAGAAATAATGTACTGATTTGCACATAGTTGAACATGAATTTTTTTAATTTTGGCATGCCGTTTATGACAACCATCTCCTCAGACTTTATTTCTTTGTCACAATCAGTCCACTTGAAACCAACATTGGAAATTTTTGCAGAGGCAGTGGAAATTATAAAGTTGTTTATATTTTTGCATTCAATTTACTGGGCATTGTAACCACTTCTGGTTTAGATAGATAATGTTTCTGAGAAATCAAATGAAATGAAGATACAAATCTAAAACTGTGTGCAGAGCCTGATTTCTTCAGACTATATGTGGTCTTGTGTAACAAAAGCATATGTAGCAACTCTGATCAGAGACAGACATAATATTTTAATGCCAAGCATGAAAACTAAGAATTCCTAACTTTTTTCAAAGGGGAAATTACAATTTAAGAGCAACAAAAAATTAACATCACTAACTTGTAATATGGAGTGCATCTCAGCTGTGTACAACTGAACCTGTTTACATTTGCTTTTAAAAAGCACCAAGATTTGGTACCTACACAGAGTCACAGAATAATTTCGGCTTGAAGGGATGTGTAGGGGTCATCTAGTCCAAGTCCCTGCTCAAAGCTGGCCCACAGCTGTGTCTGATCAAGTTCAGACCATCTCCATGGATGGAAATGCCGCTGCTGCACCAGACACCTTGTTTCAATGTCCAACCACCCTCACAGCAGAAACATTTTCCATTATGTCAGATCACAATTTCCCATGCTCCAACAAGTGCCCATTGCCCCTGTGGAAGGACTTGCTTAGACATCAGCAATCATCCAACCCTAAAAATGAGGAAATGCCAAGTGGTCTTGCTCCTGCCTCTTTGTTGCAAGGATCATCCTACGTTTTTCACTGAAAGTATCAGGTGTTACAATTTTTTGCATAGGACTCCTTTAACTTTCCAGGCCCAAAAGACAAACTGCAGTCCATATGGAATAAAACTGTCTTTAGCAGAATCTTTTCATTATCAGGGGGAAAATTTGCCTGTTCTGCACTCCAGGCTGTTGTGGCTGGCCTGCTGGCAGGTCCTGAGATTTCTCATTAATGACAGCTCATTTACCTCAAACCACTCAATACTTTGTAGCATAGATGTCTCCTACCAATTCACTTATCATTTTATCCATAATTTAGTTTCTCTATTCATAAAACAGGAGTACAGATACCGTTTTGCTTCTCAAGAGCACTTGGAGCAGAAGCAGCTGATGTTGGTAAGGTCTCAGATTGCACAGCTTGGAAAAGAGGATGAAAAAATGCATAATTGTATATTTAATGTATTAGCATCTCATGAATATGGCTTGAGATTATCTACTGAACATTAGGAGACAGTTCAACTAACTCATTCAGTTACTATCACAAAGCAAAATCTTCTTAAAATGCCTTCTGTAATCATGTGGATCACTTTATTGTTTTAACCTCAGAAAGTGCAAGCAAGGGCTTTTCCCGGCCTAAGAAGTCTACTTGAATGGAATTAAATGTATTTTTTGTTTGTAGTTCAGTAGACATCACTCCACTATCCAAAAAAGTTACAGTGGCCTTTCTCATGCCTTAAAAAGGAAAATCAAGACAGAATATTTTTATGAAATTAGGGTGTTTGTGTGATTTGCTAGAACTGGGGGTGAGAGTGGTTATAATATGGTGCAAAAATTAAATAACAATATAAACCTAGCAGTGTTTACACAAGTCTGATGAAAGGTACTTGTGCTGCCAATAAATTCATATATCATGATAGAATTTTATGAGGTTAAAAAACCATGTTGAAACACAACAGGAAAGGGAGTAAAAATAACATGTAAAAAGGATACTTAAGGGGTGCTCTAATAGAATCTCCCAAACAGATTTAAATCTCATCTTGTTTCTGCCAGGAAAAGAACTGTTTTGATTCTAGGAAAAAAGAATCCAGCTCCTAACTTCTACTTAAACAAGTCTGTGACTTGCTATGTGACCTGTCAAAATTAACCTTGTGAAGACAATCTATGTTAACAGAGCCCAATTTAATCCAAGTCTAAACAGACAGTGAGTATGACTAAAGCCTATTATAATGGTCAAAAGTACTGGGAAAAGAAAAAAAAAAAATTATTTAGGTTGGAAAACTGACAAAACTGAAAAAAATTATCTGACAGATTGTGACCAACTCTCGTGAATATTTTCTAATTTTTGAATATTTTCTAGATAAAAATTTTGTTTCCACTTTTTTCTTTAATGAGGACTAATTAAAGAAAACTTGAGGCAAAAGAGTTCTCTCCTCCTGTTGTCAAGAAAAGGGACCATGGCTCCATTTTATGAGTAGGACTTAAGAGAATAAATCTTCCACTCTCCTCAACTTTACCCTAACTTTGTTATAGATGCTACATAGCTGCAAGAACACCAATTTACAAGTATATAATAAATAGGCAAGCTTTTACTGAAGTTGAATGCTTCAGGATTTATTTTCCAAAGCCAAGAGCACATCTCAGTGCATATAACAAACAAATCTATACCCATCTTGCCAGTCATAAATGAAACAGACCAAGGCAATATTACAGAAAATTATTAGTATTATAAAAAACAGCTACAGCTCATTTGTCTCTCCAGAAAAGAGCAAGACTACTTTGGTGCTATGACATTTTATGAAATGTGAAGTATCATGCTAGTATTCATGAGTACTATTACCATTTTGGTTTCCCTTGTATGCTATGATTTAATCTTGAATACACATCTTGAATATTAGTGCTAAGCTGCTTTACTGTCTGAGATGTCTTCATGCTAATATCCCATAATAAAATCTTGTGCAATTAAGACATATTTCAACATGAAATGGATTCCAGCTGGAAGACAGGAGAAGTGAGAGCGATGCTTCCCCTCGATTAGTGATGCTCTTCCCCTGATTAGCGATGTTCAGGCACTGTTATTCTGAGATGCTGTTCCCTCCATGTACACAAAACCCTACCATTTGCATATCTCTTGAGCACCTTCACATGCTGCCTCTGCAGCTGCAACCCCAGTACCTGCCATCAGCCCAGACCCTAATTAAGCTTCTCTTCCATACTGGTGGCCACTGCCAGGAAAACGGTTGTAGGAAACAACCTCCCAAAAAACCTTAATGCCTCATGGAAACTGTCTAAAGGAGGTCTTTCCTCCATGATGTCTCTGCCCCTTCTGACAGCCACTTGAAGCCTGGACAGCCAGGGTATACTATAACCCTCAAGCACCTTGAGTAGTAAAATTTGGTGCATGTGCTTCTGCATTATGGATTGTCTTTCAAATCTTCTTGTTTCTTAATCATTCGTTTTGAGCTCTGACAACTCACTGACATTTTTCATCAACTTTCCCCTGGGTGCATCTGAGAGATCAAGTGGCACAGTGAGTTTTGAAGAAGCAACTGGCTTGTGTCACCAGTTCAGCTTAATATGTTTAGGTCCAAGCTTTGCACTGATGGAAACAACTGCTTGTAATTCTTTATGAACAAGTAGAACATAGAGAAAAAAAATCTGAGAGATTAATTGTATTTATTTTGCATTCCTGTTTGGTCTGGTGGTTTGGTGTTTTTTTTTTTTTTTTTTGTTGCCAGGATAAAATAAATCAAGGTCCTTTGTTTGAAAAATATTTGATAAAGATTCTCCAATATACCTCTTTGTTGTTTTCTCCCTTTACCTTGCAACAGCAGATGGTTTGTTCTTTACAGACACATATCAAACATATTATTATCAGACAGCATTAAAGCTTCAATTAGTAAGAACAAATGTAGTCAAGCAGATGATCATGTACTTCTTTTTTTAACATTTTTACCCCTTTTGTTCAGTGATATTGTTAAGGAAAACTTACTACTTACCCAACATTTTCTGCATCTTCATCACACTCAGCCCTATATTTGCAAACTCCACATTTTGAGTGTTTTCTCTGAACTTCTGTCCCAGATCCTTCATACTCTAAAAAAAATAAGGTACTGTTAACAGAAAGCATCACTCTCATATTAAGCTCTGATTTTGCTTACCTAAATCCATTTGCCTTCAGGTATATTGTCAACATGAAGTTATAATATACTGAAGCTATTAACCTTACTAGTGCTCCTTTTGTCAAAAACAGGCAATTGGAGGTATGTAAAACTGTACCAGTGACAAGAAAGCATCTCTGAAAACACTAATGCTTCATTGATTGACTCTTCCTTTATTCTTATTTCAGTGATTTGTATTTATTCTCACCTCACCAGACACACAACCGACATTGACGTGTGTCCCAGGCACATTTACTCTTAATTGGCACCGATAATGTATAAATCCTGTGCCTTTTAATGTCCCTGAATATTAGATAGTGGGGATTTGAATGTTATTTTCTTTGACAGTCTTTAATTACCAATACGCTTATACAAGGTTTCTGCTTGCATTTTTTCCCCTTTTTGGTTGGTTCCTGACAATAGGATTAGACTGTGCTCATATCTCATGTATGCTGTGGTATATTTTCCAGCTTATGCTGTTTAATTGTACAAGACTAAAAAAAAAAAAAAAAAAATCATCTTAACAAGAAACTGGTAGAAATGCTATGTACCCTAAAAAGTAAAATTAAAATCTCAAATTTTCTGATCCTAAAAACATCTGCACCAATATCACCGCTGACATGGACATCATAACTCTTCACCAAGTAAAATAAATAAAAATTATACTCTCACTGTTTCACTATCATTAGTCACTCCTATTTTTGATTATAACAAAGTGATAAAGGAGAGCTAGATACTTGAAAAGAAGGAACAGAACCACAGAAATCTGCATTTAATGTATCGCAGTATCATGGTGGTGTATGGCTGAATACACAAGGCTGTTGGGTGGACAGAGATCAAAGTGATTCCTTTCTTTATATCAGCTTTATATGTAGCAACAGCAAATCAAACAGCTGAATTTACATTCTTTAAATGTAAATAGGATAAAGAAATCCACAACAGTCCTTCCCAAATTTCCTGGATCTTGGTTGAAATGAATCTCTCCCTCCTACTTGTGGGGCTATCCTTATGTGAAGAATAGTGCAGGTGAGCCTCTCAAATTAACTTCGGTCTAAAGCATGCTGTGCATTTTTCAAAGATTAACACATATCGAACTTTATTACAAAATTCCCACTGCAGAAATTCTATCACCACTCTTATTGAATTGCAGTAGAGGTCATTTGCTTTTATCTTTACAAATGTACATCTTCTTTGATTTTTCCTTCTTTCTAGTACCACATTCCTATGCCTGTGTTTGGCATCCTAAAGTGTCCTTTAGTGTCAGATTTCACCTTTCCATGCCAATAAATGATCCCCTATAGTTTGAATAAGTTAAACAAATGGCACTGCTCATGGCTTTCATTTGTGGTATTTCCACTTCTTTTGCTGTTCTTATGACCCTTGACGCCCTTCCCCAGGATGTTAACACCCTCCAAAGTTACAGGTACAAGAGTTGGACACGCTGCTCCAGATGAGTTGTCATCAAAGCCGAACACCATCTAGGATACTCTTCAGTCAGAACATCCAACAATCATATTAATTTCTGACCATTTTTCTGCACTGACCATTATTATTCACACTCACTTTATTATCCTCCTTATTCCCCAATGAGTCCTTTTCAGGGTCATCAGTCTGTAGGAGAGAGGCTGACATCAAGGAAAAATTGCCTAGATCCTGGACTCGCTACATATAACTCTGTCCTCAGACATTAAAATCCCGCCTGCTTGTGCATACCGTTAGCCCAGTGACCTGTCCCCTGTCATCCAGACCAAATCAGTACTGACGGATTTGCTCCCAGGTCACCAGTGGAAGAGGTCATAAGGCTAAGAACAGTCCTTAGAAACACACTCATTTTATAACAATTCCTTAACATTTAATGATCCATTGATTGGCAATACTTTTGCACATTAGATGTGCACTGTGTGGATGTCGTGCCCTCTGGTTACTTACATGTGTATGAGAGATTGCCTTTGACTGAGAAAAGTTATGGTTTTGAGGTGGTATGCTTACACAAAATATTCTGTTGTATCAACCTCTTTCTTGGAAAAGTAAGTTTAAAAAAAGGTAAATTTCTTAGTAAAGGTTTTCCATGAACCCATGACGACTGGCATTAAATATTTTCCCCTCCCTTAATTCTGTCCTCAGCTGGTTCTTCCATCTTCTATTCCACCGCTTTGCTTCTGATGGATGCCAGAATAAGAGGCTGTAGACCCCCAGATCATCACATTTATCTTTTCTCAAAATATTTGTACATTATTTCTTATTGTTCTACTGAAAAAGTGATTAAAAAAAGCTATCATCAGCCCAGAGAATTCATTACCACCCATTTTTAAAGCTTTCAGGTGCAAACCAGACAGACCTGCTGTTACAAAACACCTGTCCTCAACATTTGGTGCTTAATATCCTTCTGCTAGCATGGAAAATATTTCATCATATCCTATATATACTGTCTGACTTGAGTACAGATACAACCAGAATGCTTTACAGAGCAATTTCACTGCACTATTTGTATTTTCATTTTGTAATGGAGTAAAACAAGCAACACATACACACACATGTGCACATGCACACCCTTCCTCATGAGCTTTACTTCTGCCCCCTGTGAATGCCTCAACACCTTTTCATTTTCATAAACAGTAGTCTACCACTACTTGTTCACTGTTTCTATGTGATATTCAGTGTAAACATCTCTCTCTCCTTTCCTCCCTCCCTAGAATTGCTTTCTCTACCTTTTAAAATTAGGTTTGTTTTAGAAAAATTTGCCCTTTTTTCTTGATCGGAACTTGCTGGACCTCATGCATATAGAATTATTTAACTGTACTGTACTTTTTTTTGCATATAATAGATATGAGCAAGTCAAGAACACCTGCACCTCAGGTACCCATAATTTACACCGTCAGGATGAGGTGTCATACAGATGAATGTGTACTGATGCAACATTTCTAAGTTAGGCAATAGTCATCTGTAATTTTTAGGAGATTCTTTCATTACCAGCTGCATGATGTTTTAGTACTAGAAGCATGAGACACTGCATATAATTTAGACTGAAGTTCTCCAAGAAAATAGAGCTTTTCCCACCAATACAGAATAGATGAATACTGTTTTTCAGCCTAAATTGGTAGCAGACATTTTCGGTACCCCACTTGTGTGCTGTTAAAATAAGTTAACCCATTAATATGTGAGAGCATAAGTTTCTCTGGTGCAAATGTCTCCAAATAGGCAATGCATCCCTTGACAGATTGCCCCTCCCTTCTCCTTTCTCCTGCACATTTGATTGTTCCTAAATAGGCTATAGACATTAATTTTAATATTACAATCAATCAGATCTTCCCAGCAGGTTTTAGTAATATCAATTAGGTCAAAATATGCTCCCAAATGAGCAATTCAAGCTCCTCTTGTTTATTATGCAGGCTTTTAATGTTGATGTATAGATGATTACTGAATTTTTTCTCCTCACTTTCGTTGGTATCTTGATTAATTCTGTTCTTTGACATCTTAATTCCATGTTGAGTGAAAGCTCATTTTCCCTCTCTTTTCAGCTTCCTTTCATGTTTCAGGGCAGCACCTCATTAATGCTCTGTCCTTCAAAATAAATGAGGCACAAGGATGGGATCTGTGACTCCCAGTTGTCTTTCTAAGCTGCAGTGCTCCCTAACGCTTCTCCTCAAGTTATTATTCCTCTACAGAAGATGGCCGGCTATATCTTAGGAGCTGCAGGGTAGGAGCCCGCAAATGGACAGTAGCTCTAGAGGCCAACAGTAAATTGCTTCCCTCAGCAACTCATTTGTGTGTTCCTACAATGGTAATATGGCTGGATTTCTGCTGAGGGCTTTCAATCAGGCTTAAAGCAAAAGCATCAGTGTGTGTCAAGGTGAAGTCTGGTCTGCCCCACGGCATGGCCTGGAAAGGGCGCTCCACTGTACATATGTATTTATCCCTGTTCACAGTAAAGCGGGGGGAGATTGTGGAGAGCTGCAACAACTCAGTAACTCAGTAGCCATGTACAGATGGAATAAAGATTCCCTTGTCTGGGGAAGCCCCTCTGAAAACAGTTCCTATCTGTTTTGTGAGTACAGTGATTTTGGCTGTATCTCATGGGAGCAATTAACCTCAAAGAGATTTTGGAATAATAGGAGCAGCCACAGCAATTCCCCTTCTTCACCTTAAAGTACAGAAGAACGCCCCTCTGATCAGACTGTGATTCCCTCAGCTACAGCTAGCACTGGAAATCCCTCTCAGAATACCACTCCACAGCATCACACATTATGGGCTGCAGTTCATGGAACAGTTTAGTTACTTACCCGCTCTTCCACTAATTTTTAGGGCAACTTTAAAGACATACAGTTAAAATGGAAATTGTCCCTATAATTTAAAAGAAAGCTACAAACTTGCCCTTTTGCCTGTAAGTACATATTTAAAGCAAGTGCAACAACTACTCTTAGCTCTCCCAAATTCTTGGCAATCAGCGTCTTGAATTATCTTGACCATGCTGCTGGGTGATATGCAAAAGCAGTATTTACCAGTGTGGAAGGTCCTGTTCTCTTACTCAACTTCAAAGCAAAGCCTGGTTCGGATCTATACCTGCCTGAAAGACACTTTCCCTGTGCAATATAGACTACACAGTGCAGCTGTAAGCATGCTCCAGTAAAGACACCACCCTTTGAAGTTTGATTTTGCAAGAAGGGGCATTACAGGTTTAACACAAGGATGCCTGGTCTATTTATGACAGAGGTGTCTGGAGGAGGGTACTTCCAAGTTGGATACCCTAATCACAACCCAGCCATGGTGATATGTTTGCCCAGTGATTAGGATAATGATAGCATGTGCACTTTTAAGCAAAGGACTTGAGGACGTGCACTGTAAGACTCCCTACCACCACTATCCTTGTTATGTGTTTGTTAGGTATTTTACAGCCTTGCTGAACCTTTGGTGAAACACAGCAATTCTTGCAAGTTTTAGTTCAGTGTTAATTTTACCTACAGGGAGTAGGATCTCAACAGAAATAAATAGGGCTATTTGAAGCTAAAGTGATAATCAGTGACAAGCCATGTGGTGGAATAAGCACTTAAATCTTTCTAAGTTACACACTATTATAGAAATATGCTGAAAGACAGGATGTTACCTCCTATCCAGGGTGTTAATCACCATCAAGTTTCTGCAGTCATATTAAAATACATGAAAACAAATCAGTAGCATTATTACAAATTAAAAAAAAATATTCGAGGTTCTAAACTGTGTCTGTTTATACCACCCTGACTGTGTGACAATTACTGAATAAGTGTTGTCCCCAGTGAGGGGAAGGAACAGATGGCAGCCTGCTAAAAAGCACATACTGTATATCAATTTATTAATTACTAAATGCAATCTGCTAGACGTTCAGCACAAGATACTTTAGCTATCAAATTTCAGAGGGATTAGAAATTCAAAACAAATTATCTTAATAATAATTAACTTAGCTATATGTATTGCAAGCATGTTATTTCCTTAGCTTAAAAGCCTGAAAGGATTGGGTGCCATCTGTCTAACTACCATTACATCTTTTTTTAATATCAAGAGTACATTTTGCTTAGGTACACAAATAAATGCTGAACAAAATGAATAAAAAAAAATAATGTTATGGGCATAGTAGGACACTTGGAAACCTTACTCTTGTTGGTTGATTACTATGGCACAGAACCTGCCTCTCCTAAAACACTGATTTGTCTCTGAGAAGCTGGCTTGAAAAGTCATTACAATTTGTTAACTCTTTAATGGTGTACCATTTGCTGACAGTATCAAATAGAGAAAATAAGGACTATCTGGAGCGAGAGGAAAAAAGACCTTAGAGGGACACAGGAAGAATGGCTCAGAAGTGCTCATTCACCAAAGACAGTACCTGAGAGCTCAGAAGAAATAAGGTTCTCCTTCAAAAGTTATTGCATTATGTCTGGATGCCAGATGGAAAGTACTACCAAAAAAAGCCTTATGAAGGACCACTGCCAGATGAAAGCAAATGATCTTCATCATCCATACCTTTGACCAAAAGAGAGGAACCAGCTTCACCTTCTAAAAGCTTTCCTTTAAGAATCAGTGTTCCCATCTGCAGTGGGCCAAAATTTCTTTTAATAATGTGGGATGTAATTGTAAATCTGAGCAGAATTTAGACCAATGGCTCCAATTGCCCTTTTAGCTGTCTCAATACTAGTTGGGCAATGTTGTGCTAGGATCTTTTTTAGAATATTGACACAGACAATGGCTTTAACACAAGACTGAGGTCTTTTGAACATGAAGGCTACTTCAGCTAAATGACAGGACTTCTACTTCACTAGGAGTCCTGAGTGACAGCTCTTTTTAGAGTGAGAGGGCAAGAAGATCACTATGACTGCTTCTTTTTAGACTTTCTTGGCTAGTATCAAGTTGTAAACTTGAGAAAAAGAAATCTATTTTCACATAGAAAGCACCTTGAAGAAAAAATTGTAAAAGCTCATCCTTAGTCACATTCATACAAACCTACCAAAGTTAACCTTTCTGCTGGGTCTCCTTTATTGGGTCAGCACAGTTCTTTTTACAGGGACAACATGGCAGGTTCCATCAGAAATAAAAATTTTAAATTCTTGTTATAAAAAAACCCTGTTTCATGCAAACTAGAAATCTACCTCCTTTATGTACATGTGACAGACTAAGGATCATTTTTCATGCCCCAATCTATTAATTGTGGAAGAACATCCAGAAGGTCAAGTAGTGTTGCAATTTACAACTGTCAGAGATGAACAAGAATCTGAGACTGTAACTTCTCTTTCACCGGTTCTGCCTCAAACTCTAACCAATCACTGTGTAAACAAAGTGGATCAGGAGCAAGTTTTATGGCTCTATTCTTCAGAACAGGGAAACTGCAGAATGATTCATATGAGATGACAGAGAGAAGCCCATGTCTTAAATGCAAATCTAGAGGATCCCAACATCTTCGACTGTGACCACAACTAAGCAACTTTTCTAGGTCTGAGTCCCCGCTCTCTGACATTGCTTTCTGTGGGGGTGAAACATAATGGTAGAGTAATGAGGTTTTTGAAATTTTTCTTATTTCCGAATTAACAATCCATACTCTTCTGAGAAGTGGCTTCAGGATACCAATTGCCACAAGTGATCAACAGCTTGGTTTCATAAGTGTAATTTTTATTATGCTAATTGAAGGTTCATACTTCTGAAATGAGCAAAATGAGTAATTTTATTACAACTCTTTATTAATACTGTGTCATCAGAGCATAAAAAATGGAAATTGCTTATCCAGAATGTCAGAGGGCAACTAGACAATTGTGTCACCCTTAAAAATTACACTTCTTCATCTCATTCAGGCATACGGAAAAGATTCTCCCACTCTTATTTCTTTTACTAAAATCTAGTATCTTTGTAACAGCAAACATGATTTGGGAGGGAACCTGGATCAGTAGTTCCATGGTTTTTAGTGGTTTTGTGGCACATGACAACTTCTAAGGCAACACATCGACAACTTTTGTAGGTTTTTTAATCGTTTCTAAATCTTTTTTTTTTTTTTTTTTTTTTTTTTTTTACATAAAAATGAATGCATTTAACATCCTACAGGTTGGGAGTAGGAGGGAAAATCTGCATCGTCAAGTTTCAGAATCATTAATGAGATTGTTCTGAGTCTGGAAAATGAAAGAGAACAGTGTGAACCACTAGCACAAATCTCAGCTGCATGTGAGGCAAGCAGCTAATTTCAACAGTGGAGACAGTCACAGGCAGAGATATAGTAACTGAAGAGCACAGCTCAGATGCTTTCCCAGTACTTCACAGTTAAAGTGAATCTACCAGCAAACAGTACATCTCCTGCACAGCAATTGCAATGCTTCCTGAACGTATACAAGCAGCTGCACTCATCCATTTTGTGTGTGCAAGCATCACTGGTGCATACACAATCACACTAATTGTGTGTTTAAGAAACATAGCAAACACTGATTCTGTGATTAACATCTGGAAATGTAAATCCTAGGAAGAAAACACAAACCTCTAAGCTAGCATGTTTGCTCCCTTGCTGGCTTTCTCTCACTTATCCTTGCATTTTTCCAATTCCATTGCTGATTCCTTGTACTTACAAATAGTACCTAACCCACAGGGCATAGAAGCTCCCATGCAATTTCGTTCCCATTTGTGCACCCTGAGCCAAGAGTATGATATTAAACTATCAGGCCTGGGTGATTATTATATCTCAGCATATCCTGGCTTCCTCCAAAAGAAAAGAGGGGAAGACTGGGCCAGGAAAGAGCTGTGCTCCAGTTAGACCCATAGCTGGAATAACCAGGAAGGCAGGATTGTGGTGTGCACCAGGGAGCATCTCTACTTTGCAGGTCACCCTCTGCCCAGGTTCCCGCCCTTTCTTGTCTGGATCCCAAACAATGCATCTCCATCCTCAATCGGTTCAGCATTCTTTTAGAAATTTGGTTTTAATTCTAAATTCCCTTAACTTGTAATAAGACCTCAATGTTTTTAATGTCTCCTTGTAACACTTTTACGGTTACCAAAAATACCCTTGAGTTTTTGGCCAGACCAGAGTTCAATGATCAACGCAACAGTGGATTCCATCCTTTGAAGGATAGGTTCTGGACACAAAATGACTCAACATGCTGAAGATGAGCCAACCGTTCTGCAGAAGTATTACCCAGCACCCAATTTAGTGAGGAAGGTGGATGAGGACAGGGCTAATTTAAGGTAGCACAAAAAGCCTAGATTTATCAAAAAAAAGAAAAAGTGCCAAGCAGGAATTTAAATTTATTTTTATTTTAAGATATTTTTCCTATCTAAAATTAAGAACAGAACCCAACTGTTTTCATATGGAACAGAAGCAGGAACACTTCAGTTGGCCCAAAGGCACTCAGAAGAAAGCTAAATAAATGAAAGGCTAACATCACAAAACTGCTGGAGGAGGTAGTGGCTATGTTATCCCTTCTTTATTCAATACACAGGCAGTGCAGACATTCACCTGGGGCCAAGGGACCAAGACTCAATTCTTTCTGCCTGAACTGTGAACTGAACCTACGTATTCCACCTCCCAAGACAATGCACTAACCACTGCTACAAGGTAGTGTGGAGGGACTACCAAATCTCCTCAACCGATGCCATTATATTTTGCATAAATAATTAAAATTCATTGGCATGCTAAATCCCAACTAACAAAGCCTTTCTATAGCATGCATCCTTCCTCCCACTCCCTTTGTTGCAGACTCAATAAATATTTCAAGTGAGAACAAAAACAACAGCAATGACAAAGGCAGACCCATTTTGGACCTCTCTTACCAAGAGATGGTGGACCTGGGTTCAGTCTCCTGCTCCAAATCAAGCAATGAGTGTATTTGACAATGGACCTTTCACCTCTTCAGTGACAAGCCTAACCAGCAAAACACAGCATGTTCCGGCCTACTTTTCCCTAAACTGTTCATAAAATTACCCAAAGAATCCCCACATCTGTCAGTCAGCTCTCAATCCCTTCCAGACTAACACAGTAACATTTACAAGGGACTTTAATGGGGATATTTGTATCCAATTGGGAAATACTGAAAAAAACCAAAATCCCAACAGCATTCAAACATTTCTAAAACTGATCCAAAAATAGAATTCAGACATGGACTAAATTACTGTCATCTGTCTCCTACAAGAATTGCACAGAAGTACCAAGGCAAGTAATGCTTGGGCTTGCCGGGAGCAGCTGTAGTGGAATAACAGGGTGGGTAACGAAGGGGAAAGGAGAAGGAAACATTGCTGAGGAAAGTGTGATGCAATCTCAGAAACCAAAGCTTCAGAAAAAAGTCACCAGTGAAGGTAAGAAGAGGCAATATTTGAGCAGAAAATTTTTCCTTCAGACATTGCTCCAAAAGGAAACAAACATGAGAATGGCCGTGTGCTAGCAGCAGTCCAGGAATTTACTGATAGCATCTTATTAAAGGGGAGGGAAATGCCTTGCTATAGGAAAAAAGAGGGAGATAGCTCCTGATTTTTGGAAAGTTAACTGTTATGTTTAGCTACACAGTGATGCCATTGATCATTTTCCACAAAAGCACATTTTCAAGCAGCTATACAAGATTTCTGATCTTTCAGAACTGAGTCCCATCAGTATGAACAGCAACGGTTTTTTAACACAAGCAAAATCTAAAAGCAAAATGGCTTTTCTGTGTCTATATATGTCTCTATATCTCACATTTTTCATTCTATATGTATTCTTGCTAGTAATATCAAAGATAGAATTAAGATTTTTTAATTTTTTTTAAATCCTTGGATGAAGGTTAAGATGTGTTCAAAGACAGGAACACTTCTACTAGTACCAGCTCTGCTGCATCCCCTCTTTGAATATACAGCTTTGAACAGAAACAAGCAGTAAAATATTTGACAAAAACAGATTTCATAATGCAATCATTATATATTTTAGGCAATGTGTTTGACCAAGGATAAAGTAATAACTAGATACTGTAGACACTAAGGAAATGAATGCAAGGAAAAAAAAAAAAAAAAAGGTAAGAAATTTATTGTGAATAGACATTTCCAGGAACAAAATACAGGTGAAATAAGGATCTAAATATTACACTATACTGCTGGCAACAGATGAAAAATGATATAGGCCAAATCTGAAAGAGTAACATTGGTCAAATGCACACTACAATCTATTCTGGTACAAATACTGTTCTGAGATGGTCAGATAACATTGCAACTGTTCCTTAATTCATGTGGTATACAGCAAATATGCACATAAAACTGATACACATATAGTAAAAAAGAAAGACCAAAAGCAAATATAACTGGGGTGTGGTACTCACCTCCTTCTCCTGACCCAGAGCCATTATCTGAAAAAGAAACAAAGGGAGAAAAAAAAGAAAGAAAATTAAAATACTGCTCCAGGAACAGCTGTTTGTTCACGAACTTGTCACTATAAAACATTACACAGGTTTTACATTTCATGAGCTAGGTGTAAAAACAAACATCCCACATAAAGTCTGGCATCCTTTAATACAATTTGTCCATGCTTACTGTGCCCTACTCTCTCTTTTTCCTGTCAAGGTACTTTTACTCAAGGAACAGCATCACTCAATACTTGAAAACTAAATTGCTTTTTTAACTTTTTTTTCAACTGTTTGAGATACAAATTTTTTAAACCCAAAAGAGATGAAGAGTACAGAGGCTGATTTTTGGAATGTTTAATTTTTTTAACCCTCTGGCTCTGGGAGAGGTACATGAAGGAGTAAAATAAATCACCAGACTGCAGAAGTACCTCCAGAAAACAACTAGTCCTCAAAGTAGACTTAAGACATCTAATGACAAAATAGGTCCTCTCAACTGAGTCAATCACTTCATATAAGGATGCTCTAACAGCATAGTTGTTTCATTGACATTAGACTGACTGGATTAGCATCTGATGAGTGACAGATTGTGGCTGCATCACCTTTACATTAGTAGTTCAAGCACCAGCAGGACTTGAGTTTCCTTACCACCCCAGGCCAACTAACTCCACTTCAGCGCATTACGCAGCTGGCTAGGGATTTTGTATGGAGATGTGCATCCCGCTGGGCAACACTCTGCACAGCATCTTCAGCTGGCACGGCAGTAAAGACAAGCCCTTAAACACACGTTCTCAGTCACAAATCTCCCTCAGTTTTTGCTCAAATGAGGTGGAGAGAAGAGGAGGGGATGGCAACTACAGTCAGTGAATTGCTCCCCATCCCTGCTAGCTCAGCTTCTCTGGAAGATGAGGAGAGGAGCAGAGCACACACTCTGCTTGTCCCACACCTCTCCTTTTATGCCTGCTTTGATAATGGAGAAGGCAGCTGAATTTATTTCCACAAATCTGAAAGAAGAAGGAGACCAGACAGAGAGAGGACTGGTGTTCTTAGTTCCACATATGAGCTCATTGTTCACATCAGAGGAAAACTCAAACCCTCCGTTTGCTCAGTTCCCTCCCCCGCTTTTCTTTAAGCAGCTGTATTTCTAAGAATAATTCCCTCTAGTGCGTGGATGAAAGTGTGAAATTCCACATTACTGGGTCACTTCACACATTAAAAATAATCTCCTGTCACATGGAGTATCAGGAATAGTGAGGTTTTTTTCCCTCTGCCTGAATTTTCCTTTCTTTCCTCCTGTACCACTACTCCGTGTCTAATAGACTGAGCTTATTTACCTTACAGAAATGAATCCAAAAACAGAAGGGCTCTTGTTCCTTCGATAGCGACCCACTTTACTGACAAAGCAGACAATCCCATATAAAATGTCACTGTTGAGTTACTGATAAATATGCCTTATGATGTGGTATGGCTTCATTAAGAAATTCAGAAGAGTATAATTTACTTATATGAGGTAAGTATATAGGCTTATTTGTAGTGGTGAAATTGTTTCATAAACTGGTTTGGGAAAGAAAAGGCTGACATACAAACATGAGCAAGTTCAATATGTAATTCATATAGAAAGCAAAGGCTAAAATGTCTCAAAGCACCTTGACTTGTTCCATGTTTTTATTTCTAACTCTCACTCTGACCACTTTCCCCTGTACATTCAGCCCTGAGGTGAGAAACGTCGCTCAGCTCCAGCATGAGGGGCTTCGGGTACAATGTGAGGTGTGCGTACTACGTGTCAGGGGAGGTACCATCACACAGACAGTTCGAGCTGTAACAAGAGAAACATGTGAATGGTAAAGCTGATGCTCAGACCACCCCTTTCTATAGATCATTGGGTTGATATACGTCCTGTCTCCACTTGGCAGGACATCATAGTAATGGGACAGATCCATTCCCACTTCTCTGGGATTTCAGATCTCAAGAAATCATTAAAAAAAAATGAAGGTCATCCTCTATAACATTGCGTCATTTTCAACTTTTCACTGGGAGCTTGTGTCTCCCCTCTGAGGCTGGGAGCTGTGCTAGGACTTGTCTCCAGGGTAACCATGCTAAACTAAGCCGGTGTTCCTGCTTTTTTCTGAGCCTTGGGTAGATTTTCCCAAGCAGCTGCTGGTTAAAAAAGTAGCATTTTTTGCAAGCTAACTTGGACAAGCAGCCCTGCTCTTTTCAGGTGCTTAACCAATTCAGGATTTCCAAAAGCGGGCTCTATGCACCAAGACTTGGCAAGGAAGATGCTCAAACCAGTGAAGAAGCTGGACAGAAATAGCATCCCCCCCCCCCCCCCCCCAGCCACAGGTCAGTAATTAGAGAGTGAGTGACTGAACTCTCTCTTTACTTAAGCCACCCTTTTCCAAACAGACTTACGAAAATATGCTTATAGACAAATGTACACGCTTCTGCTGTGAGCTGCTTTTATCCGTGAAGGAGTTTCTGGATAAAATACATAAAGAAGCACTTGGATCAGACAGGGCATCGGAATGCTGTAAGCACTAGGTTACAGTCAGAACCCTTTTTTTTTGGTTCTCTCTGAACAAGACCCATTTCTGTACCATCGGTTTGCTTTGGTGCAGACGCAGAAGCTACACACTCCAAACCCAAAAGCGCCTGCAGCCTCTCTCATTCAGGAAGGATGGCTTTTAAATCAAAATCCATCTCTTCCACATTCAGGGCAACAGCTCCAAACTGCTAAGTACAAAGAGGAGGGCAAACAGTTCACTGACCAGTTTTAAGCAAGCAGACCCTTCCACTCGATTCACATGGGGCAGGTGATCCAGTGGGCATCTTCCAGAGAAAATCTGCTCACAGAAAGGCAGGCACGGAAATGCCAAACCACTGCACCTTTTTTAGATTTGTGTAAGAAACAGGTCAGCAGCTATTTAGTTGTGGGCAGAACAGAACACCTTGTCACGCTGAAGGTAAAACTGTACACCATTCTCCAGGAAACACAGCCAAAAAATTATGTATTTGCAGAATTTAGGTACTGCAAGGCTTAGTTTACAGCTGAGAAGGGATTTCCAGCATCTGAACTTTGGCACCCTAGAGTTATTATACTCTTTATACCCAAGTCCTGGATTTTCCCCTAAAGCTTTTGGAATACAGCTGTGGGGGTTTTTTAGTACAAATACAGTATGTGCCACTTCTTCGCATTAAGAAGAAATTGGTCTTCCCACAGCAGTACTCAAGGAATTTCGCTGAGCAAGCGCTGCATAGTATTTTATCTCTTTTATTCAATTGGTTTTGGTTACTCTCTTATGAGACAGAACTGGAAGAGAGAAAAAGGGCAGTTGCTCTCAACTCCTAGCTCCCCACTAGCCTGAACTTCCAGGTTAACAGAGCTAATGAATCAGTCCTCTCCATGCTGAGACAGGACAGGCTTGCTGCAGTTTAACCCTAGGGACACAAGAGTGCATCCAAGTAAAGATTGGATAAAACTATCAAGCACTTGCTACCAAAGAAGACCATCCTGATCTACAGCTGGCACTAAACACGGCCACGAGAGCACTATTGCATTGCTCAGTCAGAGCTTTTAATTTTCCCTCTTTCCTCAGCACAGTGCAATTCTCCATCAGCTCCTGCAGGAACAGCACAGGCCCCAAAATCTCCAAGCAGCGGTGCAAGGACCGGTGTTTTGGAAGAGATCCAAAATCAGCACAGCCCATTTCAAGCCACCAGCCACAGCAAAGACCAAAGCAAGCTCCAACTTCCCGCTGCTGCTGCTGCTGCTGCTGCTGCTGCTGCTGCTGCTGCTGCTGCTGCTGCTGCTGGGTTTGTATCCTCACCCTCCAGGAGCAGGGCTGCCTGCTAGCAATTACTCTTGATTTTGATATGCCAGCAGGAGCTTTTGGGGAGGAATGCTGACAAGCCTAATTGCCAGCAGCTGCAAGGCCTCTGGCTGCTGGAGATAGGCTTTTAACCTCCACATTGCCAGGCTAGGCATAGAGAATGTTCATTTGCCTTGACATCTTTAGGAGAAAAGTGGTTGCTATCACTTGATCCTGGTAACCATTTCTGGCTTCATTATACCAGGGGAAAAAAAAAAAAGGGCACAGGATATTAAATCCTGGCATGCGTCGATGAGATATGTCTGGGTAAGCCTATTTTTTTGCATTCAAAACATTTCCTAATGACAGAATGGTGACACTGTGCTGTCGCAAACCCTCCTTTCAAGCTGGACAGGAAAACTCCTGTACTGCACTGAATCTGGTAGGGTCTCAGTCAGCTCTCAGAATGAATGAATGTTTTTATAACAGGTTTGCAGGTTTGTTATGGCTTTCTTGCATGAGCATAAAGAGTTATTTTCACACTTTCTTAATCTAGAAGTGAGTTGCCTAGAATTTCTTTCTTAACTCCCTCAGCAGGATTAAAGTGAACTTATTATATTTCTTTCCAGGACAAAGTGTGCATCTAATTATGCTTCACTGTGAGCCTCCCACCAAAAAACATTTGCTGTAAAAACCTGTGCATTCAAATTCAGGATAAGAGTTTGATTACTTTGGACTGAGGAACACTAAGTTAAAGCCACTCCTAAGAGAATAATTCCTTAAATCTAACAGAGATATACTGCAAATAACTTTTTTTTTTTACTTTGGAAAACCCAACAGAAGCGACGGACTGTGCCTTCCAAGTATGTACAGTACACTGAGAATCTGTAAGTACAATATATCAACTATTACATCATTGTATGGTTACATCTTCATGTGTATATAATATAAATTTGGCAGCAGTCAAAACTGTGGTTCTGTGTGCAGTTAACAGGAGAACACATTCTTAGAAATTAATTGTTAACATCTATTTTTAATTTACTGAATTGATTTATATTGTTTAAACTAATTAAGTACAACAAATTCACCAATGAAAGGAGGCAGAAAAAAAATCAAGGAACTTGGTGACACTCCTCCATGCTCTGAGCACCCTTTTCACCCTCTCTTCCTGGTCTCTTAAAATCAGTTTAGCAAGTCAGTTCAGGATAATGTCTGGTAGAGGATGGCATAACATGAATGAATTTCAGTGTAATGTCACCCTTTATGAACTGAACAAGGCTTCAGGTCAGCAGCAAGACCGCTGATGCTATGAGTCTGGCAGAAGTCCTGGTATAGGTATTGCCATCTCCCACTGTCCTGTTGCCTGTCTCTGCATTTGGTTGTGGGCTGAACTGCAAACAGAGAACTGATGAGGGCAAGAAATTTAAACAACCAAAAAAAAAAAAGAAAAAAGGAAAAGGCTGGGACAGCGCTTTGAACTTGTTCACAGCATAATCCCACAAAGTAGGATAAGGTATGGAAGACAGGAAGTACTACCAGGCTTCACAGCCCTGTTCATCTCCATCCAGTCACGGACTGGACTGGACTGGATGATTCCTTTATGAATGCAAAAGGCCAGATTAGATGTAGGCCGAATTGTATATAGTTTGATTTGACGCATCCTTTCTCAAAGGTGTATTAAGGACTAGGCAGAGAGAATGCCAAGGCTGCATTTCACTCATTTTCCTAGTTTTTCTGTACATTACAACATGGGGCTACATGCATTGTCTAAAACCCACAGACCCTCATCACCCATACCTTGTGCCAGCGGTAATTAGGCATAAAAACACCTCTGTAAACCCAGATATTTGAAAAAAACCAATGTGCCTACACTGAAAAATGGGCTTTGACAGTGTTAAGACCTGTATATGCAATCCTGAAAACTTCAGCCATACGTTCTCTTACATTTCTCTAAACCACCATTTTTAATGTCAAAACTTGCATTTTGTTCATTCCTAAAGCACCTATGATTGACTCTTTTTTTAAATGTTGTTTATTTTAGGATCTTGCAACTCAGAGAGCACTTGGATAAAGGAAATGAATATAAATATGCTACTAAATCACCCATGACCGTAAAAAATTAATAAAAATTTTCTGCCAAGAAATAGGTCTGACTAAATCGCTCAGTATAGTCTGTTCCAGTGCTGTAACTTCAGAAGGTATCAATCCCTAGCAAGTGGGAAGCATTTCATTCTTGCTTGACATTCAGAAGTCTGCAGTACTTTAAATATTAAATAGCTGTTACAACACTATGAGGGAATTTCATCCTATTGTCTTGGGTGCATCCCACCAGGATGAAGCTTTGCTTTGAAAAATAGAAACTGACAGGAAACCAGTGAATCTGCACTTAGCTCCCAATGATGTCCCAGAACAAAGCATTTTCATAGCAAATTTGGAGGCACTGGGTAAAAATTAATGGAGGTGTATAATGGATTTTTTAATTTGGGCAGTTGCTGCTTCCCATACATGTGTTACAGATCAAGAGTACAAGTATATGAACTTCTTGATGACCCACGATCCCAGGCAGAGCATGGAGATGATCCAGATGAGGGCTTTTATCATCCAATATCCTCACGCCAGCTGGAGCACGTCAGACATTCAGGGAACAGTGGGTAACATTTTGGTAGAGCTCTGCCGAAGCACTTTAAATTACACCAGTGTAAATGCAATCTGCAGCCTGAATCTCATCCTCAGTTTCAGAAATGTGTTTTCAGTACTTTCTGGTCAATTGTGTCTCAGCACATGTCTTGATCTGTTACACTAAGTGCTAAAAATTATGCTGCATTTCCTGGTTTTATGTAGGACTTAAAAGGAAAGGAAGGTTAAAGAAAGTATCCCAGACTAGCCGAGTAACGTAGTAATTAGCTGCCAGCAACTTGAGGCTGAGAAGAATCAGTTTTTTGTTTTTCTTAGTAGAGTAGAACACATAAAAATAAACACTCTTCTTTGTTGTTCCCCCCACATTATCCTAGTATTTTGTTTTAGTGAGGGAAATAAACTTTCATGATGTGATTCTATTTCTTAAAATAATATGGGCATGAAATTTAAAAAAATATTACTTGTACATCCTCAGTTCAAGCCTTCATACTTCTTGGGTGTTGTTATAGGACTATGTGAGTGCTCCAAAACTGTAATGCATTTTTTTCCTATTTCTGCAGCATCTGGAGATAATTTACAGGTGTGAGATCAGGAAAGAAGGTAGATTCAGGCAACTGCCTGAGTTATTCTGGAATTATGAGGCTGAGCCAAGCACAAAACATGTTTCCTTCAGTATTAGGACCAACATCATAGATTGTTTTGGACCTTAGTAAACAACCCCAAATCTCAGCACAAGTTTGTGCTGCAGTCAAAGGCATTAGAGCAGCTCGTGTAAAACACAGCCACACTGCATTTAAATGAGGTAGCTCTAGGAGGGGCAGCAGCAAGGACTTGGTCTATGTACACTGCTCATATATTCAGCCTTATTTCCAGATAGGATGTTGCAGCTATCAGTGAGTTCCAAGCTGCTACCTCTAAATTGTCATCAATAACTAGAATAGCCAACATTAAGCTACACAGGAGTATGCTCCCGACCCATAGTCATGCTTTTGGCTGCCATACAGATGTAACCTTGCTTAGGTTAATCCAAGAAACTACTGGGTATCAAAAGATGAGGGATGTCCCCAGCTTCTTTTGTGGGTTAATCATGTACCAAAGAACGCAGTTGTTGATGCTACTGAGTCATTTAATTTAGTTCTGAGAAAGCCAGCCATGTGTCTGGTCTCACCACTTTGAATCTTGAAGTCCAGAGGTTCAGAAGACCTCTGGTGGCTAAAGCTTCTGTATCCAAGAGCATGCTGCAGTATTCAAGACAGTGAAAACCTGTCCCATGTATTTTGAGTGTGTGGAAAATCTGTGTTTTAAATATGTGGAAAGACAGAAAAGGTCATTTCATTAGAAATGTGAGGTACAATGATTTTGTAAGAGTTATGCGTACCTTCACTGTAATGACACAAAGTGAAATTAGTCAAAGGTGATGCCTTTGGTAGGGTGACAGTCAGGATGATCTTGCTGTCACTTGCTGGATGTCACACTAATTCTGTACATCAAAAAAATTAGTTCTAAAGAAATGACTAATTTATAGTCTGCTCCAAAATTGTTGTAAGCCTGTTGAAAAATATCAAGGCACCTCTATACATACAATAGAAGCAATCACAAACTATTTTCTCAGAAAAAGTATTTCTACTTTTGATGTTTATTTATTAATCTGTTAGCATATCAGAAGATATACCAGATTTCTTCTCTATAAAAATATTTAATTGCTAAAGAGGACTTGGGGTTTCCACATTATTTCATTGTATGAAAAGCATGAAAATGAAAATCTCTGGAATTAAGGGCAAAACTAAAGAGCTAACCATATAACATCATTCATTAGTGACACAAAGTTATGTTTTACGTACCAGAATAACAAGGTCCTCTTGATACCACTGTTATCTCTTTCTGATGCTTGCAAGCAGCTCTCCTGAGGAAGCATTCATTTTGGTAAGTGTCTCCATTTGATCCACAAACAGGAATATAGTTTGTGTGACACTGAAAAAGAAATTATAAAGTAACTCAGTCATAAAAAATCATGTGATTAATCTCAACTGCATACTAACATACAGGAAGATAGCTGTAAATATGAATTACTAGCAGTAATTTATAACCCTCTTCACTAAAGGAAGATTTAAAATATATTAGTTTCTCAATATCACTGTTGTATGTATTCCTTTCGGACCACTGAAATAATAGTTGAACTCTATATGGGCTGAACGCAGGAATTCAGTAGGAAAGATTAAAAGAACAAAATAACTATGGTGGGACTTAGTAATGGCTAGAGGGAATATGACAAGCATCTAGAAGTATTTGAAGGATAAACACCGAAGAAGGAGAAAACTTCTTCAAGATCATACAAAAATGTGTGACTAGGCACAGGGGAGTGAAAATGGGTGAAGGAAAAGTTAAGGTGAACAGTGCTTAAGGGGAGATTTTTTTATCTTTTTGGTCATAGAATAATCTTTCAAGGGAGATGGAAAACAATCACCATCTCCATTAAATGCATGAGCATCATGAGTCTGTTTTACTTGGTCAACAACTGTAATAACGCTTTTATATTACTATAGTGAAAAATTTTAAGCTCAAAGTCAGTAGCATTGGTACATTTAATTTAAAGAAAGGAAGAAAGGAAAATTTATCACTCAGAATGGCTTTGGCAGGAGCAGCCTGTATTTTGCTATTTTCCTACATTCTTGTATGTATAATGTACATTAAAACGCTGGGAAATACACTGTGACCACCAATCTGCCTAATACCTCCAAGTGCTGCACTGCTCCCTGATGAACTGGAGATCCAAACTCCATTTTGTGTGGAAAAGGAGACATTGCCCTGTTTGGAAGTGCAATGGTAACTCTAATTTCAGATACCTTTTGCATCTTCAAAACCCCAAGGCAAAAAAAAACAAACAACAAGAAGCAATGAACAAATACACTGGTTAGCCACCAAATTTCTGAACCATATAAAGTGTATGATTAAACTGGTATAGTTCAACCAGTGAGAGTTCATACAGAAATAGCAATATTAGTTAAGCTAAGCTGCCCCAAAAGGACAAGAATTTATTCTCCAAATCTAAAATGACAGTCCCTGCCACAACAGTTTCTTTATGCTTTGGAAGACACAGACCTCAAAATACTCAATTTTTAAAACATAATTTTGAAGGGAATTATCCTCTGTCATCCTGTCATAGATGACCAATGAGAATGCACTAAGCATGCATGGACAGAAATAAGACATGCTGCCAGCTCTGAAAATTATTTCTAACATTTTTGTAATACTTTCCCTTAGCGACCAGGTCTCAGACATTCACCCACAGCCATCAGTCCCATCACATCTCGTACTCAACAGTCACTTCTAGGGTATAATTAAACAGGTGACTCTTGAGAGGGACAATACGTTACAATAGATAATTCTCTATTCAATCTTTAAGTTGCTGTGTGATGATTTAAAGTTGCAGGTTTCTGTCCTGAGGATAGAAAATGAGAGGCAAAGTGAGTTCTTTTTTTATAGTTCAGTAAGCCTTTAGTGATTTGGTACAGTGCAGCTAAAAGTTCTTATTCAAACATCCTTTAAGAGTAGAGCTGTTTTTTTGTGAGGAAATCCTCTAATAGCTTGAATGACCAAAATGGAGAGTATCTCACCATGGATGGGACCTGCTCTGCATGGCGTCCTGTGGGAAAATCCACCTGGGCTCCGCACGATGCTGCATGATTGTGGCATGCCCAGCATCTGAAGGGATGTAAGGTTTACTTGCTATCTGTATTCCTTTTCCTATTCTGTCTTATTAAAGCAGTTACTCTATTACACAATTTGTTGTCAAGCCTTTCTTATTGAGATTGAAAAAGAGCCCCACACTGTCTCTCTCTCACCTCACCTCTCCCATCAGCCTATAAAACTCTCACTAGATGTTGATCAGTATGTCATTTAGGATTTGTAAAGCATCATCCAAATTACAGCAAAAGACTTTTCCAAAGGTTTGGTGAACATGTGTTATCCCTACCTCCATTATACTAAAAAAAGAGAGTTGTCCTTTTACCTGACTAGGCCTGTGGAAAGCTGGGATATCATTAAGGTCACTGCAAGCAGAGGACAACTGAATCCTTCAGCACCTCTCCTAGGGTCCAGTTTATATATTTGACTCTGGGGAATCAAACTTCAGTATCTCACTTTATGTTAGGTGACTTGGCAAGACAGAGAATGCCTACAAGGTGTTCAGAGAGGTCGCGGCCTGCAGAGCTCTTGCTGCCATGACATTATAGCTGTCTCAGTGATAACTCTGAAATTTGGCAGCCAGTCATCTCCAAAGGGGATCCTAGGAGGAAAAACTACAACTCTATAATATTTAAAGTTTCAGAAGACCAGACAGTTAAGAAACGCTGCCAGGGTGGGGATGGTGGCAGATGAGGAGGAGGAGGAGGAAGGAATGGCAATGCCTGGAAGCGAACTGAGGGATGGTTTGTGCCAGCCTTGGCCTTAGTTCAGGGGTGGCTACAAATAACTGTGCCCCTCTGTTCCCCAAAACACCCTGCTGTCAGGCATCCAGGGCTGTAGCTTTTCACCCAGCAGCTGTTCCTCTCCAGCAGAAAAATCCTCACCTGACCAGCACCCGGACCCAAGAGCATTTTAACTGGGCAACTCTCTCACTAGAGTGCATCTTCTAAAAACTGTAGTTTTAAGAGCATAAGAAATGTCTTGCTGGATCAGACCAGTAGTGCATTTATCTATGTGCTCTGTCCCAGCTGCAGGGAATAGGAGAACAGTCTGACATCCCCAGCTCTTTCTTTCAGCATGTCTTCAGTTGAACCACTGAAGTGTCTTAATTCCTTTTCAAAGCAATGTAATTTCAGAAAAAAAAAAAAATCTAGCTATCAGTCTTGCATGTAGAGAATGTAACAGTTTGGGCTGGATGTTTGTTGACTGGGATATTTTGGTGCTGCCCATTGCAGACACATAATTAAGGTTGAGAGTTCCAGGAAGAATTCAACTTGCTATGTCTGAAAAATACAATACCTTCTTCTCATCCTTAGACTTCTTTCATTAGAGTACAGGATAAATTTTTCTGGAAGTAAAAGTAAACTTTTAAGTAGCTTAAAAATAATACTGGTTTTAAAAATGGGCTCTTCAAGACAAAGTATCAGCTTATCACATGGGCTAGTTCTTTTTTTAGTCTTCATGGCCTGGATATTAGGAAGTCATAAAATTTACCACCTACAGAAAATAAATGAAACCTTTGCTTAGCCTAGGGTTGAATTTCTTTTCGTTATTTTTAATCATTACTGTGTTTTGATCTTATTGTTTTTCATAAATAAAAGTTACAGACAGAGTGAAGGCTGATGAATAACCCTCTTCTCCTAAGACTTTTTTCTCCCTTTAAAAGGCAGTCATATCCCACTGTTCTTATGGGATGTAAGCTGAAGGATGCCCCAAGCATAGGTACCCACCTGAACGACACCACATCAAAAGCCAGTTCTGAAACACTGGAATCCAAAACCAGTGTAAGATCACATACACACTGTTGCTATTCTGGCTCCCCTTGATTTATTATTTATTGGAAACAGAACATACAATTATTTTTGAAACATGGAAAGATAGCCCACTCCAGGGTTGGCTGATAACACTGCCACTTCTTCCGGTTTTACCGGGAGTCTCATAATATTTGTTTCATTTATCCTAGCTATCAGTTGTAGGAAGAAAGAACCTCACTATTCTCTTTTCTCTAAATAAAGTCAGGGGTAGAAGGGGAGGAAGGACTGCCATGATAGTTACAAAAAACTGTAAACTAAAGGCTCAAAAACTAATGAAGCAAACTGAACTTGCTATTTGTTATTTTTTCAAAGTTCATAGGATATTTTAAATTAATTTTCTTTTTTCTTTTGTTTTTTTTTTTTTTTTCCCTGAGTGGGACTAATTCACTGTTTCCATTCATAAATCTTATGATCATTGGTGATCCTGTTATTATATGATTTTCAATATTCCTTAGTATCTTCCTGGATCTAATGTACCAGATTTGGCTGCCAGCAGAGCAGGGAAGAATCCTCCAAACACTGCTTAGTAGAGTAAGCAATACATAAGTACTGCATTTAAATTAAAAAGCTTCATCTGATATCTGTGACAACGCTTGGACACCCTGCTCTGGGTCACCTCCCCTCCCGTCTCAGGTCTCAGGACAGGATGAGGCAAGGTGGGGAAGCAGCAAGCGGGTGTCAGGTGGCGCTCCCCAACTCTGCTTGTGCCGGTCACAGGTGGGGTGCCTGGCACAAACAGTGGCCCTCCATTCTTCCTCACATCACTCTGAGCTGCCAGATGACTTATTTACCAAAACGGTGCAGGGAGCAAATGTGATGCCACACTCTCCACTTGGTCCCTGAGCACACTCTAGTGAATTTCTGTCACATACCATCTCAATCAGTGCCATTACAAAAGGAGCCTATAGTTACACTATATAAGCCTGTCGATGAGTGAAATTTTTAAAGCAGCGATTCTATAAATACTTCAGTACACCTGAAAGATGGGTCAGAAATGGCAAACAAAAAAAGGTGAGCAGCCCTTACCTGGAACTGACACGCACATTTCAAGCCATCACCCTCTTCCTTGCACACTCCTCCGTATTTACATGATGATTCATCACACACTCTTACATCGGATTCCCTTACATTTAACTCTGAAAAAAAGATAGAAAAAGGAGACAGAAAAGAAGTTGTAGGATGAGTAATTCTGGGGACTGTCTTGTCCTTAAACCCACTGAGCCCCCCCACTGCCTTCCCTTCATACAGAAACCAAGGGAAAATGACAGAGCCATTCCCCAGGCTGCCCTGCATCAGCTCTGTCCTGCTCCCCAGGAGCAGGTTCTGCTCCCCAGAGGTAGTCTTATTTGGTTGGCACAGCAGCTGTGGCTAAACACCGCTTCACCATGCAAACAGATACAGAGCAGGCACGTTTTTACACTGCCCAAATTACCTTCCACGTCCACCCTGCGAGGGATGTCCCCAGTACAAAAGCTTTCTCTGCCGAAGTTGCATCTAGCAGTAGTCAGGACCTTTACACAAGCCACAGCCCGTGTTTCTCACCTGCTACCTCTTTTTGCCTTACTCGCCACAAAGGTCCTGATGAAGAAAAGCTAAAATGCAATTTTTCTGCCCAGTTTTCCAGCCTCTGGCTTGTCCACACTCTTATCCTTCAGACTAAAAATAAACTGAAGTGTGTTTAAACTATTATAATTTGTTTGCACTGTAGGAGTCAGAGAATGGACCAGAGCCCTCTGCCTTAGCTGCTGCATAAAAATGTGGAGCACAAATGCAGCTCCTGCCTCAGTAAGCCTGTAACAGAGCTACAGCTGGCAAGAGGGAAACCAAGGAGCTGTGCACATCAACTGCACAAGCACTAGCTCCAGCAAAAAGGTTGCTTAAATGGCTTAAAAATTTCTTGGGCATCACATCCGAGGATAGTTTTAAAGGAGAATAAATATACCCTTTTCAAATAAGTATTTGATTTGAACTATAGACAGGAGAGAGTGCAAAAGAAGGCACTGGTGGGATAAGGAGAGAGCGCAAAAGAAGGCACCGGTGGGATAATGGAAGTGGTCAGCGTTAGCCTAAACATGACCTCGCCAGGCCGTGTGGGAATGGTGCCGTTACTATCGATTGCAATGCAAGATGAAAATAACGTCAAGGGCTCTGGAAAAATCCCCTGCCACTGTTTAAGGCCGCACTGATATCAGGGGATATCATTCAAAGCTGTCTTCAGCTTGAGTCAGAAACCTCCAGGACTCTATAGCAGTATGACCCACTAAAGAGCTTAATTGACAGTGGTGTGATTTAAAATAGTGTTTGTGACTTTTAATAAGCAAGCCTTATCCAGCTAACTGGCTTAAAGAAAGCACTGAATACCAGCCATTCAGAAATGGGGAAAGGTAGGTCAAAATCAGAAGAAAATAATGCCCACTGCCATTTACAGTCTTAAATAGGCAGTCAGTCTCCTGCTCACAGCAGTGTCAGCACTTCGGTATGACAGTGACAGACACCTTGGAAAACTGTTCCTGGGGGTTTACCTAACATTATACAGCCACAAACATAGTTTATACAAATAAATATATAATGATATAATAATTTCTGTAAATAAATTATGTCATATGCTTCTATATTAATTATGTACACGTAATTACATATTTTTTCATAGCAATAAAGTTACAGGATTACAGCTCCGCAGAAGGTCCAGTTATAATCTACATATTTTGTCAACTGTGAGAAAAAATGGAAAAAAATATTGATTTTTTTTTTTTCCTCTACGTCCATCATTCCTGAAGGCATAAATGAGGAGGGCAATGTGTGTAACACCAGGCAATTAGGTATCCTGGTTGCCATCACAACCCTGTGCACGTGTTCTCTAATGTTATTCTTAATGTTGCCATTTATCAAGTGCAACCGCTGCGTTGTAGGGACTGAGTTAATGTGACAGAACATCACAGCTTTTCAATTTAGTGTGTTCATAACTCGCTTCTGAGGGAAATGTGCCTTTCTTTCTCCTCGTGAAGATCTGTTCCACGAAGATGAACAAACTATCAAGATTAATTAAGGGGAAATGATTGCCATATGTGAAAGAAGGATCCACCTTTAGGTGATGCTGCATTTGAGAAAATGCAGTTTATGAAAGGGAGTAACCAGACAAATTACAGTATGAACAACTTTCGAAATTCTGTTTCCATCAGCTCAGGAAACTAAAGAGATGTGGTTACCCCCTTCTCAACTCTCAGCTGAGCTCACTGGACTCAGTGCTTTGCAGCATCCTACCTGGTACCCCCAATCAGGAGAAGAAACCTTTTGGCAGCTGCAACTCGTGGTTGGAATCCCAAAGGTCTACATGATCTCCAACTGCCCAAGCAGACTTTCCCCTGACTTCTGTGTTCCCCAGTGTGAAGAGGGGACACGACCACACAGGAAGGAGCCTCTTCATCACGAGACAGGCAAGGGACTTCACTTTTCTGCATGGGAGGGGGAGGGACCCATGGCAGGGTCAGAAGAGTCCCCAGCTAGCAGTTCAGCATCAAGGCTGAACCAGGGGTTCTGTACTTGTTCCTAACTTAGCTATTGCTCTGGCTGCAAAAGGCAGTGAACTATAACATGAAGATGGGGGTTGGGAGTCAGTCATTGTGAGACACCCTCACCCCAAGAAACCAAGACTTCTTTTTTTTTTTTTTTTAAATCCACAGGAGAATTAAGATGACAGAAAGCACACGGTTTTAATGGATACTTAATTTTAGGAGTGGACTGTTTTTCTTTCCACATAGATGATATTATAAATACTGATTATAAGCTTTTTTGCATGAGATAAATGCTGAGAAGAGAAGGTCATTCAGAGATCAGAAGCCAATGTGATTTTCCAAAGCTGTACAGAAGACAAGATATCCTGGTGATTGGCACTTGAACGTGACAGATGAACTTTTATTCTGTGACAGGATGTCACCTATTCCCTGCTTCCATTCAGTAGCAAATTCTAGCAGCCGTGAAATCAAGCCTCCAACGTGTGCATGATTACATCTGATGGAATCACAAGTACCGGGGAGTGTGGTGGCCATAATGACTTCCACATCTATGGCATTCGGTTCAAAAATGAATAGACAAGGATGGATAGGGTGATGTGAAGAGGAACCGTAGACGTCTCGCATGCCTGAAATATGCTCTCTTCAGTGGATTCCCCATAGAGAAATAATTAAAATGGTGTTTCTGCAATTATTTCCAAAAGAACAGAATCATTATCATCATATGTGAGAACAGACCTATGAAAGGAATAAGAACATGCAGCAAATGGTTTAGGGTAATTTCTTACATCTTTCTTTAATGCCTATTGCAACTCATTTCCTAGACTCTTAGCAGGTATAAATAAGAGAAAGCCTCAGTGTGATTCATTACATACAGCAAGGAGATAGTAAGTAGTAATCCATCAACTCCCAGGAGAAAATATAATTAGCGCAATTAAATCAGGCTTCCAAATTTATGATAAAATTAATCTCCAAAGATCTGAAATGAGGTATTAAAAATGATTTGCTAGTATCTGTTCAGCCAATACACTCCTGGTGGTGTGAGGGCTGACCGGCACAGAGCAGCCTGCAGAAATTTGGCTGCAAAGACCCACATCAATGTCTTTCAGGGTTTTTTTTTGCCTCTTTTGAAATGAATTCACCTTGTGATAATTTGATACATCAGTAAAAATGAGGAAAGCCTTCTCCATTTTGACTCCTTTCGGAGAATTTGAAATACAGCTTGACACAAGTAGTTAGTTGGAGATTGGCTTTTTGCCTGTGACCTCAAAATGCATTGCTCTGAGGTGTGAACTTCTCATTATAAGCTAAATTATGTGAGTCAAAATGCTGAATCTGAAGGTGAAATCAAATTTGTAGGTTTAAGTACATCAAACGTGTTGCTCCCATCTGTATACCTTGAGAATAAAGTAAAATCTAAGATGGGAGGATCTGGCAACTTTGTAAGCTACTTGTTTTTTCAAAATTCATGTTTCTCCTGGAGTTTGCAATAGTGTATAATAATGGTGAATGAATACAAGGAACCAAAAAATCACCTTTCCCACGTGGAAGTGAGTGGGTGGGTTTAGTTGCAGTGCTGCCAGCTTTGGCCTTCTTGAATATGTCAGCTGTGCCTAGGAAAAAACCGCTCTGCCTTCGTGCCTGCCTGATTTTTGTTTTTTGTTTCCTATGGGTAAGACCCCAATGAGGGGAGGTACAAGAGGGGGAGAAACTTGCACCAGTCTCACTAGAGGGAAAAGGCAATGCAGTGTGGGGCGCCTGAGGGATGCTTTTCTGTCCTCCAAACAGTTTATTCTTTGTGAAGTCAAACTCTAAATTAGGATGTATGACCTCTTGTGAAGGTCATATACAGAGACACACAAACAGAGAGACCTGGGAAATTTCATAAAGGATATTTTACTCTACAGGTTAAAAGAACCTCAAAATTTTAAGAACAGCTGAAGTGGTCACCGTTGGCTTGGGAAAGGGCCCAGAGGAGAAATTATGTTGTGTGAGGGTATGTTAGAGCCCAGAAAGTATACTGGAGATAGTGGCATTACAACTGAATGAGCTCTCAGAACCACAGAAGAGAGTCAAAATCTGACAAGCAGAAAACCTCTAAGCTCCTTGATTTTGGCAGTCAGCCCTGTAACTCAGTATTGGCTTTGGAAAATCATTGGTTTCTTTTGGTTTTGGCAAACCGTTCTGGTTCGGGCAAATTATTTAGGAATGACTGGAGAACTTAACGGGGTAAAAAACTTAAAAGAAAATCCTTCCCTTAAGGACTATAAAGCTGAGGTGCTTACGTGACAAGTACAGTAATAACTTGTATCTAGCTCTCAAATAAAACTTCACCTGCCAGTCACACCCTTTGCCCACAACAAAGATGATACCCAGAGACAGGCCTGTGCTCCAGCTGTTCCCAAGTACAGCCTGTCCACTTGTACCATGAAGGTGAGTTTTACTGGCATCACAGGTAAAGAAAATAACCGCAAAAAAGATTCTGCAGGGAATATTTTGGATGCCCCTGTGATACCTCTGCCCACCTCCAGTTGCCAGCTCAGAACAAAACAGCACAGCTCTCCTGTAGATCCTATCAGTCCCTTGCAGACGTACAAGCATCCCAGCTGGTACTAACTTAAGTCACTTTAGGTTTCCATCACCTACAGTGGCTCTGACATTGGTTCAGACACTTAGCTCACATGTACACATCTATACATAAACATTTACATTTAGGTGTCTTGATCTACAAGCTTGGCCCTATCCCATTGCTCTTTCAAAGTGTATCCAGTACAGCCATTCCTGCAATAAATCATGCAAATGCTTACAGAGCTGTTGCACACAGTCTGTGGAGAGGAGACATAATTTTGGGAGGCCCTGTGTGTGATCTAGTTGTTCTGACACTGGCAATATGTGTTTGCAGCGAGGCAGCATAAATTATTCCCCATTTCAGCCACTGGGTACAAATCTCACAGATAAATGCAGGTTACAGTCATGTACAACAGAACTTGTTTCTATTTATTTTATTGCAGGTCTTCAATTCCCCACTAGTTCCTACTACACTTACTACCCCAGCTCCATTGTCAATCTTTCTTTATAGCTGATCCACTACACTTTTGCTGCCCCCTTCAAAACATCAGAGCAGCATTCAAAAAACATGCTTCTGCTTTGAAGATTGAATTAAGAATCGTAAGGGAAAAAAATCTCTGAAGTGGGTGGGTCCATTTGCAGAGCCACTGAAGGAGCAAGGACCAAGCCCTAGATGACTCTAAAAAAGCAGTGTTCCCTTTACCGGCATTACATTACCCCAACAGATTACCTAAGAATATTTTTTTTCTGGAGACTGTGGCTTCTTTTAAGATAGTGAAACCATATGTTGGACTTCTAGTTTGCACAGTAGAAATGTGAAACAGGGACACGGACTTGGCAACACACATACACAGACACATTTCAATTCTTTGCAGGAGATGGGAAGCTAAGGTTGTTTGCGTGGTGGACATAGAAGGATATTTTTTTTCTTCTACCAGCTTCAGTGTGACACACCCACCAGAACTAAGCTGACATCTCTTACCATAACCTCTGTGCTCTGTTTCTGTAGAGAAAAAAAAAAAAAAAAAAAGCAAAACCAGGAGCTAAACTCACCTCATGTATGCCAAATACTGAAGGTGAAAAGTTGTTCCACCTGCTTTATGCCTGTGTGGTGAAGATGGTTTATTTTAAAACAAGCCAGCACATACTGCTCATACTGTACATGTACTCAAACAGTTCGGGGAAAGAAAGCCCCAAGGCTTTGCACCAACTTCTTTGACACCTGCCACCGATGCCATTTGAAAAAAATACCTAGTATTTACTCCTGCTTTTTCTTCATCTCATGTTCCTAAACTGTTTCAAGGAAACATAACTCATCCTAACAGAAAGTGAGTGAGCAGCCACTGCCATCTGTCCTTTGCTCGAGGAGGATCCTTGGCACTAGTGCTTCAACCAAAGGACTGAGTGTTGTTTCTTGCTTCACTGGTTAGAGCACAATGTATTACTAAAACACGGTCCCTTCAGAACCACAACCTTCCAAAACAAGAATGTATCATTGACAGAACCTGAAAATATCATTTATTTGGTAATTAATAAACAATTTCTACATTAGGTTATCCATATAATTTTGCTGTCCCCATCTGTTTCAGCAGTTGTGGATTATGAAAATCATGATAATTTGCATTGTGGAGTTTATGTCTGTTGAATTTCTTTCAGAAATTGTCTGAGGTTACGGGGCAGGAAAAAGAGAGTAGACAAGCCCCTGTCCAAATAAATATGACTTGCTTGTGTCAGACAAGTCAAAGCAAGACAGAATGAATCAGATTCTCTTGTTCATAGGAAAAAGTATGTTTTTCAGACAACAGAAAATAAGACAAACAATTGGGAAATGATTCAAAGATAAGGAGAATGCCATTCAGACACTGCACATCTCTGTTGAAGATGGCTGTTGTCACTGATTTGAGGTGACATTTTAGCAAGAAACAATTTATAAGAAATTAAGAAGGTAGAGAGTGTGGAGAGTTGAAAGAAGAAAGAGGAAAAGAGCTGTTTATAAAAAGCAATCAGAAAATAAAAAGAGGAAGATGAAAATATGTAACAGGACAATCTAAAATAAATGCAAGTTTTAAATAACTAAACCAGTTAAAACTCAAATTTAAGTGCCTTTTCTGTGATATGGTATCATTTTCTTTTGCACATTAGAAGAAAACAATTCATTGGAACAGCCTAGAGGTTATATGAAAAAAAAAATCATTAAAATTAATTTACCCTAAAAAAACATAGACAACTGTAGTCTAATGGAATTAAGATACTCCCAGAATTTTTTTTTAATTGGTCAGTTAATGGATGCCTTGAATGGCTGCTGGCAAATCCGCTGTTTTCAAAGCAATCTTAAGAAGTATTATAGGACTAGTAAAACCTGTTTTGTTGTGTCTTGATGCAATATTTAAGACTCAATTGTGCAGAAAAAAAAAAAAAAAAAGCAGTACTTTGGCTCTTGAGAATGCTATCTGAGTGAATAAAGCTTGAAATATTTCCCTAAAACTACTTTTACAAGACTGTACTAGCATTTGATTGCTTAAGTGCCGTCCAATTTACCTAGGATGATTATACTTTTACATTTCTAGTCACTGTAGTTGCCTTTTAAAACAGAGAAAAACAAAATGCATATGTGCTGCTAAACTAATTAGTATTCTTGCACACAATAGGAAACCACAGCAAATTTTAACAACTAGCACTCACACAGCAAGGTAACAAGATTGGCTTTGAACCTGAAAGTCTCCCACACTGCAATTATTCACATTACCAGTGTGCCTCAGACTAACTCTATTCGGTGTGAAAAAAGTAAGGAAAGTGTCATAGTGATGAGTGTTTGGATGACAGTTCTGTCAAAATATTGGATTCAGCCCATGGTGCATTTCTGTTTCCATCATGGAAAAAAAAAAAAAAAAAAGTATTTGTAGAGAAAGTTGAGGCACTTTTTTGTTATATTGAAAGCTTTGACAATATTTCAGAAATTATGTATAATCTGTAGGTGAATGTTTCAGCAAATGGTACAAATTGACTAGCTGTGCAATTGGTTGTAGACAGGGAAAGATGCAGTGAGAGCTTGAAATTATTTTCTCTCTCATAAATGCTTTTGTATCAAGGTTAGGCAGTAGAGCAATATGGCCTCCAGGACACAGGTCTGGTGTGCTTTTCTGCTAACAGATATCCAGGACACTGACTTCAAAACTTGCTTACAAAGCAGAATCTCTCTTACTACAAAAAAATTATTTAATGTGATTATGCAAGGCTGTTATAAAGAAGTTAGTATGTCATTGCATATTTTTACATAAAATTAAAATAAAATATTAGAAAAGAAACATGCTCATATAGCATATTTACAGCAAGATTGATTACAACACGTTATTATCAATCTTTAGTTCCTAAGGAAACCAAGGCTGTGCAAGAGCAGTGACTCTCCAAATGTGTCTCCATTGTTTTTTTCCAATAACTTTTGCACTCACTGGGTAATTCCAGACAAATCTGACAGCAGCAGAGGCCTGGGACAATAAGCTTCCTACAAGTTCACGAAAAATCTGTGGCTGCTTGGAGAAGAAGGTCCAACATCATGCTAACAGTAGAGGTTAAGGGAGCGTATGTCAGGACAAAGCTCACTTGTCAAAATCACAAACACATGTAATGTGTTTCTTTTCACAAACACATGCAAATAAGTGGTTGGTGGCTGTTTTCCACTGATGGCACTGTTACAGTCCTTGCACACTGAGACTTGGAAATTTAGGCTTGGATCATGTAAACACTTCTAAACACATGGACTTTTTAGGATACTGGATAACCTGTGCTGCTGAATGCTAATGCCTAATCAAATGGATGAATTCTGGTAGGATAACTTTAAAAATAGTGCTCTTAACACTTCACCAGACCTTTTCAACTAGTGGGACTCCTGTGAAAATTTCATTTGCATAAATTACACTGTTAATTCCTGACAGTTGTGCAGCATGTTATTTGTCCTTGTTCCTTTAAGGCCTACTTGCTCTATCTCTCAGTCTGCAGAGTAGATGGTCAGCTATCCAAAACATTTCCAAGTGACTTGCAACAGGTGTTATACCTCTCCTCTCCCTGGCCCCCAAACTGGGGAGTTTCACTTGCTTCCTAGCATCATCGCCCATGTAAGAACAAAGGAGGCAAGCATGCCGCTCCCATGGAAGCTACAGCTTTGGCTAATGAATTTTCATCCTGAAGAAATCTTTCTATGCCAATCACAAACCAAGGTGAACTCTTTAGTCCTGTTCATAGAGTAAATCTGTCAGTTACTGCCCTAACCCTGTAGAGGAATGACAAGCTGTTCAAACACTCCGAAACAACAGAGCTCTCATTTATACTGAAGAATCTGAAGGCTGAAACAAAGTAAAACAGTGGTAAAAACCGACACTGAAGCAACCAATCAGCTTCCATAAGGTGACACACCTAACTCAAGTTGATTGTAAATTGCAACATAGTTTTGGTCAAATTCTCTCCTGGCACAAAACCTGAAGGCATTGCTTTAGTCTAGGGACCAGCTCGGCAGATTAAGCACTGGAATAGAGGTGTCATGCTTTATCGAGCCTCCAGAATTACAGTATTTGTTTACACATGGGGGATGGATGGTTAATGGATCTACTCGCCATGGTGCTAAAAGCCCAGCTCCTTCTGTTTTCTGCGCCTCACTTCAGTTTCTTCTGTAGCAGAAGAGAAACAAGCTTTCATGTGAACATCGCTCTGATGTAAATAAGGCGTAGCCTTTCTATAACCATTTCAGTCATCTCCCTTCCCTGATCACTGCCTTCAGAGCTCGGTGCTGCAGTCAGAAAAAGGAGCCTTCATCTCTGTGAGCAATAGTAAGAAAAGCAATAAAAGCCTGATCATGAGGTTTTTCTGTCATTGCTGAAACAAAACCTGATGTCAGCAGAAGCTTGAGCACATCAGAAGTGTGCCCATTTACCATAAAGCCCAAACATTTTCCTTGCTCTTGAAATCATGTCACATATGCTTGACAGTGCTTTGGAAGTCCTAATGTGAAGAGAGACTAAGGGTCCATACATGGATATACACTTTCCTATAAGGAAAGTTATGGAAGTTGTTTGGGAAGAGCTCAAGGAAACAATTTGCATTTCTCTCCATGCCCTTTCCCATCTATAAAGAAAGATAAGGTCAGTTCTAGGAATCAGTCAACAAGGGTAGCACCCAGCTGATGCATTTCAATAGTATTGCAGCTGAAAATGAACTGAAAGCAGGTAGGTGTATGTCCTGCTTTATTTTCTTTCTGTGTTAGGTTATATGCAAGCATGTGTTGACAAAAATGTCCCCAAAAGAGCGAGAAAACATGCTTTGGAAGGGGCAAAAATTATTTCTGAGCACCTCAATCTAGCAGAAAAGTACAGAACGTCTGGTGAGAAGTTGGTTAAGGGGCTCTTTTTTTTTATTCAAAGTGCCTGATTGTCCTGGTCTTTTGGCTTGTTTGTAAAATGAAACCTAGGGCAGAAAAGACTTTTGGAGGTACCTCTGGCCTTCATCATTTGAATGAGTAGATTGCAAACCAGCCTGTAGGAAGGAGATTGTCATATACCTGCATTTTAAAATTAGGGTAAAATAGAGTAAATGAAAAACTATCTGGAATGCAAAGTCCTTTCATTTCTCAGCTACAAACCCAAGAAAAACAGGTGGCTTTTGGTGAATTTTCTAGAATAATAGTATTTTCTACAAAATGGTTTTGGATGAGGTGGTGTTTTGAATCTGAAATGGTGTTTTGCCACTTAGCATACATAATCTGAGGCTCCAATCCTATAAATGCCTGGGCAGAGACTTAACCTTGATCATCTGTGTGATCTAAATAAACTAAATGGAACTGAGCATGTCTAAGATTAAGAACGCCTTTAAGTGCTTGCAGGATCAAGGACTCAAGCAATTTCTGAGGACCTGTTTTTTATGCAAATAATAATTAATTTGACTAGGGCTTCTGTCTATTGGAGACAAATGTTTCAGATTTGAAACTTTCCCTTAAAAGCAGCAGAAAATATCTGACAAAAAGTTGTCAGATAGTGTATTAATCTACTCTTAATTATTCACTCTCTAAGGGGAAAATGCTGCTGTCTTCAAGATGATTTGATAGCAGAAATCTGAAATGTGGCCTCTGAATAGCTTAGATCTTAAACATTACTCATCACTTCCAGTCATTATCATTAACAGCTATGTGAAATATTGTAATACCTAGAGGCTGCAGTGAAGATCAGATCTCCCTTCTGAAAGACACAGATGAGAGCCAGTCCATTACTTACAGCATAAGCAGATAAGTCATACAAACTGTGATAAAAATTAGATATTATCGTGGCCATTTCAGTGGATGAGGAAGAACAGTAGAAAGAGATAAAATGATTTATCCAGGGTGACAACACAAGGCCAAGGTAGGATGCCACAACACAACTTGTTCCTGTCCAATTGTTTTGCTACAAGGTTATCTTTCTTCACTTTCATCACCTTCCCTTTAATAGAAATACCTTCAATACCAAACCTAGAAAATCATTATGATCACCAAAACCAGAGCAGACACAAAAGATTTAAGGAATACATGTCGGTCAATTTAAGAAGTGACAGAAAAATGAATACTACCTCACTAATGCTACCTAAAGAGATACATTGATATATTAATGCAGCATGTAGGACTCATTTGCTGTATTCAAATAGCTGATAATCGCTGCTCAGAATTCAAACTGTGCCACTGTGATAGAGCTTAATGCAGACAGTATCATGCAAACCCAGGAACATGTCTCATAGCTCCACTGGGAAGAACCCTTGTTTATTCAGAAATGCAATTTTGCATGGGGTTGGCTCTGGAGCAGCAACATGTGGGAAGATGGAGGAGCCCGAACACACTTTTGAGGTGTGTTTTGCCCTAGAGAAAGTGAGACAGAGGGGCAGAGAAGACAAAGAAGAGATAATTGGGGTCGAATCAAACATAGATACAATTTTTCAGAAAGGACGCTCTTTGTGAGAGTGTGAAGAAAAGGATCTCCGCACTGCAATTTCCTCCATTGTCAAGCAGCTCTCGCCCATGCAGTTTCCTCTGACAGAGCAGTAGTTGTCCCTGTGCATCCAGCACCAGTTTTCTAATGGAGACACCTCATCTCCACTGCTCTCTCTTTCCGGTCACCTGAGTTTTCCAGGAACTGATCCATTCCTTGGATAAACCCTAAAAGAAACCACTCCTGCAAGCCTCAACTGTGAGTGTAGCTCAAGGCTGACTGAACATGTGGAGAAACCTGCTGGATCCAGAGTATCCGACTGACATCTTCCAAAAATGCCGGCAAATCACCTGTCATCTGAAGGTGACAAGGGTAACAAAGGTTTTGAAAGCCTCTCAAGATCTGGAAACTGTATGTCACTAACCTTATTTCTAAGTTTACGAAAGTGGAAGAGCCAGCCAAACCTCACATGACTTTGTAAAATAAAGTAAATTTCACATATGCATAACCTCCATGCTATTGCAGACATGGAGACTATAGATCAGACTTTGCAATTCAGATTGTGGTCATGGGATAGAAAGACCTTCATCCCAGAACCAAATTTCAAATCAAATTCAAGCTAGTAGTGCCTGATACCCACCTTCCATCTGGAAGAGTCTGACTTGCCTTCACCAGAGAAAATCAGTAAAAGCATCTCCCATGCCACAAATTCCCATTCAGTGCTACTTCAGAAAACTATCTTGGCAGCTCTGCAAAGGTGGGCCACCATCTCCAACTGCATACCTACGCAGATAGATAGGCTGAACACTTGGCAAGGTATTTAAAATTACAACCACCCATCTACACTAGTATTTCCAATGTTAATAGAGACTGACAGAGCTGAGACAAAAAAAAAAAAAAAAAAACCAACTTACAGAAAACAGTCTTCTTGCAATGATAATGATTATGAATTTTTCATAATCTCAGCCAAGCTCTTTGTGCAGGATCTCCACTGACACTGCTGATCAATTCTTTGTACACAGGATTACTGAAGGGCCTGAGAAAATAAATAAGCGGAAACATCTTCCCTCCAACTGCCTAATGCTGTTCACAACAGTTTCATATAAACACAACCTTACTTACAGCCAGGTGAGGGAAATTAGAAGGGCCTTGTGGCCATCTCTTACATATTATATTCTGCTCCCAGCAGCTGTAAATTCAACACTTCACTAGTCATTAAATTTACTCTCAAGAAACATTTTCTAAGAGAGGTGACAGAGTTATTGCACTGTTGCAGCTGTGGAGACAGATGGCACCATGCCAAAACTCCAAGAAAATTTTAAATTGGAAATCTGACCATCTGCTATAGGTGGGGAAAAAATGGTTTTCATACACAGGCTCCTCCCTTAGTTTTGTAATTTTCCTGGTACTGAAATGCATGATGCAGTGTGCAACAGATGCCATACGCTTTCCGATGATTTCTTATTTTCAGCTGATAAGCACTGGAATGTCTTAAATATGAAAGAGAATCAGGAATTAATTGTTAAGTTGCATTATGCTCTGCTATTACTCAGCCTGTGACAAAGCAAGGTAGTACTTTGAAAAAACTTCCAGCTATTTTGGGTTTCTCCCTATGACAAAATCTGCTTAGGTATACTTACTTGTTACTTGAAACAGGTTCAACAAGAAGAACATAACATTTTTTATTATCTTGATCCTAACTAGCTCTTCAAACAACAGTTATAGCTAGCATATCTTTAAACATTAAGGTAAACTGTTTAACAGCTTCTTTAAGATGTATGGAAAAAAAAAAAGAAAGGAAGACTCTTTTCAAATAGAAAATAGTATTTTTGATGTTTATCCCTCATATAAGAGTGTTATAAAATTCTCAATAAATACATAACTGGAAACATTTTATTAATGCTTACATGAATATTGACTATATTGCTTTTATATAATTCCAAATTGCAGCCTACACGAATGGCAGAAATGGACCTAAGGTATCACATTATACATTCATAGATGGTAAAACACACAGTGCACTGGAACACAGATGAGTATTGCAGGTCCCACCACTCAAATGTGCATGCCAGCAGCTCATTTAATCAGTAGTGGAGATGACCACTAAAAGAAGGATTCTGTTTAAGTGTATATACTAATAATAAATTTTAGTTGTATATATCATTATAATCCACCATGCTTTATTCAAATGATCACTTTGCTTCCATTTTTGCTATACTAAGTGGGGGAAAGAAGAAAACCTGTGAATGTATCTAGAGCCATGTATTGACTCAGTACCTACTTTAAAGGTCACTTGCACTTATCAATATGAAAAATTTTTAAAAAATAAATAAAATTCACAGTTTCTCACAACAGATAAAAGACCTGCAGGTGGTTTCAAGACTCAAGACTTTCTGCAGGAAATTCACAAGGCTCATGGGCCACCTCTTTGTTTCCAAGTCTTTGCTTTTGTCTGATCAAGGCTCTGTGAAATATATTTGGGGCCTCTGGGTCCATTAAATGCACATCTTTAAAGCAGACTGGCTCAAAAGGCTCATGAACAGGCTGAAAGAGCTCCCTTCTCCTATCTGAAATGGTACCAGAGACACTCTAAAAGTGTTTAAGTCCGAAACACCCAGTCTGCACCCTATCTTGGCCCCTTTTGCACAGACCAGACATTTGCAACATCCACTGGGTGGAGTATTCTTTTCCAGAGTACTCTTTGCAATCTGAAGAAATAGCTGACATGCCTTTAGAATACTAAAAAAAAAATCACTAAAACTGTTATAAACAGACCAGATTGTTGAGGGACAGAGAAGTCACATTTCCACATCAGTGACCTTTTAGGATTACTACAGAGAAATGCCAAGGAAACTTGGCCAAGTCTTATTTTTAGTACCTGGCTCTTATAAACAGACCATACCTGATACTGATGGGTAATTATGCAGTCACTTTATCAGTTTCCGACTCCTGTTAAATTTTTGTCACTGTCCCACAAAACTGATTTGGGGCTGGTCTCTTGATGATTTGGTGACTGGAAAAACATTCTGTCTATGTGAGGCTGTCTCAAACATTAAGATATCAAACACATAAATCTGTTATTGTGCCACTGCAGGACTTAAAAAAATATTATTAATATGTACTCTGTAACACCTAAGATGTCTGTGGATCTTTAAAACAGATGAACAGAAATTTCAGAAGCAAGGTATATTTATTCAGTTAGATCAAAATACAAAAAAGAATAGATAATGAAGAGCAGTGCAAAGAGTCAGAAAAAGGATGGCAGGCCTTAACAATAAATAAGAAGAAAAACTTTGGGGAGGGGTTCAGTAGTTACTATTAGCTGCCCCACATAATAAGAGTTTTCAGCATTGCTTAGTGGCCTTGTAATCTTTTTAAAATTCATTTCAAAACATAAATTTAACATCTTTATTTTAAATGTAGACTTTAGACTTTCATTAAAAGGGCTCACAGCTGGGTGCTTTTAGACGGTTTGGGGGAAAAGAGTGGGCTAGAAGCTCTCGCTGTTTAGAACAGCATGAGTCTTTTATAATGTCTTTTGCTGGTGCTATGCAATTTTACACTTTTTCATGCATTTAGAACTTCATGCCTTTCCTCCCAGTTCATGCAGATTTTTGAAACAACCATTAACCAACACATTAATATGAAAACCAAATGCTTTGTGTCGAATGCCATCATATGACACATTGATACGCTTATGTAAAACGCTACAGCAGATTTCCAGGGTTGTCTCACTGTACATGCCTGAGCTACAGTTTTGCGTTGAGAACAATAAGCAGCTCCTATGCTGAGCACATGAACCGAAACTGCCCTGGGATCACTCCTTCAGCACGCAGGGGAGAGGGAACACTGGACTGAACTTTAGCACTTTCTAACTAGCTCAGAAAGCATGAAGCCCTGGAGAGATCCAAAACAATGTGTTTTCTTTCCTCATCCTATTCATTTCTTCCTTCTCGCTGTAGAATATTAACCTTAGTCATCCTGCATTGCTCAGCTGGACAGCACCCTTCAGGGGTCAGAAAGGACCTTTAAAATAATGCAGCTGGAAGACTTAGTGATTAGCTTCAGACTGCACTCATCCTCCTCTCTTGTTTCCAACTCTACTGTAAGGCTATGTGCATATTCCCTATTTTGTATGTACTGGAAAAAACCCTTTGACAAAGTCACATTTTCATCAATAACCATGCTCTTGCATAATTAAGGTGACTGAAAAGATCTATAATTCAATGCTAGTATTAAAATGTCAGATATAAACAAAATGGGCTGAAAAGTTCATCTTTGAGAAACATAGTGTCGACCCCATCAATGATTTAGAACCTACAATGGTGGGTAGGGAAATTTTATTCCATTTTATCTGTGACCAATGCCAATTTTATTCTTTCTTTGCCCACTTCTTATCTTTCTCTTCTTAGACTTTGCATCTCCTTTTCTAATTTTCAGGGTAACTTAGGTAGCAAGCTTTCAACATGGAACTTACATTTAGCTTGGGACACATGGGCAGCCTACATTTTGGAGAAGAAACTGCATCAGGGTGCGTATTGCAAAAGGCACCGTCCACATTCGGAACGTGTAAAAAGTAAATATAACAATTTTAAAGGTAAGAAATAAGAAGCCATATAAAAATGGATTATAGGTTGTTGTAGGCTATTCTTATAACTACCCTAGAGTTTTAAACCAACTAGGGGAACAATTCTCATTGTAAGCAAAGGTAGAGAATAGAGACAGTAGCAAATCTGAAGCAAAAGAGCAATCATATGAAAATACAGTTACGCAACATGAGTCTACTTCATGTAAACTTAAAAGTTATAAGCAATGATGGGTCAGTAGATCTGTCTTTGGAAACACTGACTGCAAATAGAGCATCTTACATTTTCTTCATAAGTGGGTAAAAATTATGCTGGCATTGATAAGATTCATATGTATTATAGAAATGAAAACAACTTTTCTTGTCCAGGTCCAGCAAAAGTTACTTTATCTGAACAGTAAGATGGTGACATTCTCTGATTCTGTCTCTTGAGCCCTTTTCCTCACCTATTTTATATGGTTCAAACAATTTTTAAAATAACATTAAAAATAAATTTAACATTTCCCTGCCTCTGCCCTGTATCTTCATTTGAGATCTAACTCTTTAATGGTCTCTGAAAGCAGAGACCTGTACAATATAGTACAAAACACAGATATGAAAACTTTGCTTCAGTCATCATGGGAGTATTTTCTGCCTTTCAGGCCTGTATTTCATATTTCTTACACCCCTTTCCTCATCATTATGGTATTTATGCTTACCATATCTGACATTTCAAATTTCTCTTAACAGTTCAGGTCTTGTACTCTGATTTTTTTAATGGCATTTGAAGGGGATTCTTTGACTGAATCTCACTCAGTGGTACAATTTTTAAATTTTCTTATTTATGCTTAAACTACTTTATTAATAGTATCTTTTTGTAATAGCTTTCTAACTATCAATACCTTCTATGATAACAATGAAATAGTGTGTTTTTCTGATATGTCAGTAGGAGCTAAACTTCATATAAACTTTCCAGCTTCTGCATTTGAGTGAGTGTGCCAGACACGTCTCAACTGCTTAAGAAGGAAATATGAGCACAGGAAGCAAAAGAGTCTCTCTACTCTCTAACCAGCCCCACAGTCTGAATAACCAGGGGTCCACAGCGGCAGAAGTTGTCATGAGTGCTTCTGCCCCCTAGTCTGGGTGCAGAGTCTCCTGGGATGTCTACAAGGCATGGAAAGAGAAAAGGGAAATTAATAGCCTGGTTGCTATATTTTGGATTATTTTAGATCCAAACCTATTTAAATCCAAAAACCTTTAGGCAAGGATTCCTCCCGTAGGTCGTACATAACCCGGGACAGTGTATGACAGAAGCAATGGGAAAACCACAAGCTAAGCACTAAGATTTTTTTTTAAACATTATTTAATATAGCTACAACTGAAGTAGCATGTGGAAGGCGTTGTCCACAAATACAGTGGCTGACAGTCTGTGCAAGTAAGAGCCTTTAGAAAAGATGAAAATGCAACAAGAACTAAACAGCTTCTTTGCCTCACTGTTTACTGTGAAGATGGGGAGAGGTTCAGGTTCCGTCCTCATACACAAAAGCCTGGCACTTGCTGACTGGTAAACTTTTAGTTTCCTAATTTGTGAAGGGTTCCTGTAGAGTGTTCCCAGGCAAATTAGCAGAAAAGCAGTCAGAAGAACAAAACTATGGCAGAAAAGGACCCACAAAATAAATATGGCATGCCATGGAAGAGCCAGTGTGACTTTGCAAAAGGGATCTGTGCCTCAGAAACCTGCTGGAGTCCTTTAGAGGAATAAAGAAGCAGGTGCATGAGGGAGAGCCTCAGATGCCTAAATATGCATTTGATAAAAGCCTTCATCAAAAACTCTAAATAAGCTAATGCACCAAAGGATGGATCACATGGAAAAAGGGTTGGCTAGCCCAAAAGAATCATTAGGGCACAGACAGTCACTTTTCAGATCAGAGAGATGTACCCAGTGGAGTCCAGGAGGGGTCTGTGTTCAGCCCTGTTCTTCAGTCTGTTCATAAATGATAGGGAAAGGGTATGAAGAGTAAGGTGTAGAGACTTTCTGGTAGTATCAGGTTACTCAGGGTGCTAAAAAAGATGGCTAACTGAAATGTGGCAGAAACCTTACAAGACTAAGTGACTGGGTTATAAAATGGCTGATGTAATTCAATGCAGCTAAATGTAAAATAACCCATACGGAGAAAAGTCCATCTATACACATATATATCAGTGATAGGTCCTGGGATTATTATTACCATTTAAGAACAAAATGCTGGCATTATAATAGACAGTTTTACAAAAATGTCAAGTCTGTACTTAACAGTGATAAAAAAAAGCAAATTGAATGTTATGAATTAGTAGGAATAGAACAAAGAATAAACCAGAGAACATTATTATGTCACCATATAATAGAGTGTACCCTGCTTTTTGAATAATGTGTGTCATCTGGTCCATTATCACAAAAAGGACATAGTAGAATGGAAAAAAGTTCAGAGATGACAAAAGGAATATGAAAAATACCAAATCTGGTTCTCCTGCAGCAAAAATGGAGTCCAAACACAGATTTTTCTCTCTCTCAAAGCTATTCCTAAATACGTAGCAAACTTCAGCATGTTTTTCTTCAGTTGCTGTACAATGAGACTCCTGATGTTTACAGCTGTAAAGCAATTACAGACATTTGGGTGAAAATCACCATGTAGATAATAACATTATTATCCAGTATACTTGAATGAGAAAGAGGAAAAACTTTTTAGAAAAATACTGCAAAGGCTTAGAGTGTTGTGCTGCAAACTAAATTTAAACGCACAATCTTCTAAATTATCCTATGCAATTTGTGTTTGTCTGCTCAAAGTCTCACATTCCCTAAAAAGGCTCTTTAGCTTCCTCCTGAGATAAAGAGAAAACCCCAAACTGCTATTTCTACTCTTGTTCTACTAAATGTAGTCCTAGCTCCTAGCCACGTCCATCCCCACCACTCAGCACAACTCTGAGAAAAACATTTTCTTGGCATGGAAATTTAAAGAGGAAAAGGACTAATTTCTAGGGATATAATCCTTGTTACTTTGTGGTCTCCAACTGTCACCATTTTGGCAGCATTTTGGTTACCTCCCAAGAGGAATTCAGGTAGTTAATTTGGTCCTGGAGAAGCACAAAATTCAAGCTACTGCTTGCTTGAACAACATTCAACATACACTGCTTCTTTTACTGTGTAAATCCCCAGTCCAGCAGCTCAGATCTACATGAATTTTACTTAAGCTACTGACCATTTGAATCAGACACGTATGATCAACATCCCTGCCAGGCAGACGTTATACTCCCTTATCTTCCCACGCCTTCCCCACCAGGACACAACCCTCCCTGGTTTTCCACCTCCACCAGTTTCCCCCAACTCAGGCTGAGATCCTAGCTACATGATATAACTAGCAACAGGACAGACACTTGCAGTCTACTTCTAGTACACTGCTTACATTGATAGGGCATTACAAAAAGCAGACAGACAAATCTTCCCTTGCTATGCTGACTGTGGTATGTCAGCATGACCTCTGAAGCTGACACCGAGCCTCCATCATGCCTCTTCTGTAGGGAGGCAATGCAAACCAGAGGACTCAAAGGGGAAGAGGGAGAGAATTCCCAGACAGCAGAAGCTGCAGCCATGGCTCCTTCTGCTTCACAGCAGCTGTCAGACTGCAGGTGCCCTGAGCTTTCGACAAATTTTCTCAACCTCTGTTGCTATACTTCACAAAAACACTGAGACACGCTGCTCCTGTGTGTTCAGAAGTGTTGAACTTTTGCATGAGAAGGCAAAATCACCAGTTTTATGATACATGTGTCTGAATAGCTTTTAGAATAATACTTTGAAGTTTTACTTTAGTCCATTCCAAGAAGGGACACTCTTTAGAAGCAGATGATGGTGTATTTCACACAGAAATCACACAGAATCATCTAGGTTGGAAAGGACCTTGAAGATCATCTAGTCCAACCGTTCACCTAGCACTGACAGTTCCCGAAAAAGGAAACATCTGTGCATTTATATATGCAAGTTAAGTTTCCTCTATATTTCACCTCTCTAAAATGGAGTCCAAATGACAAGAACGATAAAGTGAAGTCGTCCCTTTACCCATAGATAAACACAGTATGATCAAATTATTCCTACAGCATCATAATGATGCAGGCAATAGTAAATAAGGCTTGCCTCCCCTTCTGACATGGGGAAGAAGGAATTCAGCTGGACTTCCCTTTAGCCTTCTGGGCTCACTCAGTGTTCACCACCTTCAGTGGCAGGGACTTATCTCCGTGCCATCTGTGGGCCATATGTTAAATTCTAAGCTGAATATGCTGTCTAAGGATTTTCTATGGAATAAAACTGATGGGAAGAATAGGAGAAGAGGGCAGCTATTCTACACAAAGATGAAAGGTAACAGTGAGTGGAAAATATGACCCAGATCATGTTTTCCTGAAATTCAGACAAGAGGTCTGAAGTTTAGCATCCTTAAGATTAAAAATGCCTATACTGAATTTCAATATTTGAGGCACTACACACAAAAGGTTCCATATATAAAGATCCATCAGAAAATGTCATTAGTATTATGTTACAAATGATTAAAACTAAACCACTTTGCATAAGCAATGAAAATACTTTCCCAGCATCATTTTTCAATTTAAGTTACTATTGCAACTGTACTATGATTTAAAAATGTAAGACAGAAGGGTCAAAGAATATTATACAGTAGGACAGGTGGTTCTATGAGACTTTTTTGATATAAAAAGGTACCCTAAATGAAGCCATTTGAGATCCTTGCTATAAACACTTTTTAGCCCAGAGGTAAATATTCTGAAGAGTCATAAGCACCTGAAGACAAAGGGAATAAAATAATGTCCCCTCAACCATAACTGTAGAATACTGGGAAAGATATTAAATACCATAACAGTTTGTCAAGTAAAAAAAAAATGCTTCCTTTATGTTTTCACCTCCTTTTTCAATAGGGGCTTCCCCTCCGTGAACATCACAGTGGTTAACCTTCCTTGCTACCACTAGAAGATGCACTGCTACCTGTACCATAGGATGCTGAACACTCTATGGCACAGCACAGGGACAAAGCAAAGAGAGCAACAGGCTGGTAGTTCACTGGGTCCCACAGAAGCAAATGTTGAAGCCTGTTAAAGCAACCTGGGGGAAGGGGAAAAGGTTGCATGACACATTAAGGCTGAAGCAGATGGGACCTGGATAGAAAAAACAAAAGGGAGGTCCAGGAAAGCCTGGGATGTGACTACCTAGTCGCCCTAAGGCAAAGACTCTCACAGGAGGAAGAGTGATTAAGAGTGTCCCACCTCAGACAGACAACTTGCACCAAATGGAACACAGCTCAGTGCTGTTCACAACCCCTGGACTCCAAAGTGCCCCCCAGCTCCCCCTGCTCAGAGGCAGAGTCCTTTTAGAAAGACTAGACTCCCGCAGAAGTGTTGCCTGGATATCCTGAAGCAACAGTAAAATAAAGTGCTATAGGACCCGTGCTGTAAAGTCAACTTAGAAACAATTGGATTCAATGAAAAGTACTGAAAAAATAATGGCATGCCTTTTTGATTGAGCAAATTGTTGGAGAAATGCTACATCTGGCATGATTTCTTGCAGTGTCCTCTTACATTTTTCTTTCATTCTTAAATTCCCTGTTTATTTTTTTAAATTGAAGAATTTGCCAGGCTTGTTTTCTTTATATTAATGATTGCTTGAGAAGTCACTTTTTTTGTGGTGTTAGTAATTCCCAAGATAGGAGAAACAAGTGAAAAAATCAAAATAAACCAAACATATTTCCCTCCTGAATGGTAATGTTCACAATCACACTGCTGTCACCCAACTGAAGTTGCACATCTAACCATATTCTGTAACTCTGGTGTTAGAAAGATCCCACTGTAGATACTTTCATGCCTTGAACAGTGCATCGTTTATCACACTTTCTGTTAGGAAGTGGTGGGGAACTTTTTAAGTACCCAACAATAAATTCCTTTGTTTGCATTTTTTCTGTTGGTGCAGAACTTCAATATTAATCTGTCTTTGGGTTGCAGTGGGATTTTCAAGAACCTTCCTTGGTCCATTTACTCCTATTGACTTCAAGTAAAAACAGAACAATGAGAACATTTGAAGATCCTATGCTAGAAGTAAACTTGACTAAAGGAGTAGGTTTTTGAGCCACATTGGGAAGCTGCATTCACTTACAGTAGGAATACATTTGACATCCCGGTAACAATTATTTCTGTATTTAACAGTTTGGCATGGGTCCTGGACTGAATTTTCTTTATGAAAACATATAGGCGGATACCACTGAGAGTAACTTGGATGCTCAGGTCTGAGAAAAAGAGCCTAAAAGTGCTGCAGTCCGTCTCAGGCAGGATGAGTGCCCTGCTTGCCCTGCATGTACTGTTACGTGTAAGTCGAGTAAAGTACAAATCAATAGCACTGTTTTAAAGGCTCTAAGATGTTTGGCCTTGAACTCCATTTCTTTCTTCGCCTGACCAGATGTGGAAACAAAAGCAAGCCTTCACAGACAGAGGTGAAAAGAAAGCATGTCTCTCCTTTCCCCTTCCCCCTTCCCTACCCTCACCCTCCAAAGGAAAAAAAACAGTATTCCACCTCTGAGGAAGCGTCCGCACTCATTTTCATGCCTACCACATCACAGCTGAGAAAAGACAGTGAGGAAAAAGCAAAAAAGAACAAGAACATATTTCATCTGAGAAACTCTCTTACCACATCGGTAACATTGGGGGGGGGGGGGGGGGGAATAACTAAGTCCTTTTCAAAAGCCCAAGAGTTTAAAGAAACACAGGTCATGATTATTAAAAGGCTGAAGTGGATTACACACTACTTGAAAAGCTTAAGAAGTATACTAATTTAAAAGTAAGAACTATAAATGATCGCAATGCTTTATAATTTGACCCCATCTAAATAATTCAGTATTCACTGTGTCTGATGTAGAGCAGTCTTCCATTGCAGATGCATTAAATCCAAACTAATTAATGCTGAACCTGTTCTCTAGGAAAAAATACAATTTCATTTAGCATTTTCTCCCCACTGAATATATGGTTATATTCTGGTTATAGACTGGTTATAGTCTTCCAGGGAAATCTAGCCCTTTGTTACAAGGTGCTGTATCTGCAATGTATACTTCTGAAATTGGAAAGCTAATAGCATACAGTTCAGTATAAATGGCAGCATTTGCTCAGGACTAGTAATAACAGAGATACTTGGCTGAAGAATGGGGTGCTTCTCTAAAGCTCTAAAGATTTAAAAGGAAACGATGATGTTCTTGAGAAGTTCCTGGCTCAGAATTAGGGTCTAATCCTAGTCTTGGAGTCAGACCCTGTGCTAATAGTGAGTGCTTTGTCAGAGCAATTGACAAGTGGATATTCAAATAAGGTAGCTTCTAGCTAACTCTGAGGTATCCAGATGTTAAAAATAGAATGCTACTATGGCAGTATCAGTATCTGTCTTTGCTTGAGCAGCATCACTAGGAATAAAGCCACGAGGTACCCTCACACCCTGTAATTAATTCAGTTTTCTTCCAGCTTTAAAGATGAGAATCTATTAGCCATTCCTACACCCAAACTACAGACACAAATCATCAGTCATTGCTGCCCCCATCATCAGCAATAATTCGTCAACACTGCTGTCTGTAGGCTTGCACAGAAGCCAGGTCGCTCGGGAATGCTTCACCCAAAGGCTCTGTTTCAACATGCAGTAAGTCATATACAGACTGAAAGACAAAGCGCTTTTGAGGCTGAGCCAAAGAAGCGGCAGGGTTGAAGGTATCCCTGTGTTTCCCATGAAGGAGGAAGGGGAGAGGCCTGGGGAAAGACCATCATAAAAGAGGAGTGAAGAGGACCTGCTGAAGAAGAGGCTGACAGCGACATGGTGGTACAGGATACAAACGTGAAAGCCAGGCAGCTGGGGCAAGAATTGCCATTTGCATTAAAAGAGTCACCGGGCAGGGAACTACAAGGACTAAATGAGTAGATGCCTCAGTTTGCTGCCCTGCTTCTTCTGAAAACACACAGGACAAGCACAGGCAGCATTCATACTACCTAATCCTGTGATTAAGGAGCAGTAGCAAAAATTTTCAAAATGTTCTTCTTGTTACAAAAGAAACTTAAATTCTGAATGCGAATATTCTGTTGGCTACATTTAATGGAAAGAGAACTTGCCAGTTCTCCCATCAGCAGAGCATTACAAAGCATGTTCTGGGGAATTTCCAATGGGAGAAGTAGGCCAGCCAAAACACCATAAATAAAACATGAAGGAAGATAAAAACCCCACCACTTGAAGAAGACTTAAGTTGCCTTTACTGCAATTGTGATGTGTGCAAGACTTCTCTAAACCAGTGTTTTTCCTTTGCTTAATTATGCAAAATAAGTTGTGTTGGGTGTGAAAAGAGAGAAAATAGGGGATTCCTTGTCTTTAAATCTAGACAAAGGGAACTGAATCCACTGTTTAACAATAAAGCAGGTTTCTATGTGTAGTATTTCAGTGATGACAGTGGAAGAAAACTGTGGTAACCAATTGGCTCCAGAAAGAGCTAAAGGACTACAAGCTAAGGGGAAGCTCTTCTCTTGACTCTGCGAGGCAAAGATGTATACAAAGCTATTGTGAAAACAGGGCAGAATTTCTCACTCTATGTTTCTAAAGCAAGAAACTTATAGCAAAGGTAATGTTTTCTTAGAAACATACAGGTCTGGGTGAAGCAGTAAGACTCTCAAATAAAGGAGTTGAAGTATTGTTTTTGCTAAAAATAAATCACTGCCTTGAACATATATAGATTGTGCATGATGTCAATGATTTTGAAAAGAAGAAATTCCCTTCACTTGAACCTCAGCTGATCTTTGTTAGCTTATGAAGTATTTGTGAGTGCTGCTGATAGTGTTTTGCCACACACAGAGACTGGAAGCCCCTAAACTGACAAAGAGGACACCGGCTGCCTCTTTGTTGCTTCTGGAGCACAATAACTGAAGCTATGGAAAATCTGTCTCCCTACAAATTGTCTTGTCAAAGGCACAGGCTCTTTTCTTTTTCAAAAAGTATAATTTACAAAATGCTTTTAAATTGTAGCTTTTCATTTCCATTCACATTTATCTGACTGTTCTGAAAGAACTGCCTTCAAATAACAATTTATTTTCTTTCACAAATATACAAAGCACTAATATTTTGGCTTGGTTTTAGTGTTCTGTTCCTCTGAAAACACAAATGGAAGAGTTAAACTGAAACAACTACTTGTCTATAAATCCTCAGTGAAATTCATCAGGAATGTTCATGGTTATCTGTAAATAAAAAGACTCATAGACAGTAATGTCTTTTTATATAAAATTCTATCATTCAAGTATTATGCTATTATATATTGTGTCTCTTAATTAGAAAAGCATTCTTAGAGCTTACTATTTGATTTTAAAAGCAAGTAAACATTTTTGCCATAATCATAAGACTGGAAAACAAATCTTTTTATTTTACAGTACAAAATTTACCCTGTAATAATTACAGAAAAGTGAAAGAGATGCTTCTTTCTTATCTTGGTTAAATTACTATAAACGGATTGAAAATGCAATAGGTTTTCCAGTATCCATTTTATCCAGCTCCCCCAGAACATTACCTTAGTGCTCATTTGAAGTGTCATTCCCAAATCTCAATTTATTTATAAAACTAATCTCAATACCAAAAAGGATATAATTTCTGGAATAGCCTTTGCAGTGTGAAAATCACAGAAAACAGGGTTAGAATACAAACAATACTCATATCTGTAATCTTCTATTATCATGTCAATTATCAGGCATTAGTAAATGCAACTAGAATTTTATTCAGCTCATGTCCCCATTGCTCAGGGCTGTGCATCCAACATTTGTGCATTTTGTCCATTTGTCTATAAGCTACTGAAATGTTTCTTGATACAAAATGGTGTGGGTTTTTTTTGCTCGGGATGGAAAAATGGGACATAAATTATCTGACATTTTCTATAATAGCTATCAGATGTTTCGTAGTAAACAGATTATATTAAACAATCAGGGGCTCTGAAAAACTTGTCATCGTGTCCATGAATACGGATGGAGCAGTAGACATCCTAAATTTAAAATATCAGAGACACAGACACACACTCTGCCAGCTGGCCATTTCTGTCAATAGAGCACATTTGCATTGTGGCTGTGTATCAGATGTTAAAACAGGGAACTACCCGAAGCCTTCAGTCTCCTTCTTGCCACAACAGATCCACCTCCTCACCCACCCTATCTGCATCCCATGAGGCTGTGGGATGCAAGATGAGGAGTGAAGCAAACCACAGATGATGCTTTATGGTTTCAAATAAGGGGAATACCACCAGTGCTTTTCAAATCTTGTATTTTAAGGTGCATTTATCACTTCTTAGGTCTATTCATGCCCAATAAATAATATATTTTAAAAAAAACAGGAAAGAATCATGTTTGGTGGTTGCCTTTATGCCTGTGGGGACATCTCCCTGGTTTTGGTGCACCATGTGGCCTTGTGATTGTGGCCAACAACATGTCCAAGAACTGCTCTGAGCTCCCTGGTGTTTCCAGTCATGGTCCTCCTGATCTGCTCTGGGGATGAACCAGTGATTGAGAAGACCGTGTAGTCTAACATGCTTTAGCCTATCCCACTCACAGGTGGGATAGAGAGAGAGCAAGCACCCTCCCTGCTTGGCTGCCAGAAGCAAGTCCTCTGAGCTCCACAGAAGAGGATGGGAGCTGCTATGTGACTCTTTTTCATCCAATGTCCTTGACAGCTGCAGTGAAACTGCAGGTGACAGGCTGCAAAAGACCCCAAACCTGAGACATTCAGGTCTCAGTCAGCTGCTGGACAAATCTGGTAACAGCAGCTCACAAGTTTCAGTCTGCTTGACCACCCACAAAGAACACCTGCTTACAGCTGGGAATAACAATAAAAGTCATATAATGACTTTTCTGGAAGGCTTGAACACTTTTTTTTTCCTTTATCTTTTTTAGTATTTTTTTCAGAGTTATCAAATTTCTTTATCTAGATTAAGGGCAGTTTCTGCTTCTGGTAACTCAAAGGTCCCATGACTCTATACCAAGAATTAAGATTCAATCCTTAGGCTGTTCCAGGCTCAGCACAGGCAGATAAATCTGTTTATGGACTTTAGTACAAAATACTAATGTGTTTAAAAGTTAAGTTCCATCTCTGGTAATTTTCTGAACTGGTGCAAGATTGCTGAATTAATGTCAGAAATAAGTCTTCAGCATTTATTTTAGTCAAGGCTACCCCTAATGATGTAAATATACTTCACAATATTTTCCCTTTCTTTCCATTAAAAAAAGCTTTGTGAGAAGTTGCTTTTAGCTTTGAAATATCTCAGTTGGTTTTGATTTGTTTTCTTCCTTTTCACAGTCCAGTAGCATATCTTACATTCCGGGTGAAATTACTAGTGGTCTTTAGCTATCTCAGTATGGCATCAGATGATATTACTAATATCATTGTAGCAGTAAAATGTTTTCTTTCAGGAATATATTATCATTACCATGAGAAACAGTATTTGCAAGCAGCACTCTCAAGAGAATTTAAGTAAATGCACATCACTTCATCCTTATTTTAAGCTTTCTTTGATTATTTTTTCCAGCTGACCACAGCTGATCTTTGAGATAAGACATAAGAAAGCTTTTAAATTGAGAAAATACATTATTGCTGAGCTCTATTGAGAGTATAAAGTGGAGAAAGAATTGTCGTCATTTGATCATGCGGTTCATAAGAGAACTATAAATCTTGCATATTTTACAAGATCCAATTTAATTAAAAAAATTAATAACACTTGTGAAAATCAAGATACATATCTTCATAATTCCTTTTTTTAAAGGTTCGTTTTGGTTTATTTCCTCTTCCTTTCCTTTTTTTATCACATTTGCATGAGCTTTTTCTGTAAGGGCTAGGAATATTTTTTTCTCATTACTTTTTCATTTGCCTCCTTATTCTCTGATACTGTGCCCTTATTAGTTGGTATGCTCTCTCTTCCACTTGTATAGCAAAAGGGATATTGGCTAGCCTGCACATTCCCAGTAGCTGATGAACTGGAAGCCACAATAAAATGACTTTGTAAAGGGCAGAGCTGGCTTTCACAGGTACACATGGAGAGAAACGCAGTGGAAAAAAAAAAAAAAAAAAAAGGACCTTGAGGCAGTAGGCTGATACTTAAAATGTTACTTCTGATGCTGAATGTGAATTGTATGCATTAAGGCATTCTGTTCCCTGCAAAATGACTAATTTTTTGGCTGTGCAGAAATACAAGGATCTTAATTATGCATTTTTGGGGTCTGAGAAAGACAGACAAATTTGAAAAACACCATCAAAATAAGTGAGATAGATATTTAGATAGATAGATAGATAGATAGATAGATAGATAGATAGATAGATCTTTATTACAAAAGTCTTTATTTCTCTCCCTCTCCCTCTCTTTACACAGTGTCTGGGAACTTGCTTTGTAAAAATTCAAATTAACTTTTATGTGCATTTAATTGCAAGCAAAACCTGTGGAAATTTCTAGTGCAAATCTAGACCCCCACCTCATTTCAAGCAAACATAATCAAAACCCAGTGGTATTCCAATAAAGCTAAGCTAGCTTTCTTTCACTTTCAAAATCAAACTATAAAAGACACATCAAGCAATAGAGATGATCAAAATCAGTAATTTCTGTAAAACGTTCTTTTTCAAGACTTCCATTGTGATTGAAACAAAAGGAGTTTGATTTGCACCTACTGGAGAAGAGCACATGAATTTAAAATCTTCGCTACACCTGCTAGAACCAGTGGAGACATGCTCAGGTACTTTTGCACAGGCATACTCTGCAGTCACCAGCACACCTCCCATCAGGGACCCTGCAAAGCATACAAGGACACTCTCTTGAAATAGGTAGCTGAACTGGGCTGTGCCAAGAGCTTGCTTAGATACATGCTCCGTCTGCTGCTCTCTTTAACACTGCTTCCCTCTCTCACAGTCCCACCAAGAAATTTTTTTCATTCCCAGACTAAGCTCTAACCTCCCTGTCGATCTGAACAGAGCTACGAGAGGCAAAGGCAGTGAGTATCTGCAAGCAGAAGTTACTGCTCTGTTTCCTTTGAGAAAGTACCATCTGCTTTTTCAGCAAATAAACACTGTAGCTTATTATGATGCCATAAACTTAATTTCACCTAAAGTCTTCATATGCTGTATAGACCAACAGTATATACAGGGGATCTGCTGTTACCAAACTGTGCAATGAATGGCCAGAGCTAGAAAGAGACCAAACTATGTAATGCCTGGGCAATTCAAGGGTAAACAACATCTCCCTGGTGATTCATGCAACACCTTTGCCAAATGTTTCATCTAATATGGAACAGTCCTAAGAAAAAAGATCACTCTTTCCTTTTCTCCTGTAATACAGTCACCTTGACGCTCATCTCGTAAATCGCTGTGTTGCCCTGCGACACCTCCCTTTTCCCAGCGTGGCTGAGGGCTTCTGGAGGTGCTTTTCATCACCAGCTCCCATGACAGCATGCTAGACTAGAGGTTTAGCTGCCTAACCACTGGCTTCTAGCACCATTTTAGATGCTATAAGGTATCTGGGAGATCTGCATGGGGCTGAAAGACAAGGCATGGGATTCTCAGGAGTACTGCATCCTTTTGGTGCAGCACCGTAAGTGCATGTAGGCATCCTGAGATGGCACCATATATGTTAAAATAGCAGGCATTCACTGTAATACTAAGATAACTAAATTTGCTGCTAAGTACCAAGCAGGGGTGTTGTTACAACCGCTACCAAAATAGGTACCCTGTGTGTGAGGTACTTGTCATAATTTTCAGTACCTAACAGTAAGCAGGCTTTAGCAATGGATCGTGAAAAAACCACTCAAGAGGTCCTGAAATATGTTAGAGCCCTCACAGTGACAGTGAGAGACAGTGAAAAACAATTGCTCTCAGTAACGGTGGAAGTACTTCATGCTGAAAAATGAACTTGTTATCATCTCACACAGAAGATGTGATAGTCATCCCATGACTTAGAGAGTATTTGCTATACAAAATGCACTCTCTCTCCTGCCAGGAGCCCAACCATCCATTCCAGGCCAGAAATTGCAGAGAAAGGAGCTGCTGCCCTCAACTGAAATGTGACAATATCAGAAACCTGCAGCCTAGAGACTGGCCCAATACCCCTAAACAATATTGTCATATCTACACATGGCACTATTTCTAAGTCCTGGCTGTCAAACCTTTCTGCAACCTTCCTCATATTAAACCTGTTGTTCCAAAAACACAAACACATGACATGGCAAAGACAGACTGTGAAGCACACTGGAAGCAAAATACTCTTTTACAAGTTCAGAAGTCTAGAAATCATGGCTAGTACCCAGCTCCTTTTTATTAGATAAGACTCTTCTAAATTTCAGTCTTCCTGAGTGGCACAACAGAAGGATCTGCAAAAGAAGTCTCGAGGACTTGATGCTCCACCACAAGTTCCCTGGAGGCACCTAGCTCAGGGCTGGCCCCAGGTACTGAATGTGCAGCATGAAGCATGGTAGGTGCAATCTTTAACTGCACATTTCATTTCAGTTTTCTCCGAAACAAATCCAGTGCCTATTCACCAAAACCACTCTGTGATGTAAATCAAAGCACATATAGTGGGGACAACTCAGGGATTCACTTTGGACCAGGAGCCCACTTCTGAGTTCAGATGCCAACTTTCAGAGGGACATCCTTGGCTGAGAGTTTCTCTCTCTCTCTGAAGACTGGATGAAACCTCACTGTCTTTAGAGAGCTGTCTCTCTGGGGAGATGGAAGCTTTCTTTAGAATGGTGGACTGTTGGTGGAAAAGCTTTGATTCAGTTAATAAACCATTTTTCAGCCAAAACCTGTGCTGTCAAGAAATATCAAATCTACAGCAAGGAAGAAAACAACAAACCCAAATCTCTGCAGTGAGAACAAGTGATTTTACTTTTGCTTCTCCAAAGTTGTTGGCAATTTTTGTGGTATTTTAAGACCTTCTCTTCAGAATGTCCAAAACAAATCTGGCACAGAAGGAGACACAGAAGACCCTTCTGCTGCTCAGTGCCTCTGAAGGGCAGAGTTGGGAAGTTAACCACAGCAGAGTACTGCTGACTTGCTCCCAGAAAGTCTGCTTTATTATTGGTATTCTTAGTTGCTCCCGACTGTAGTAACTGATCAGAGAAACTGCACAATTCTGAAAAGCAATTCATCCCATCTGAATGGCAGGTATTCATACTGAGAGGATCTATTTGTGCCCATTCATATCCTCATTCAAAAGCAATTCATCTCTAAAAGACATTCTTGATAAGATCATTAAAAAGCAAATAATCAATGAGTAAGACATTTACTTCAAAGCTCAATCAAAAACTACAGAAGCAGGTAAATTATTTGAACATTTATCTCCATCTCATTTTGTTATTTGCACTTATTTCTGGCTCCAGAAGCAACTTTGAAACTGAGCTTTTAAGGCACACCCTCTGCTGAAAAAGACCAAATTTATCTTAAATTTTTGTTCAGCTGCTCACCCTGAACTCAGGTTAGACCTAGCTCTTCCCTGAGGATTAAGAACACACTGACTGTGCAGTGCAGAAAGCACCGAGGGCAACATTCATGAGCTACTTCACCTCTCCAAAGCAATGAGCAGGCCCACAGAGTGCTCAGGATTTGATAAGAGAGCACCTTCAGAGAATGCTTTACTATTCATTAATTATTTTTTACAGAGGACTTGGCAGATGAAAATCAGTTTTCAAATAGTAAATGTTGCTGTAAATCACTATGAGGCAAGGAGTACTCAAATCCAGGAAAGAAGGCTGGAAAATTCTCAGTGCAAACCTGAGTTATGGGGCAAAAACCAACAGTTTCAAAAAAGAAGGATCGGAGGTAACTAATACAGTTTCCGTAGGAACTGCTCACAGAGCTGAGTGCAAAGGGAAGCTGAGAAGGAGGGAAAAATGAAAGAAAATTACAGTCGGTTAAGCCTTGCTGAGAAAAGATAAGGGCAGCAGAAAAGATGATTTAATGCTAGCTAAAGTGATTACAGAGAACAAAAGGGCTCTTATAAATATACTGCGGCTGTGAAGGGGGAAGAAATACCAAAGAGAAATTATGACTGTTAATAAATAAGGAGGGAAACAATACAAAAGATTGTCATAAAGTGGCTGAGTGCATGATTGCTATCTTGAAAATCCCAAGTCATTAATAGAAAAATATTTTTCCAAGAGGTACGGGCAATTAGGAAATTAGTAGATTACTTCCAATAAATGAAAAAAAAAGTGCATAGAAAACACAAGTAAAAAAATGCCAGTGACTTAGTGTAATTTCATCAAGGAACTCTTTCTGAATGAGTGGCTTTTTTTAGCTCTACAAAACTGGACAGCATCCATGAAGTGAGAATATTGGTTTTATTTAAACCCTTTGGCATGGCATAAAACCACCGATAAAAAATACATATAAATCCAGAAAAACAGTAGCTCACCAATGAGTAATAATGAAAGTCATCTCATCTCAGACAAACTCCATTACCACTATAAAATACAATGTTTGTAACAAGAGTCCTGTGGAACCTATCACTGAAGTCCTTTGTATCAGGCCTTTCAATACAGATCAAAACTAAACCAAATGAGTATTTTTGCATTTGATAAAGCACAGACACAATAACATGATATTAGAAATGTGAAACTTTAACAGTTTTAAGATTCAGCTGCCCCAGTGAACTCAGATGATGCTCTCCCCTGGACTGCAAGCATGATGCCACATCTGAAAGCCGAGATTTACCACATTTTGTTTCTGCCAGTTGGTAGCCAGACGCTATGCCAAACTAAAACATGCAGGGGATTCCTCCATCCAGTGGACAGAGGAGGAGACACTGTCCAAGCCGCTTGCGTACAGCCGCAGCCGACTCTCTGGCTGTGCCAGGTGTGACAAGGCACAGGCACCCTCTGCCCACCTCGCAGCACCTCTGCCAAGCCTTCTCCTCACACATGCTGCAGGATTTGCAGATTCAAAGCAGAAAAAAGCTCAGTATATCCTTACATGATGCCTCTCAGGCAGCAAAAGATACAAGTAGTTACCAGCAAAACACTGAAATTGCAGATGACTACTGCAGACTCTTAGTGAAGAGGCATAATGGGGCAGCTCAGGAAAATCAGAAGCTTTCTCTCTGACTTTCATTCACTCATTCAAAAAAGACCAAATATGTTCGAAATTGCTTGAAGGTGTTAGGACACTGAATTCTGCCCTGCATAAGGAAAGAGAATGTGACCAAAAAGCATAATAAAACAGAAGAATATAAAAATACATACTTACTTTATCTCAATATAACGATCATCCGTAACGGAGTTCTGATTTGTAAATGCAAATAGAACAAACTATAAAACATACATCATGATTAGCACACTTCAAAGTGTACAGGAAGCCATTCATCACTGAAATGAAAAGCTCAGACATGACAGTGGTGTCCTGGGCCAGAACTCTGTGGAGATGGTGGGGAAATCAGTCTTGTCCTAGAGATGACCAAATACTCTCAAGCCAGAAAAACCCCTGACATCTGTATGCCTGAATTGCCATGATTAATTATTAAAACTCCTTTTGCATTGCCTGAGCACCTCTTAGAGGCCTCAAAGTGCAAAGGAAAAAAGACTCCCCTGCCCAAGGCTCCCAGCACACCTTGACCATGAGGAGCTGACAAGTAGTGGCAGATGAACAACTGACAAGCTGGCCAGGGAAAGCCCATGAGGTGTCTCTAGCCAGGACATGGGAGCAAGCATGGAAAAAAAAAAAGTCTTTCTTCCTTTGTCTGTGCAAAAAAGCAGCGAGGCTTCTTAGGAATGGATATAATCAACAAATTTGAGGCCCTTGAAGCCTACGTCAAGGGGAGAGAGCTGGGTGAGAAGGAGAAAGAGTGTGAGTGGCAGCACTGTCTGAGCAGAAAGAGATGGGAGTAGGATAAAAAGAAAGGGAACATGCTTGGCTAGGGGAAGAGTTATGGGAGGCCTGCAGACAAAAGAACAACAAATTTAAACTAGAGGCAGCCAAAGGTATCAGCACAAGGATTCAGAGGGAGGTAATAAGGTCATCATGACAGGCAAGAAAGGGGATTTTGATGACTGCCTTTCACAGGGCTTGACGTAGGAGGTGGAGGTGTCAGCAGAGATTACAATAAGCAAAACAGGAAGACGACACATAGATCTTGTTTTTTTCTGTTGCAATAGGGACAAAAGCCAGCCAGGGTAAATGATTTTCAGGAGTAATTATCAGGATTTAAAGAGACCCTAAATGTGCAGGCCACAAAGGTGATGGTAACAATGCAGAGCTCCAGATGTAACACTAGCAGAAGAGAGAAAGGGAGCTTCATTGTGCTGCCTGAAATTATGTTTGAGGAAGGGATTGTGCTTAAGAAATAATAACAACAAAGAGAAGCCCACACCCACAGCAAGCCTGAATAGACTTAGATATCTCGTTATGACGGGCTGCCCATGAAAGCTCCCAGGGAATGCACAAGAAGCCCATTCAAAAACATTTACTGTTCCCCCATACACACCTGCTGTCTGCTGCTGTCATTTCAAGAAGGAGCATCAGCAGAAAGCGCTGGGGAACAGCAGAGAAAAGACACTATATGAGAAATAAAATTCAGGTAAGAGGAATGATACTTGGTGAGAAAGAAAGCAAATGGAGTGGAGAGGAAGCATACTGTGCAACTGAGAGTCTGATCCTGAGTCCATCAAAATATAATGCTCGTATACAGCTGGCTGGAGGCAAGGGAATAGATGGACAATTGACCAAAATATACTGCATGAAAGGAAACTGCAGAAAAGAAAGGGGGGAGGGAGGGGGTGGAGAAAGAAGGGAGGAGGGGAGAAAGGTCCATGCTCTGAAAATGCATTTTTTTAACCAAACATATGTGTTACAGTGAAATCTAAGCTACCACAGTGAAGTAACTGATGGCAGGTCCAAAGCTTAGTTCTGGTTATTTGTCCAGATCATTAGAAACCTCAGTGAGAGAAATTCACAGAGAAGAATGCAGAAAAATGATATGTTTGAACAAAATAAGAGGGGAAAGGTGAGGCAGCCAGCAGGGTATGAGAGACCAAAATGACTCGGAACAGGACTATTTGTGGGGAGGGAAAGGGGTTTTTTGAGGGCAGAAGGAACCGGTGCCTGCTCTGAAGAAAGGCATACAGACATAGGACCTGAGCGTGCAGAAGACAAGCTGTGACAGAAGAAAGCAGAAAAAGCAAGAAAATATTTTCAGCAACGGGTCCCTGCATGGTCCTGACATTTATTCTGCGGAGGCACGTGGCTGACGTATATGCCAGACACGAGCCAGAGTTGGATGCTTTGAACACGCAGTGCTGAGAGAGGAAAATGGTAGCCCAGGGTTAAAGACAGACTGGGCAGAAAAAAAGAGAAGTGAATTAACGAGAGCAGTGAGGGGAAGGATGGGGCTGGAAGAGCGGTGTCAGGGATTCTGATGGATGGGAGGTCACAGAAAGGCCAGGTGAGAACGGGCGGGTGGGAAGGGGATGAGGGGTTTCTAAAGAAGCGTGGTGGTGGTCAGACAGAGGGAACTGGGTTGGTGGGAGGTCGGAGAGCGACTGCCTCCCCCTCCCAGAGGGTGGAAGGGGTGGGTGTAAATGTGTCATTTGCTCAGTATTTCATGACCCTGTGTCAAAGGGCAGGATCCTTAATAGTACAAGCATTAAAATGTGTGACAGGTTGAGGTTTTATATGATTTTGTTTTACTCTCCCAGGCCAAAATAAATGTCTACATTTTACATCCTTAGGTTTTTTCATGATTTAATATAAAGCTGCATTTAAAAAAACCCACCAAACATTTAAGCAAGTTTACAGCTAAGTGAATAGATACAGCCTGCCTTAATAGATAAAAGTATCACAGCACCTTGAATGCCTTTAAGTGTTGGTGTGGACAAAAGTAACTTGATTTTAAGCTATCATTATTTTCAGCATTTATTGTTGTGCTGTCTGTTTTTACTGCATTTCTATTGTATTCAATGAAAAGCGTATCACTTGTCCTGAAATTTAGTACCTATGCACATAGCACCCTTTTCCCACAAAGGAGATGGATTGATAAAACTTCCCAGAACCATGGAAAGATTCTGATTCTGCACACAACCTCCTAGTTACTTTATTTATAAAGACAGTGAGTGATACAGGTATGAGGTGGTCCTCTGGCTGAGGGTTAGTGTAGGTGGGGTACACAGCAGCATGATCAGGAGGGCACTACAAAGCTCAGATAGCATGTAGGAGAGATTTCAAACACTTGTAACTTGATTAAGCTGTAGTGAAACTAACTATGGGTGTAGAAAGAAACTTGTTAGAAGAAGCTTCAGGAAGATATGGAAAGCACATTAAAAACTGCCTTTTTCTTCACACAGTTTTTGAATTTTAGTGCTGTTTCGAGGTTGATATTTAACCTTCAAAGGCTTGTCTTTAAATACTGACTGGTAAAAACCAAGAACTTTAGATTACAATTTCACAGAATAGTTTTATGAATGCTCTTTTCTTGTTTAATGAAAGTTAATTGCTTAAATGAACACTGAATTTCTCTGGCAATCCCCTCTGGCCTTTTTCTCATAGTAGCTCCATTGTTTGAGCCACACACACATCACCTTCCCAAGAACTAGCACGCAGACACTCAATTCTGCAAATAATAACTAAGTGAAAATAAAATAACATGCTAGCATCCTGAGCCTCCCTGATACATGTTGATCTGGACAAAAGGGAAGATGTTGATCAGGGACTTCATGGTTGTATTTTGCCCCCTCATACATTTCCATGTGTTGGACTCATCTTTCCGAACATCATGGCAATCGGCTTGCCTATGCTGGAAGAACTGCAGCATCTACAGAAACCCACCACTATAAGCACCCACCATTTCTTATCAAATCCGTACATGTGAAGAGCTGTGCCTCCTACTTGAATACTTTGTTCCCTTAAAAGTATACATTTCCCTCTCAAGATGTCAGCTGCATTATTAAGCCTATTTTTAGATAAGTAAAATAAATAGCAGATGGCCTGTGCAGACTAGGACTTTCAGGCATGCTGCAACCCGTAACGTCTTGTCTTTGACTCTGCTAACAATGACCAGGAACAGCCATCTGCAACCTGGAACACGCCTCTCTGAATTTTCTACATTAGTAATTGCAGCAGCAGCACTGGCTGAGAAGTATCGATTAGAAATCTTGATGGATTATTCTAGGTTAGATCAAGCCAGAGGGAGCCACACAGTGAGGTAGAGGCGCTGCTGAGAACTGAACCTATTCTGGCAGGTTCTCCCCTCCTCAGACTCACAGATGACTCTTCTCATCTTCCCAGGTGCCTGGGCAGCTCTCATGTAGTTTTTCCTGACATTAAAATTCCCCAGAATAGCCTGCTTATTGAATGGATAGTTTTAAACATCTTTACTAAAAGTTCCCTAAAAGTAGCTGTTAATTTTAAAGGAAATACCCTCCTGTCTCACACAACTAAACTTTTTTTTTGAAAAACCCAAGGTGAATAGTTACAACATAGGAGAGAACAAAACCTTTTAAACAATAGTGTTCAATTTTTAAAGTAGAAATTAAAATGCTAATTTGAGCAGTGCTTTCTTTTTACTGTTATTCCACTTACGCACAAAACCCCTAAATTATAACTTGTATACAGGGGAGGCATTTATAATTAACTTATTTTCCTGACATTTATTCTTGCATAATATATAAATATTCACTTAAGCCTAATTTCTCTGTACTGTATGGTATACTAAGGTAAATTGATACAGAAGGCTGGAGACAGTGGTGCTCAAACAAGGCTAATAGTCACATTTTTGTTATGTGGAACAGAGGGAAGAGCTGATCTGGTTCATCTTTTCAGCTGGCTTTTGTAATTTTTATTTTTTTAGAAGAATCATAATTACCACTTAGAGGAAGACAGTTGTATAATGGAGAACACTCATTCCACAGTCTTATTCCTTTCAGAGACACTTTCTGGCATCACAAGTCTCAGATTGCTCTAAAAAGACCCCAAGGAGTTCATTTATTTACCATCAAAGCTAAAGGAAGAAAGCTAGAGAAGCAAAAGCCAGTCTTCTCTTAAAGGGACAACACGCTGGTTCCTTAGATTTGAAGACAGGAGGACAAAAATCCTTGTCAAACAATGCTCAACTCATATGTGGCCTAGAAAAGAAAAACTAGGGATAAAGGACTTATCCAGATAAGTCGGTATCAAATAAAAAAAAAAAAAAAAAAAGGTCCTAATTAAACTTGATGTCTGTGCTGCTATTTGCAGTAAAAAATTTCTCCCAACAAGTGGGCTTAAGCAAATCTTCTCCCCTCCAATTTCAAATGTAACAGTTCACATGATATTCCAGCCCTGGAGATATTTAATACCACTGCTATCTACCAGGACAGGAGCTGATGGAAAATCTATTTCCCCAGTTCCCCAATTCTGGACATTCTCCAGTTTCCAGAAATAACAGTACATGTTTCCTGCTGCTGTGAGAATGGTGAGAAAAGTAGGTTTCATCAAGAAAGATGATGGCAAAGAAAAATAGCCGCATTATCCATTATTGCCAATCTTAAGCTTATAAAAAGTATTGAGGCAGGCTCTCCATATTACAGTGAAACTAATAAAATGTGGTTTGGAGCTATAAATTAAAGTTCCCCGCTTTTGGTTTTGGATATCTATGTTCCCAAAGCTTCTCTTGGCCATTACTCACCATCTTGTCTGATCACTTACTTAAAAGCTGAGACTTTCAACATCTCATTATCGCAAACTATGTCAGCATCACAGAGCTATAGTTTCCTTTTTAAGCAAAAGAAGCAACTGAGATGGGTCTAACATCTGAGGAAAAAATGCCTGTGTTGTGCTTATTTCAAAGGGACTTGGTGAGGCTGCCTCTGGCTAGTTTAGTCTGCATTTATAGGGACCATATACTTCACTTTCCAGCCTTTGCCGAGGGCTGGTTTTTGGAAGTCTTGACAAGGTGGTAGTTGCTGACTAGCTACAAATGCAACCTTATTCACATGTGAATGTGGAAGTTAAGGTGCAAGGTCCATATAGTTCCCAACTACTAAGTCTCCAGGTGTAAGAGTCGGTCAGAAGATCAGCACTGTCTCAACATTGTCATCAGGGACATGGACAGTGAGGTACCTGACAACGGCCTGTTTGGAACACACCTGCCAATCCCTGGAGTGGAATGTGGTGCAAAGGCTCCTGAATGCAGAACTGTGTGGCACAGCGAGTGCTGTGCTGTTCTCCTGAGCACTGACCCGTGCGGTGCAGACAGTGCTGGGCTGTTCTTCAGTGCCTGAGCCGTGCAGTACAAAGAATGCTGTGCTATTGTTCGGTACCTGTGCCTAGCCAGAGCTGTTGGAGATAACCACATAGCCACTCTCAAAAAAGATGGATTGCAACTGTTGCCATAACATCGATCAAGAAATCATGGACTTTAGATAAACTTTGCTTCATTATAATACCAAAACACACTTCATGGTGGAAGGCTGCCTACCTCCAAGACTGACCACGCCTCGGACACTCCCCCCTGCGCATGTGTGATGGCCTCGCTCGAGAAAGGCAGAGATATGATCATTGAATTCTGAGAAGGGCGGAGAGCCCTGAAGCAGAGGTGGAGCAAGGTGTGTTACTAAGCATAAAAGATGACTTCTGGACAACGAAAAATGGAAGCTTCCCCACCAAGGATCATGATGATCAACGACACAGCATCAGCTGCACCCGGGACAGTTAGGACATCTTGAGATTATCAGTGGTAGCTATAACTTCTCTTCCTCCTCTCTCTAAATTTAACTTTACTATTCTCCTTTCTTTCACCCATCTCTAACTATTGCGTGCCGCTTCACGGGCAACACAATAAAGTTTTACTGTTTGATTACTTCTATCCCCTTTGGTGTTGGTCACCTTAATTTTGCACTTTCAAGATCATAGCAAACAAACCATCACAACGAGTCCACCGAGCGGACCATGACACCAGGTCATGAAGAAATTCAGATAGGTTGTTGACGTTTGTCGGAAGCAGGTGAAAACCATTTCCCATAAAATTTAGGGGATATATGACCTTGCTGGGAGATTTATTCACTTCAATTGCAGAGAAAGGTTAGATGTTTTTTCTGTCTCTCTCCTTGCTGCCTGGGGAGGCATCCATGCTGCACCCTATTTTCTAGACTTATCTGGTTAGTTATGTTACTTCATGCTCTGCCTTATTGTGTGCACTTCAACAGTCTGTTATCGCTCCTTCTCATTTAAACTGATGATATCTGCATTGTCAATTTCTTGGTCATGGTATAGAGGAATTATTAAGAAAATATTGATTTTCATCTGCTGGAACCACTTGATGGCAAGGCTTTGGTTTCCCCATCGCCACTTTGAGTATTGTGCATCACGTACTAGCTCCTTCGGTAGAGATGCTGACTGACATGTGAGTGATGTGCAAAGCTGGGTCCATTTGCTTTCCAGCAGGTTGAGCAAGTTTTGCTGTTGTTTCACAAAACCTGTTCTAATTCTGGGAAAATTCACATCAGCCTCTGATCTGGTCCTCCCTCAGCATGGAGGACTGGCTCACCTTGCTGAGGCCAGGAAAGCCCTGGAGAGGAATCTTTTTTCTCCCTGGCAGAATGAAAATTAAGGACAGGACAAACTCTCAGGAGAGACTGCATAATAGATGCAGCTCCTTATACAAATAATACCGCATCACACCTCCCTAACAATTCAAGTTAGGCTGATGTTGATCCTGGATAACATCACACAACAGCAGATGGGCAATGAAATGAGTATGCTGCCATCTTTGTTTCTTAATTTATTTTTATTAGTGTGAATCAACAGTTTTATGACAGACAGCAAACTTGATTCTAGTCTCTGGTGAGATTACTGTTTCTTTGTGAAGGGTAACTGGTGGTAAATAGACTTTTGCAAAACACTTCATTTAGAATTATTAAAAAATATCATACATAGATATCTGTGACACTTATTGACTTATAAATCATCAGTAATTGTAAATCAGGGATTGTGATTCCTATGAGGGCATTTTTGATTAGATGCTCAGACACCTATTCTCGGCCTGACACCATTCAACACTTTTATCAATGGTCTGAGAGAAAATATAGCCTTTATCCAAATAAAGTTCACAGGCCATAAAACAGATGAAAGGGTGAATGATGATGGAGACAGGCTGACCTGCAGAGTGATCTGTTTTACCTGGGAGCTGAGGCTTGCTTGAACTCCCGGAGGGCTTTTAATACCATAATACCAAGTTGTGGCAATGGCAAGAAAAAGAAAAAAATGTTGTTCGTGTGTATAGAACAAGGAGCTTTGTCATGGTAAAACTGCCTCAGAAAAGGATTTAGAGGTCACCAAAATGAGTTTGAAACCTGTAGCTAACAGGAACCGACACTCTCTTACCACTTGCCCCCAAAGGGGAAACACTGTTAGAAGTCTACTAACAGATCAGGGAGAATAAAACAGAAATCTGCAATGTAATAACCCTGCTCAAGTTATTATTGATTATCTTGCATTGTCTCCTAGATCAAAAGGCATGAAGATCTTCTAGACATGGGACCTGTCAGGCTGCCCTCCTGGGCAGCACTGGCCATAGCTGTGTCCCCAGTCAACCACCCCTCCAGCCTGTGCACTGCTTGGAAAACTGTCCTGCCACAGTTAACAAACATTTCCTAGGGAAGGATCCCATCCAACACTTTGAAATATTGGTGAGTCCTTGAAACATCCCCATTTTCAGGCTTACTCCAGCTCAGCCATAGCAACTGACACAACTCGTTGGTTCCCTATCTGAAAACTATCATCAGGTACAGCTTAAAATTCTCCCCAATTACTCCTGAAAAGGAAAACATTTAGTTCTCGTTGTTTCATAATACCCATGTATTATTTGGCAATTTTGAGTTCAGAAGAAAGTATTTACTGAATATTTCTCCGGGTTGAGCACTTTTCTGTACGACTATTGGCAAATTTCTACCCTTTCCACATAGTAATGAAAAAATATCTTTGTTAGAGGTTTTCTTTTTCATCCTGTTGTGCCTTGAAAACATTCTGTGTTGTTTCTACCTCTGCTGGGCATTGATTTCTTCTCATTTGTGTCCTCTTGCTTTCCTTTTCAACCCACTACTCTTCCTAATATTGAAATTGTATTAACATGCTCATTTTTCATTTCATAACCATATATGTGTGCACATATATATACACACATATATGTACATATACACACACACACACACACAATGGACTAGGTGACCTCTGGAGGTGGCTTGTAGCATAAATATTCCATGACTCTGATTCTACATCCACACACATATAAATAAAAAAATATAAATGGACCTGTTGATGCGCATGTGGAAACTTTAATTTACCTATTAACTTTGCTTCTCTCCCCCCTGCACCAGACTGTGGATGGATAAGTATCCTCGAAGATTTAGTAAAATATGCCTGGAAATTAAACTTTAATACATCATGCACGCTCAATGAAAATAGTTTTTCCTGAGAGCTTAATTAGTATTATGAGCTTTGTGAAACTGGACCTTTTAAAAGCCCAAGTACATATATACACATACACCATCCTCAAACATACTTGTCTGAGGTTTATGTTTTTGTTGTATTAGTAACAGGCAAACAAAAATTATTATTTGTACCTCACCAACCACTGCTTTTGTGAGGAGTACCCTTTTTTCTGCAAAGGGCAGCTTTCCTCTGCCACAGCCACCTCTAAGTGAGGAAACTGCCCTTGGTTTTCAAAGAGAGGAGACAACAAAGCTCTGCTTAACATGGACTCTTCAGCCATGTCGATGACATTTTCCAGGCACACGCATGGCTGCACAGCTCCCCCGAATCATGTGCATCTTCTTTCCGTCATTGTCAGGATTTGCTGAAGCAGAGGAGACCCACAGCACCCTGCTTCCAGCCCTCTCCCCAGTGCCCTGGGCATGCCGTGGTGTCGGTTTTCCCTCTGGCAACTCCTGCCTGGCCGCAGGCCACCGGCACCAGCCTCAGCTCCTCAGCCAAGAGCCAGCCCACCCACCCCAGCTCTGCTCCCCAGAAGCTGCTGCTGTGGCCCCCAAACCTGAGCAGCACAGCATGACTCGGATGTTCGCAAATGCATTACTTAGACTGGCAATTAAATGCTATCACCCCATGCCTAGGACTACTAACATGGCCTAGGACTCTGCTCTGCATGCAGTCTTTAAGAAATTCAAGGACAAAGTTCCCACACACGTTTCTCGAACCTTGGTTGGCAAAGCTTTGCATATTCACTAAACGTAGCTGGTTAGAGAGGGTCTGCCATCAGATCCCCCAGAGCCATGTGGTGGTCTGTAACAGCGGGGCTTGGGACAACACCTACAACCTAACACATCCATAGATATTGAAGACCACTTACATCCTGGTCATCAGTGATTTGGGAACAGGCTACATAATTTCTGGCATCAAGCTCTAGCGACCTCGCTCTCAGCTTGAAGCTCAGGAGCTGAGCTGATAATGTTGTATACAAATACCTCAGCAGAAAGGTGGCTCCTGACAGTAGACACCACTTTCATTTATGAAACAAAAGAACAACAAGGTTTGGCTTCTGGAAGCAGAAGCTTGAAAGAATTTAAAGCCACAATGGGGAGCAGATTTCATACTGAGGAGGACTAACCACTGTGGCAATGTACCTGGGGATCTGACAGATGTTCTGCCTTTTCAAGTCTTTAAAAATCAAGCTTGTGATGTCTTCCTAAAATCCACATTTTAGTTCAGCTAGAAATGATAAGACTTTATATGGGAATTATGGAATGAACATCTAGACCATGCGCATGCAGAGGTTAGGCTACATGCCTATAGCAGTCCCTTCTGGCCTTAAAATTAGATTTCAGGTGATGTCCCCTCCCATTTTACATTTTGTGATGATTTAAAAATGTAATTTCTCTTGGCTTAGAAAAGGTAATACACACACCCGTGTGCTTCAAATGAGTTTAACTAAGGCTTATGTTTGTAGAACAGCCTTAATCTGAATTATGTTATACAAAAACTGTTCAATATTCAAATATTCAAATGCTATTATTTGCAGGAGAATTTTGCAACTCTGCAATAGTGCTATGTTTCCATTTCACTGTATATTTTCAGTGACAGTATTTACAAGACTACCTTCAAAAGCCTGGCTTTAAAATACTATCCTCAGTAAGAGACTAAGATGGAAGAAATACGTAAGATCTTTCACATTCCCTTTGAATTTGTCTTTAAAGAGATAAGACAACAAAATAATATTAAGCAGTTTTTCAAAGACAGAAAACCACTCCTTTTCCACAAACAATTAGTTTTACAAGGTCATTTGAAAACCAAGTACCCTATAAAAATGCTTCGTATGCTTTCTGCAATACTTTCATTTTTGTAATCATACATTTAACATAACCTGCAGTAGATCATTCGGTGAGTATCCTTCCACATACTCTGTTGACAACTGAATTAATCTAATACTTATACATCAGACACAATGATTTATATCAACTGGAGCTATATGTTAATTATCCAATAAATATAAGCTCCAGGATTGCTGTGCAATGTAATTTCTGTAAAAATACATTTTTCCCTAAAGTAGTTAGTAGGCTGGCCATTTATTACGTCATGAAATAGTAACAACATTACAAGGAAGAGTTAGAAAAAAGGAATGCTTTACTACACGTATTTGTAAATTGATCTAGTAAGTGTTTGTCTTTTTTTTTTAATTACCATTTTTTTCTAATAAAAGCGTTTGCATTTCCTGCTAAGCAAACATTTTTTTTGTCCTCTGTGGATATTTGCCACAACAGAATTAAATTCACAAATCGCAGTGCCTTTTTTTTTTTTTTTTCTGTATTATAAAAATATGTATGAGAAAGAAAGTTTAGTACTTTGTAAAAATTTTAGTCAATAACATCTAAATCTCTCATCACAAACATGAAATACTGAAGTATTGAATGTTTTTATTTTAAAGTATGTTACATTTTAATCCAAATCTGATCGTCCCCCTAAAAGGATGTTGCAAAATGGAAGATCAGCGATTTTTGTTGTCTGTGGGCAGGTTGATAGTTTTGGGTAGAGTAGCAGGGTATTCAAAACCCTGTTTGAGAAAAGCCTTCAGGGAATACATGTCTGTCCATTTGCCCCTTTAAGGATGTTAGAGGCACTATTCTGTACTTTGCAATATTAAGATTTAGACCAACATAAATTTTGATTTTGTACTTTCAAAGCACTGGCAGAGCACTCGGAATGTAGGAACAGGCGCTCCTTAGTTTTTGTTAGAAATAGTAGGAAAATCTGCTGAACTCATTGATAAAATCTTCATTTAAACTGGTCTTAAGATGGTAAGAAATCTGTTCTCCTACAGTTGCATAGAGCCTGTTTTTTATACTTGTAACAAACAGTGCTGAGCAGGCAGGGAAACACAACACCTCCATCATTAAGAGTCTGTGTTTCCAAAACACAGATACCTAAACAATGGCTTCCAAAGTGGATCTAAACAGTCAGTCAAGTTTGTCTGGACCTCTCTGAGGTCTGGAGCAGAAAGAGAGAGATGTAACTCTTATTTGCTCACACACCAAACATGCTCAAGGAGGCTAGATATGGCCATGCTGGATAAACAGCTCTGAAGAATAATATCTGTCCAAATATCCTCCCCATACAGCCACAATCAATATATGTTGACTGCTCTAGGTACCTGCACATGCTCCACATACTTCAGAGGGGGATGAAGGGAATATCAGTAAAAATTACTCAAGTAACCTCACGCTGCAGCTTGAGTAGTAGGACTAAAAGTGGTATCCAGAACAGCTGAAGGCAACACTGAATACAAGTGATGGATCCAATCACAACTTTGCTTTTTCACTCATCCTGGTCCAAGGATGCTTCTTGGACAAGGATGCAATGAGTATGTCTTCCCCTTACTGTTCCTAGCACTGGGAAAAAAAAATCTTGGTTGAAATTCTTGTGTTCTGATTGCTGGGTCACTCTTAGTTAAACATAGAGTGCAAAAAATGTTTTTGATGTAGTTCATAAACAGTAAAAGGTCTTTGTCCTGTCACAAGAAATTCAACCTCTGTGCAAGATGAGAAAAGCTAAAAAAATGTAGAACAGGAGTGAACATAAAGCACAAAGAGGTCTTGAAAGATGTGAGTTTTGATGATGGAAGAAGAGAGCACTCAGCCAAACACAGAGCATGCCTGAACACACAAACACTAGGAAATGCATTGTCCCTTGCATATCCAATGACAATGTTTGTGATGGTCCTTAGGCCCAGATACAGCATACTCCACTATCCCCAGGGAGAGCTTCATCTCCTGCTGAGATGAGCTGTGCTCTGCCTCAGACAATTTTTGAGTGCCTGAGATTCTTGACAAATCTGGTCCTCCAATTTTTTCCTGTTTGTTTTCCTACTCCTCAACTTTTGCTTCACTAATAAACTCATTAAGTATAGCAGTATAATCAGCATCAAGTTTTCCCCAGGGAATGGACAAAGAAAAGGGAAGGATCCTACATGACAAACACTATCATTCTGTTTAACATGCAGTAGGCAAGTACTCAAATACCACGGCTGTGGGCTTGTCACAACAACCTATTAGCAGAACAAGATGAGGTGGAAGGGCTGCCTTCATCTCCTCTGTCCATAAACCTGTTACGAGATAACAAGATATCGCAAGGCTAAGGAGAAAAAGAGAAAAGAGGAGAAGGCTGTCTATAAGAAGAATCTCAGAGAGGAGAAAGGGTGGCAAAAAGCAAGACAGCCAAAAATTTAAAAAAAAAAAAAAGAAAACAAAAAAACAACCAAGAGCAAAGATCCACAAGATCAGGAAAGATCAAGAAAGCGATGGACTGCAGAGGAAGTTTCTGAACTCTAAATTGTGTCCACTGTGAAAAGCTGGAGAAGCTGGCGTTTCTCATGCATGGGGCTGCTGCCAGAGGGTGGGATAGGTGCTGAATTCAGCAACAAGCTGTTTCCCAAGAGCTGCAAGACCATTTCTCACAAAGATATTGCCAGAAGTATTCTTGCTCAAGAATATATACTGTTTCTACTGGAGTAATTCTGCTAGCATATTATTTCTACAGGAGTAACTTTGTTAGCATTAGTACACTAGTAATACTATTGCTGCTCTAGTATATTGCTACAGGAACACAATACATGGAGAACACGCCTTTACAGGCACAAAGCCATGTGTTTCAACCAACCTTACAAAAATTATATACATACGTAACACACATGCACTGTGTCCAGCACTAATCCACTGTGGTATTCATCTGTCAAACAGCTCAGTCAAACCCAAACACTGTCTGAATGTTAGACAATTTAAATCATGTTGTCCCAGGGACAACCTTAACACAAAAAACATTGTATGTACAAGATAAGCACCCCAACAGAACATTTGCTTTGTCTTCCTTACAGTGCAGAGTAGGAATTATGGGAGTAGAGTACAACCCAGATGGACTCATGCTATGGAAAGAAAAACAAGACACTTGTTACAACATCGTCTTCCTCTCTGCTTCCAGGATGGGTCAGCAAAGTTTTTTCAGAATTAGCAGGTCTTTTTTTTAGACTGGCAGATGCATTCAAGGGAGGAATATTCAGCTAGAAGACTTTCTGAAGCTAGAAGAGGTTGCTGGCCCGTGTTGCCTCTGGACCAGCACACCAGGACACCATACTTCCCTTGGGGCTGAAGGAGAACCCATAACTGTGCCTCCTGTATTTCATATATGTTTTTCAAATACAGAAGCAAAAATCAGCTTTCACAAAAGGGTCTTGATTCCATATAGAAACATCCATTTTCATAATTTTTTTCGCCAACTAGTTTTTCTCCAAAACATGCATACATTCTTTTGCCTGTACTATGCAACAAGATGCCTTGTTTTTACTGTCACCAAATCAAAAAAATACCAATGTCATTTCATTACGAGCCTCTTACTTTAATACCTAAACAGAAAGCAACACTCATTTTCTGAAAAACTCTTGTAACACATAGAAAAATATAATCGTTTCTGAATTGTCCTTCAAAAACAACCCGCATATTTAAACTTTATATTATAATTTTAACTATGCAAAAATCCCACCTATGGGTAAATGTAATGACTTGAGAGCCTAAATCAGGATACTAAATTTCATCACAAAATCTTTGCAGTTACTAAGATAAAAGTCAGTGAAGATCACCATGTCTGCATTAAGCTCTGACAGTGTAATAATGTAACATTTATGTTGGATAATAACTATGTCAAAAAAGAAAGGAATAAGACTTTTTTTTTTTTTTTTCTAAATCACAGATATAAAATTGCACCATCATTTGTTCATTTCTCCATGGAGACTATGGGACAAAAATATAACATTGGGTGATTCCATATTTATGAACAATATTAATTAGAGGAAAAAAAGGGAACATTTTCTTTGTCACAACCTAACATTCTTCATCAGAAGTTTGTAACATATAAGAAAATAATGAAAAAATTAATTATATTTTTTTAATAGAATGGCCTCTAAATGAGTTTATAAACTTCTGTCATATCAACCTTACTCATCTTAATATGGAACCCTAGGAATAAAATCAGAGTATGCTCAGAAAACCCTGAAAATATAATCTAAGTCTTTTTCACTAGACAGCACAACTAAATGTTCCAATGAAAAAACTTTATTAAAAATTAATAATCAAAAGTTTTGAATGAATTAGGCATGAATGATAAAGATGAAAAACAGCTTATACATGTTCCATATTTCTGATTCCAAACCAAAAAAACACCTAGCCAGTTTTAATATGGAGACTTGATCCACTCACTGAAGATTAGGTCAGCAATATATGTGTCTTAATTTAATTTTGGATTTGAACAATTTATTTTTCTGAAATTAATTAGAAGATTTTCAAAAGTACCAATAAACATTAATTAAGTAACTTCAGCTTTGAAAACCTCATGAATGATAAAAATATGGAATTTACTGTTGTATAAAGATATCATAGCAAATTAAAAATTATATGTGTCTTTCAGGCTGGTTTTTTTTAAAACTATTCTTGATCTAATATCTAAATCTGCTAAGTCTGAAATGGTATTAAATCCTTTTGAAAGCATCTTCATTTTCAATATTTAAAGAAGTTGAGCACTCCAGCTCTGATCTAACAAAACAGTTAAGATGATAAGTATATGACTGCAGAATTAAGCACGTGCATATTTTCAGAATTAGGGGTTTAATCTGTCATTTTTCCTCATCAGAGAATATATATATGTATATTTATAATTGGAAAGCACAATAACTGATAAAAGGATTTAGATAAAGATACATTAGCAGGCAGGTTTGTTTTTCTGGGTTTTTCTATTAAGAAAGAAGGAAAAATAAGAAAGAAAGTAGATTGTGATGAACTGATTTCCCCTCTCCTGCTTCCTGATGTAGGAGTATTTTTTCAGGAATCTTCAACATGTTTTTTTCTCTTTCCCATTAATTTACTTTTTCTCTCACTTAGCCAGTTCCTCGGATAGATGCAACACCACCCCTTACTGTCTTCTCCCTCTTTTAACACCCTTTCTCCAGTTGCTTTTCCAACACGCTGGTTGCTGCCCAATCACCTCTCTTGCCGTGCCCTCACCGCTGTGACCCCCTCACTGCATCCTGCCTCACAGCCACCCCACACTTCTTCTCTCATGACAACCCAGTTTTGATCCCCAATGGCTAGGGAGGGAGGGTTCCTCTTCTCGCCCTGTGCTTTCTCCTTTTTTGAGACCAGACAGATTTCTACTCTTTCTTTCCAAGCTGATGCCTCCAAATCTCCTTTTTACTATTCATTCTGTTCTTACATTTGTCTCTTCCTCTTCTTTGTTTCTTTAAACTTTTACCTTGAACTCAAGCATTTTTAATCTTCATTCACTCTGACTGAAGAGCTTTCCCTTCTTGCTTGTTCTAGCCTGTCTCAGCCACTTGATCCAGCCTTAATAATGAACTCTTCCTTCTGATCTTTTAATCTTCAAATTCCTCTTCTCTGAGGAATAACTTTGCTCACCTGCCATCCTGCCACACCTTTTCTGACACCCAGCCAATTACCCTCTCTAACTCCCCTTATACACTAACCTTCAGCAGACTCTTCCTACAAAGAGACACAACTTTTCCATTTCCTCAGAAAGATCTCTCCTTTTATTACTTTCCTGCTGCCCTGTCCACTTTTGACTCCACACAGTGAATTGTGTACAACTGTCTTGGTAGCAATGAGGCTGCAGTAATATGAAGTTTAGCATGAAATGAAAAATTTACCAAAAAGCAGGATGAACGGTCTGGCATTTCACACACCTGATCTTCTTACAGTCAACATCCTCGTCCTGAACAAACAAGGACACCACTACATCTTATTTTAAAGTCCTTGCCCTCATCCGCCAAAATCTATCTCCTTTAGAAAAGTCATTCACCCACTGTATTTTTCACAAGTACACCTTTATATGGCTCAGACTATTCCCTGTCTTGACTTCACCTTTCTGGCAGAATGCCTGCTTGGCTGAAAGGAGTCTTAATGAACTGAAAATACAAAAAGGGAGCACACAAGTGTAAATAAAGACAGGCAAGACAGGAGGAGAATAAAAGCATTGCCTGGGCACTCTGGCACAAAAACAGGAAGGCAAAAGCCCAGCTGGAGCTAGCAAGGGACACTGAGGTTAAAAAGAAACAATTGTACCAGAATGCTATTTGCAAGAGGAAGGTCAGGAAAAATGTAAGTCTGTTGAAGGATGGGGAAGAGACAAGCAACAGGCATCAAAGAAGAGGCTGAAGTGCTTGGTGTCCCTTCTTACAAGTCTTTGTAGACAAAGCCTGCTCTCAAGTCCCAGCAAGTATCAACCCCCTTCAGAAAAGAGAGGGCCAGCCAAAGGCAACGCAGCAATAGGTTAAAGACTACTTAGAGAAACCAGATATATTCAGATCTATCAGGACATGTTTCATCCAAGGATCTGACAGAGTTGACTGATGTGATTGCGAAGCTGTTGTCAATCAGCTGTGAAAAATCAAGGTCATAGGGGAAGGTCCCTGATGACAATGAAAAGGCTAACATTATTCCCATCTTTATGGAAGGACAAGCAAGGAATGTACCCAGGGAAAAATCAGTGGGTCAGCCTCACCTCAGCTCCTGGAAAGACCCTGCAGAATGTCCTCTTGTAATCCATCTCCAAAGATGGACAGAAGAAGACTAGCAGGTGCAGCCAGTACAGATTTTTCAAGAGAAAATCATACTTGACTCTGCTCACTCTCTTTCAGGAAGGGTCTGAAGGGAAAGAGTTAGAGCTAAAATACATATAGACTTCTGACACTTTCTCCCACAGCAGTGTCCTTTTTAAGTTAAGGAAATACAGGTGGGACAGACATCAGCTGCAAATGGGCCAGACTGCCAGGCTCAAAAGGTAGTGTTCAATGGCCTGACATGCCATAGGTAGCCAGTAACAAGCCACGTATAGCCAGGCCACATACCCTTGAATATCTTCATCCATGACCTGTGATGACACAGAAGACACCACAGGCAAATACTCAGGTGATATCAGGTTGCAGGGAGGGGCAGGAGTAGAAGGATGGTACAGCCACCACGTCCTCAGCTTCCCTGCTGTCCAGTGCCTGGGAAGGCTCTTTCCATAAACACAAGGGAAAAAAACCCTGTATATTTTAGGCAGTGTTTCAAATCAACTGTCTTGTTAAAGTGGAGAGGGTTTGCACAGCTCTCTCAGAAAGAGCCTGGGTTTTGTGGGTTTTGTGCTCATCAGCCCAGCTGGCAGATGCAGATCTTGTAAGTTCAGGTGATGAAGCAAACCCCGAGAGACATCGAGTTTCAGCAAGTTAGAAATCATAAATGTTTCTATTACTTGTTTGATTAGGTGATTAAAAGCTCCCACCAAGCATCTTTCCAGATACGCTAACTCTGAAAAAGAGGATTCCTCTGAGATAGAAGGTTTATGTTTTCTTTTGTTGGGGGTTGTTTTGGCTTTGCCATTCAAGGTGAACTTGGTTGCTCTTTTTTTTGTTAGGTACCATGCTTTCTTGGTTTAATCCTGTGGGGCTTTTCTCCCTACAGCTGTGTCTTGTTTTCTTTGCTTATATAAAGATACAGAAAATTTAATAGCTTTGTGAGGCTTATGTATATTGCTATTGTTGTGACTGCATTATCACCAATATTTAATGGTAATGTGTTCCCAGTATTTTGTTCGCCAAAAATGCAACTGCTTTTAACTTGCAATAACTGCATAAGCTCATCAGGAGCTGCTTCCCATTATGCTACTATATTACTTTACAGATTTCAAGTTCTTTAGTGGAGTAAGAAGTTTAATTGCTCCTGCATTTTAGGAAAGACAGTGTTTAACATCTTGCATTAGATTCCTGCCTCATGTTTTGCTGCTTCACTCTATAAAACCTTTCTTGCAGTTAAAATTCCTTTCTTGCAGATAAATTCCATCACAGGAAATGGCAGAAATAAAAGTAAAAATATTTAGTGAAGTGTAACATGAAGAACAAGGCAAATCAAACAAGAAAATGAATTATATGCAATGCTTCTATATTGACTATCTAAGACTGAAGAAGGGAACAACCCTTTTCTGTTTGACAGACTTCAGTTACACTGGAAATCAGCAGGAAATTCCCCTGGCAATCTGATTGTACACACACACACACACACACACACACACACACACTACTCCTCATTTTCAGAGAGATCAGATCTTTACTCCAAAAGATTTCTGCACATTATGCAGAAAGTGAAATACTTAAATTCATAGATTTCAGTGTTGTGATGAAAATCTATGGCATAAGATGTATTTATGGCTGTAGCGAGTCTGTCCAAGCCAGGGAGACATCCAAGTCTGAATATGTGATGCATGTTCATGGAGAAATAACAAGAACTCACTCAAAAGTCATTCTGTATGTAAAATACATATATAGCCTCACTAGCCAAGCAAAGATGTACAAATTTTTCTCTAAAGATTCTGTCTTCCTATTTGGTTAAACTCTGGAGATTACGCTGCTCTGCCATCTGAGCAGTGAAGCACTGGCAGTTCTCACTACAGGACCTTCTCCAGGTGGAACAAGGCTATGGTTTTGCAGGCATCACACTGGCACTGACGAGGACGAGGCTCCTCATTATCTCTCCCTGGTCTCTGCCTCGTGGCCCTGACACATCTGGTATTTGTCACAACAGCCAGTAAGCCAGTAACAACACTAAGAAAAGAAAGTATCCACTTTTTGCTGCATTAGTGTTCTGCCACTTTTTAGTGAGGTGAACCATTTGAGAGGGGGTGCGTTGAAGGCTGAGGTAGGACAAAGTCTGTGGTGGGATACATGGCCAGGAGCAGGAGGGTGAAACCATGGACAAGGTCAATTCTCAATACCTTGGCTCATAAAACCATACTTTAAATTAGGATTTCTGTCACATTTAAAAAACAAAACCAAAACTAGCCCCCTTTCCAAAACCAAACCCTGTAACTTTCCCTTCTTGCTCTGCAAAAGTGTTTTCCACTGTTATCTAATGATATTATTCAGCTGATTTTTCTATTATGTTGTTATACTTGTTACATTTGTATAATTTTCCTTTTCATAACAAGAAGCAGACAGGCTTACTGAGGCTAGAAGAAAAAGCTGTACACAGTTTCTGCAGGCTAAGTTGCAATGGAAACTCAGAAACATCCCCATGAAAATTAGGGTCTTTAACTTACTTGAGAAAGTGAGTTTGATAGTCCAAAGTCTTGTAATTTCCTAACTTCTGAACAGCTTCTTTAGCAAATGCAGAATTCTTTGATTTTAATGCAACTCAATAACTCCAAATTTGCAGTAATACACAGAGCTGGAAACTGTATTTTTAGTTAACGTTTAACATTTTCCATCATGAGATTATGTTTTAAGTTGTTTACAGCATGGAGGCTCATTGTTTTCATAGAAAATTTAGAGCTGTGTAGTTTTCAAGAATGATGTTGCAGCACATACAGTGTTTTGTCTTTTTTGGTTTTTTGTTTTTTTGTTTTTTTAAGTAACAACATTGCAACTTGTATCATTGAGGTGTTTGAGCTTTTCACGCAGGAGCTGAGATACAACGTGCAGTGAAGGACATACTATTTCCAAGGCTCAGAGCATTGTATTCTGCTATGTGAAAATACATCTAATCCACCTGAAATTTTAAGATGCTAGAAGAGGTTTATCTGTTGCATGCCACCAGCAAAACTGGTCATAGGGTCCCCCTTCCATGCGTTCCTTCTTTGTGGTGTCCCATGTGAGCGGTGTCTTCAGCATCAACATCAGCACTGGCAAACTTGTCATGACAAATATGACAAATATGTCATACATGTCATATTTGTGTGGTGTCAGTGGTTTCCTTGCCTGAGAGCAGAAAATGGTCCTGGTAGAAAGCTGAGAACTGACTATAAAGGAAGGAGAGCTGGTAGGTACACCAGAGATGGAAAGACCACAAGGAAAGCCAGGAGAGGGACCACAGAGTGGAAGAGGCCAGGATGGTGAAAAAGCAACCACTGGAAAACATGGGATCCCAGGCATGGACCAAGAGAACCCAGGGTTGCTAGGTCTTTGCTTTCCAGTAAGCATATAGAAAAATTCTGTGTCTGTTTATCAGATGGCTGGCTGACAGAAAACTACTTTCAGTGGTACCCATTATGCCATTAATTCAAGTGAGAGGTCTCTGCCAGGATACAGTGGTTTTAACCTTCCTCACAGCCACTTAAAAATCAGTCCATCCTATGAAATGTCTGTCCCTAGCTGTTAGTGGGAAGGATTGTTTTTTGGGTTTGGGTTTGGTTTTTTTTTTCCAAAGGAACTTACATTAAGCAAAGCCATAATAAAAGAGCAAATCAAGTAGTCAGAAACAAGAAGATTCCTGAATTAATGTTATTTGAGCAAATGTAATTTTTATGTCCTTGTGCAATGCTAGACAAGTTGCTCAAATCAGATTTTCCAAACGTATTCACTAATTGGGCATTTGTCATTTTCTGGATGCTTTTTTTCTCAAAGCACTTCAAGGAGGATACAATAATTCACAGCAGTGGAAGCTGTTCATTGAATATATCAAGTTCTATTCAAAAAATCTAAGTACCCTAATCCACTATTTTCCTAACATCCAAGTTTTCACCTAAACTTAAAGTCTAATTAACACAAAAAAGTGTAAAGCAGTTTTCAAACTAGGTATGGTCCATGTGTAAGTTTTAGAGATCTTTGAAAACACATCAAAAAAAGTTACTGGTTATTTTCCCGAGGTGGGGAATTTCTGCACACAGAATTTACAAGAGCAAAATTACTGTAAGAATATTTACAATAATGTCCCTAATGTCTATGCTCTTTAATCTATTTTTTTTTAATATAAGCTACATATTAAGCTTTTTAAACTAAGTTTTAAATTCCATTGCTAAGACACAATTAAGTGAATAGTATATAGTGGGGTCAATCAGAAAGAAATGGCGATTCTGAGGAGTAGGCTTGAGTGCAGAAATAGTGACCAAGGAGGCTCCATGCTATGGGAGATCTCTTCCAGCCATGTGGATGACAGACTAGTCAGCATCACAGTCAGTATATGTCAAGCTCTTTTGTGGAAATACTACCTTTCTCTTTAAAAGCACAGAAAGAAGTATCTATTCTAAGTAAGCTACAGAACTTAACTAGATCTAGGAAATGAAACATTGACTTACATAAAAAGATGAGTTACCCGACCAAAAAAAAAAAAAAAAAAAAATTAAGGCTGTTGCAGTATTTGTGGTCTGAAAGATTGTAGTGCCAGCACTGAATGTTCGAAAGCTACAGACCTTTTCAAGAAGGAAACAACAGGGATACACTTCAAAACTTAATTAGAGGGAATCATACCTCCTCTGGGTCCCCACAGACCCTGCCAGTCTACATCAGAATCAAGAATTTATAAAAATATCTTAAGTAGTTACTGATTTCAAATGAAAGATGAAGTACCTTCTTATTTTCTGAACATTGTATAGAAACTAATTCCAACAGAAGAGTATTTTCCATGTAAGAGATTAAAATGTAACAGTTGTATCTGGTAATTTCCAAGTGAATACAAAAAAATTAGTTTCCTCTTGTAGTTCAGTCTCAATAAAATATTTTAACAAATCTATAAGTTAAAAAAATCACTGCACTGCATTCTTATGATACACATACCTTTGTAAAAATAGTATTAGATTCCTATTTTGTATACAGAGAAAGGAAATAAATTAACTCTTGGGTAATATCCCTGAAACATAAGCTGTATGAATGGTGCTGGAGCATAATTAGGTTTGCATAAACTCGTTCCTCCAAGCACCCATACACTATGCTATTTAGGGCTAGTTTTGAAAACTGTAATTAAACAGCCAGAAAACCCCTGGAAAAGTAACAAAATAACCAGCCACAGAAAAGTCATGGGGAGAAAACAAACAAACAAGCCCCTGGTTGACCATTCAGGTTTCTTAATGAATTCTGGTAATTCCAGTAAGTTACAGAAAGCAGGAAGGACCTGAGCCATCAGCTCCACTTCTTTCAAACTTTAACAACTATATTATGCTTCTGAAAAACAAATCACCGCCAAGGAGCTGCTCAGCCTACTGAAATATGTTTTTCTCCTGTACGCATTGTTGTCAGCTAAATCTATAGCTAGTAATTCCTCTCTGCCTCCTCATTTATCCTTACTGAAACACAGGGAGAAATACAATTCCCAAAGCTCCTGATATCCCCCTTTGCCAGCCTTGAGAGGATTTTCAGGGGCCAGGAGTCTATAGGCGGGCTACTGTGTGGCATCCATACAGCAAGGCATGCTCTTCTGCCTCATTGTCTCTTACAGCAATGGCTGTCACAGGGCTAGTAGAGCTGCCAGGTTTGCAGAGAACAGGAACTCCAGCTTGCTCGGAGCTGATGGCTTCTCTGCAACCCACACACCAGCAAGCCAGACAGAGCCACTAGACCTGTGACACCTGGCATTTCAGACTAAGAAATCAGCCTGTTTTAAAGGACGGACAGGAGGCCACCTCTCCTTCAATATATTCATCCATCTCCCTCTGTTCCCGTTGTGCCACTCATGCAGTAAGAAGCAGGTGGAAATTATTCACAGTTCCCTGCTGGGGATTCCCTCAGCAAATGTAACGGCGGATTAGCCAGCTCATGAGTTGTCTTCCCTGTGGTTCCCGGGGCCGAGGAGCACAGCTAGCGGACACTCTGCCAAAATACGCCTGGTGTCAGCTTACTGCTCTTGAGGGAGACTTCCTAATTGCCATAAATTAGCTGCTATTACCTGGTGTACAGCGGAGAATCAAGGAACTTTGACTTGCTGGCTCTCATTTTGCCCTCGCCTAGACAGTGCAAACGACATCTTGACTTTGCCAGGCATCCTCTGACAGCCGGCCAAGTGAGCAAGGAGCAGAGCTCCTTCCTCCCCCAGGAACAGCCAGTCAGGCCAGGGGGACAGGGTGAGGAGGGACACAAGACCAGGATCACAGATGCGTTATCACCCCTGCTCTGAATCATCTTGCTGCTGTGGCACTGATAGACCTTGCATTGCTGCCAATCTGAATTCAGTCGGCATTTTCTGTTTGAATGCAGGGCCACAGGCACCCTCAGGCCACAGCCTTGGTCAGCCATCTTTAACAGTGTTCTGCACATCCAAAACGGCAGAAAAAATACAGTCAGGAAAATCTTCATATAAATATAGCAGGAGAAAAAAAAAAAACAAACAAAACAAACCAAACAACAACCCACATGTAAAACGCACATGACTAAATTCTGCCCTCTGTCTCATACCCAAACAACTGAAAGGAAATAAAAGGCCAGTTTCAGCCCTGAGATACACAAACACTGACTGAGGTACAGTTCCTATTTACACCCAGGCTGAACTTGATTAGCACTGGAGCTGTGTAAATATAATCCAGCACAGCATCAGAAACTACTTTTACATGGTCTGCATCATTTAATGGCAAAAGTGTCTTTGTGGCTCGGAGAAACGTAGGTAATTGAGTTCATCCCTTTGGTACGGGCTTGGCTGCAGTTGCTGCAAGTCTATGGAAAATCGTTGTTTCTACACCCCTAATCTGTAGAGCTGTATGAGACCAATATTTGCAGGTTCTTTCTGCTTACTCTGTACATAGAGAAATCTGTTTTTCACAGGGACCGTGGTCTAGGAGCTCTTGTTGATTTTAAGCAGTGGTTAGCAGTTCTGGAAAAGCTCCTTACTACCTAACAATAGAGCAAAGTGGGCTTTGCTCTATTGTTAGGTAGTCAGACGATCAGCTCCTTTCCCCTGTGTTTGTAGAAATCTTTCTCCAGGAATCATTTAAAACAAAAAAACCCAAACCAAAATCCAACAAAACCCCCCAAAACCCAAGCAGGAAATACTAAGTAAATGAAACGCAACTTGGGGATTTCATTTCTATGATGTATGGGACACTGGAGATTTTTGTAGTGTGCTTCACTAGCTGTTCACCAACCTACCAATACCCACCCCCAAGAAAAAAACAAACCAAACAAGAAAAGGCCAAAATCGGAAGACAGTATGGCATTAAGGTTTCCCATCTCCTTGGCTGTTTTCAGAAATAAAAATGGTTACTCACAGAGGACACACAAGAGCAGTTTCAGGTAGCTTTCCACAGTAGAAAAGAGACAGTTTCCAACCTAATTCTTTCAGCTACCTGCAGTCACAGAAATAACTTTGACAACTAGGCTTGAGGGGGGACCCACAGCTAGAATGTCAAGTTGCCCCACACCAGCATGGCCAGACCCTGCTGCTGCCCTTCCCCCCTGCAGAAGTAGCCTCTACATAGTGTCATTTCCCAAAGAGCCTAACCTGCACCTAATCCATAGAATAAAAAAAAAAAATCAAACTTAAAAATTGGAAATTGCGCACAGGAGCCACCTTTTCTTAGTCTTTTCTAGATGTACACTCAGTGGCTTCCCATGAAAAAGCAGGGAAAAGTCATGAAGCGCCTTTGGTGGTAAAGCTGTTTCGATCCCTTGTAGCCTGAGTAACTGAAACTAGGGACACATTTTCAAGGTTTTTGTAGAAAGATATAATTATGGCATAAAGCTAGTACTGGTATCTTATAATCTTTCATTAGGTTATTCTGAATGCACTGTACTGTGACTTTAAATAGCATAGAAATATCTATTATTATAATATAGAATACTAATAAGTAATTCCTATGACAGAAGAGCCTATGTATTTGGGAAACAAATGTGAAAGGAGTGAAAAACTTCACTTCCCTAAATTAACTCTGATTTCCAGATTTTGATACTGAACTTTTGTATCATTATGTTTCAATAATATTAGGGTTTTGGTATCTAATACACTGCTTTAGATTAGGTTTTATCAAGTGTCTAATAAAGCAGTATGTTCATCTCTTTTGTCTGTTGGGTGAGGAGTCTTTTATTACAGTGTAGTATCTTTTTGTTTTAATGCTGCTGTGCAGTGGATTGCCAGCTCATTAATTTTTCTGCTATAACACCCAAATCCCTTTGCTGATCAGTGTGCTGGATGATTGATTCCCTGCTCCCAGACTAATTTTTTACATTGGACTGCATTTACCATCTGGTAGATAAATCACCCAAAACACTCAAATTCGGAGCCTAGTTCCCAGTGATCCTCTTTGTTTGCTCAGCCAGCAGCACAAATATCACTTGCAAATGTGGAGGTTGTGTTCTCTCACCTGGATAACTCTTCTAAATTACAGACAGAGCTTTTAACAAAGAGCATTGAGATAATGATAAACCTCTTTCTCACTTAAAAAAAAAAAAAAAAAAATTAGGCAGCTGTTCTTTGTGTTTTCTAGCCAAAATTTGTTTTCAGCCCTACCATAGCTGCTAGTTTCTGATGTGAAAAAATAGTATTTCTTACAGCTCAGAGCCAATTTTGCACATTTGAAACACATATAACTATTTTCAGAAAGACATATTTTGTAGGTGTAAACATCCTCACAACAAAGAAAAGGACATGCTTTGCACTTAAACAGAGAAGAAATATAATTAAATTAATTGCCTTCCCAAACCATGTTTTATACCTCAACAGGAGCCTGTCTATTTTATTTTCACTTTTATAACCTTGAAATAATACTTCTATAAAATTATACTTCCAGTCAAGACAGGGAAAAGGAGCTCTGCCTCACAGAACTGTCTAGGTAAACTTCTGTGAGAGCTGGAAGATGAAGGAAAAGCTGCTGGAGGACACGGTGCTTTAGGAAAGTAACACTTCATCTGCCCACCACTGCACATGGCAGTATTACTGTGGGTAGGGGGTCCCTTTCTTTAGCCTTTCTAAGGATTTTCTGCTGCTCTCCTCCACCCCTGAGAACCCATTCGGCACAACACACTGACCTCTGCCTCTCCCAGAGGGATCAGATAAAGGCAGCACACAATCAGACTCAATACTAATTAGTAAAATGTAAACAATTCATTAGATCGATGCTTCCCTGAGTTTTAGAGCAACAAACTGGTAGCCAGTCACAATTTTTTTAATCAAAATCTTATCTTCCATGTTATCTATGGAAATACCTGTTGAAATCACTGTTTGAGCTGTCTCCATCAACCAGCTAAGGACTTTGTATCTTGGTCTTGTGTTTTATGGACACCCTTAAGGATTAAAACTTACATTTTCAAAAGCATTCATTTTGAATGCCTAGACTATTTCAGGCACTTTCTGCATATGCACTGACAACTTTACCTAACCCACACCTCAAGCTTTTATGCTGCTTTTGTTAAGATTCTTGTTTGGTATAAAATTTTAGAGGAAATTTAGCATCTTCTGCAAATGATGCTTATCGAATCGCTCGTTCTTTGTACTCTTATGTGAAACTGCATGTGAAACAGTCTCTGAAGAGGACAGCAGGTACAACTCTTGTAATGTACAACAAACTCCTCGGAGCACTTCCTCACCCACTGTTGAAACATGTGTTTATAGGTTTTCTATAGTCATAGGCAAGTAGATACGACAGCATGATTTCATTGGGGGCTGTGTGTTTCTTCTTCCATCATCATATGCAGTGCTCACATGAGTTAGTAACTGAGACCAGTTAAGTACTTCTTAAAGCAGGATTTTTTTGGTCAGCAGTAGGTGAACACTGAAATGTGTCAAACTCCTGAAGCTGGCTGGAAACAGGCCAGTCTGGGAAATAACCAGGGCTGGATTTGGGGTGAAGCAATTGGAGCTCCTAAAGTTGAGCATTCTGTGTTCATCTCAGTCATGGTGATCAATGGCAGATTAACTGGAGTTTGCACAGATCTGGCTCTCTGGCTCGCCCAGCTGCCCCCATTCACCCCATCTGCTTCCACACCGATCCCGTGAGATTGGTGTGAGGGAGAGGAGAGGCCCCAGGGCTTCTCCTTGAGGAATGTGGCTGTTGCCTGCCAGCAAACCAGGCAGGTGGAAAGAGGCTGCCTACGGAGGCTTTGTGGCCAGGCAGAGCCAGATTTCAGGAGGTTTTGGCCTCCAGACCAGACCCAAGAAGAACCATTTCATTTCCTGAACACCCTTTTGTCTGTTTGTACATCATACCTGTTCACTTCTTCATCTGTGCTCCACAGGATGCTCTATGTGTCTTACAAAAGCACAGAGAGTTTTGCACCTATTTAAAATATATAGGAGAATAGCAAGGTCTCAGACTGGTAGAAATGTGCTAGGGGACAAGCTGGCAGCTACCGAGAGAGGCCAGGTCCCTTCAGAAAAATTACTGACAGTTCTGTCTTGTTCCTGATTTTCTTCTCTTTCATTTTCCATGTTTTCCTGCTGGTCTTAATTAACACTATTTTTGAAGTGTGGATGAGGATCCTGCCAGCTTGAAGACGGTTATATAACATGGATGTTTCAAGACTGTAATTGCAACTAAATTTATTTTTATAATGCTAAGTCAAAAGAGAGGTATTACAAGGATTTAATATTGTTTTGAACCAGATCCTTTAAACACTGTTGCTGTAACACATAATCTATTATCAGAAAAGTCCTGTCTTTTCAGTCCTTAGAAATTGTCTACTATAATGAGAATTTAAATTATCCTAAAATAAATCCTGATTTGTTCATCAAACACCGCCTCCTCACAAACTGCACTATGACCAATGAGGCAGTTTTAGAGCAACTTAAAAAAAATTGAACATTGATATCAGTCTAACATTAAATTGCTCTCTTAAACTGAGAAATTCACATTGGCAATAGATATGCAAATGCATGCAGAGCCTGGTCTGTCTCCCAGCTCCCATCCAGCCAGGCCTGGGGATGTAACCTGGTCAGCAAGAACAGCAGTCTTCTAGGTACTCTTCCAGCAAAGACCTTCAGGGGCAACTTGCTCCCCATCCCAAAGAAGAAAAAAGTTCCTTGGTAAGAATCTTTAAGAGAAAAAGATGACCTGATATTTTTTTCTTTTTAAAAATAAACAAACAAACAAACAAAGAACACATGATCCATAAATCACAAATATTTAAACAACTAATGGCACCATTAGATATCTACCTAACGAAACCAGATTAACTAATTCTGCTCGCAGATCCCCTTGAAGCCATCTGTGAACTAAATTAGAACTAAAGATACATTGTAGCTGTTCATCAAGACAAAGGGAGAGATTTAAGGTTCTCCAGGAAACTTTAATTTCATCAGATCACAATTTTTGATTGCTGAACTTACTCCTAACCAGATTTTGTCTGTATCTTCTTATGTTTCCTGGAAGAAAATATCACACAAAGAAGACAACATTTTGCCAAAAAATGGTTTCATAAAATGAAATTTACTGTGGATTGATTTAGTCAAACAGGTCCTTCTCTGCACACTGAGGAGCTTCGCAAAATACAACTCCACCCTCTCACACTCTTTTTCTTCCCGTGTTTCTCTGTATTTCTAAATTGTTAGAATTTCAAGATGATCTAAGAATAAACTACAGCAATTACTGAGAACTACTTCGTTTACAGCATGTAATTATAATTTTCTTATAATCTAAAGCTATTCTTGGGATAGAATGATTTTTTAAAGAATAATTTATAAAGAACTTCCTTGGTCTTCAGCTCTATTGAATATTACAGACTGCTTAGAAAAAGGCAGGCTTTCACCTCAAAAATGCCAACAAGTCCTCTACATACACTTTCGTTCCACAGCATCTGTAGGGACTTATCAAGGAGGATAAGCAGTAGTCTAGAGTCAGAAGAATGGATCCCTTTTCAACATCCCTTGTGCTCAGCACTTTTTATTCTGTTACAGTTACTGTTATACTGGAAACTACTGCCACTACCCATTTTGTGGACACTCGCCAAAGTCTGACCACAGGCTGGAAAAGTCACAAGCACTTTTAGTTGACGGATCAATGGTGGAACGTGATAATCTCTTTATAGGAAAAGGGTAAATTGAGCCTCCTGTCGATATCTGTGGGATTCTCTGCCTTTGTACTTCTCTACTCAAAGACCTTGACCACAGCTTCTTCTTTTTCAAGCCCAAGTAAATATTAACTCTCCCCTTTATCCAGTCTACTGTCAACTCTAGAGGAAAACTAGCAGGCTGTAAATACAAAATACTTATCCTTCCATCAATAGCAAGAAAAGGGCCAGACTTCTTGTTTTCCCTTTAACAGGAATTATCAGAGAGGTCTTGGTACAGAAATAATGTTTGTTTGGCAATATTTTCCACAACAAACATAGCTCTTCTTTTCTCCTTTTCAAAAAATGATAAAGAAATTGGATTCAGTCCAGTCCCTTCAGTCAAGCCTCGACTGCTCCATCAAACTACCAGTTCCCACTAGTGACAATGATGGAGTGACACCTGTTACAAGATGATTTTCTGCTATTCTGACACTTTCAATTCTACTTTAATTATCTTTCAGCTCTTTAATCAGCATAAGAATCTGTATTGCAAGGACGTATCATGTCTAGGTAATTACACTAAAGGGAAACAAATATGTGCATGTTACTGCCTGAGTTTTAATTTATCTTTTTAATCTTTGTTTTTACTTTTTACTTATAGTTGATTTATAGCTATGTCTTACAATACTTTCTCAAAGTGATATGTAACCTGACTGAGTTTAGATCATTTAATTCAGAAGTTCGACTGGCACAAAGACATATCACAGTTTATTTGGCTTGACTGTTATAATTCATTTATGGGAACGTAAGTCGCAGTATCTTAGATAAAATAACCAATTATTTTAGTCCTGTCTACCATTGCAGATCAAGCTTACCTATGCAAGCAAAAAAAGAAGTGTACTTCTTAAAATAGTTAGTCTAATTTCCTGAACCTGTACCTCTCTTCCAGCCCCTGCTTTTACGTTCTCACCAACGTGGCTTTATATCTTTAGCACAAATTGGTTTGGCCTTGTGTAACTTAAAATGATATACCAAAAAAAAAAAAAATCCCTCACCCACTCCATCTTCACAAAAAACACAAAGGGTATGTCTGTTCCAGCTGATAAGCACAGATGAAAGCCGGTCTTGAGGCCACATCTCATTCTGTTTCAGAGAGAACGCACCAAGCCCAGGCAGAAACCAGGGCTGAGCTCCAGAGACTGGCAGTGCCTGAGGTTTATATGCTCCCAAATCCGTGTTCATGTCTGCCACGTGTATTGGGCACAGGCAAGGCCAAGGGAGCTACACGCTTGTGTTCAGCTCTTCCCATCACAGCAGGGACAGTCTGAATCCAAGCTTCAGACAACACACAAGCCTAGAGTGAGAAAGGGTATATAAAACTCACTTTGGCCAACTCACCCATAAACTCAAGTCTTTGCCTCAAGTGTAGATGCACCAGGTGTGAGTAGCTTTAGACCCCTTCCGGGAAAGGCAAAAGGGGAACCTTTTCCCATAAGGAAAAGAGGTAAAGCTTTCAGCTACAACAGCTCATACGTAATAGGCAATGTGCCTTAAAGTAGTGACAGTTAATCCTGGTTTAAACCCTAAAGCTGTAATTTGCCAACAAATACAGACAGCATTTTTGAAAGTGTGTCTTCTCCTCAGTGCTGACGTTATCTTAGATGCTTCTGAAAAAAGAAACCTTTGCAAAGGTGACTAATTGTCTCCCTAGGAACCTGTTTCCTGAGGCACTGGGAGCTTGTTCCCCAGATGTTGTGTTTCTAACCCTACCATAGTCTTGTTCATTTAGGTTTTTAGCACTTTCAAAATTCTCGATGTCTCATTCTATCTCAACTATGAAACCCTTTTGGAAGGAAACAGAGTTAGCAAAGGCAAGGGCAATATTCAAGCGGAGATGGTGTCCTGCTGAGGAAAAGTATTCCAAGTATCTGTGACTCAGACTTTGCCATTTCCCACCATGCCCACAAGCTGCCAAGAACTGAACAAGAGTGCACCACTGGTGTCCAGCACACAAAATGCAGCAGATATGTTCTTAATTTCTAGTCCTTGCTTACAGCAGGTACGAGTATGTTGCATGCACCACATCAAAGCGCTGCAAGACAAGACTGGAGCAGGTAATATTTTTTCCTGAAATATGCGTGCTATGTCTCTTCTGCTAGCACTGGTATCCAGCGATAGTAAATTTGGGGATCCCTGCTAAACAATCTGGAGGAAGTGACTCAGAGGCATCCAACACAGTAATGGAAACAAACAGTCCCTAATCAGCCAGCCTCCATTGCACATCAAGGATGTGGGGGAGCAACAACCTCAGCAGGAGATGCCGAGGAAAAAGACTTGCAAATTCTGAATGAGGCCACATTCATTGATGGTGGAAAGTAGACAGAAGCAAGGATGACACAAAAAGAGGCATTATTTTTCTGTGGTAGCACATGCCCCTCCAGTAACAGTGACAGTAGCCGTACTTTAGATGCACTGCTCCCTCTTTGGGTGTGTGCACTAATCAATAATTAATATAATTTTTCTCTTCTTTTGTTATACTACGCAGACTTATGATCATGCTCCCAGACATTTCTGCCTCATCTGCATTTAAACCGGATCTCCTCTTGCTTGTCTCGCTCACATTCTGTGCCCTTCCCAACTCTTCTTCCTCTAAAACTCTGTTCACACAAAGGCAAAAGGCATGCTTTGAAAACAAAAGCATGTAACATAGCCAGTTCTTGACACCCTTATCCATCCTCTGTGAGATGCTTCCCCTCTCAGCTGTGTATCTTTTCTCATACTACTTCCTTACTCCCTTCTGCTCATGTACCAGTCAACACCTCCCACTCCCATCCCGCTTCAGGACCCGGTCTTGTTGTCCAGCCTTTTGATGCTTTTGTCTTACTGATGACGTCTACCCCTCCCTTGTCATCCTACCACATTTTAAAATATCACATGCATTTTGCTTGTGCTTGTTGTACTTCTGTTGGCTTACTATGTTCTCTGTTTCACCTCTCTCTTTTTTCTACTGTTTCCGCATTCTCTGTTTGTCTAATTTACTCCATGAGTTACTTCAGGGCAGAAACCATTTCTCTAAAGCATGTTGAAAGTTAAGATATTGTATATGTGGTGAAGGATGGCTCCACTATAGCCTTCTCTGCTGCTCTCTCTAAAAATTTTCAAGCTTTTTGACAGCCTGTACTTCCGTGCTCAATAAACAGCGCATCATAGACTCAGCCATCACCCTGTCACATGATAGATATTTTCCTTTGTCCTTCTATTGGCTTCCCCCTCCCTAACTGGAAATTTCCATCTACATTTATCTACAAACTATTTTAGACGTGTTACGACTGTGCAAAAGAAAAGCTATCCCTCAGAAGAGGAACACCATGAAAGAGAAGGTGTCCTTAATTTTTCCTTGACCTCATTCAATCCTCAATAAGCTGTCTTGAAACAATTTTATCTTTACTCACTTCACTCAAAGAGCATTTAAGAAACCGGGGGCAGCATATGGCCTATGAGACTCATAAGAGGTGCGTAGAATCGTCCCAAACAAGCATATTTTATCCCATGAAGGAACAGCAAGCTGAAAGGCTTACCAACAGAGACATATCCCCATTAATTAAAATCCCGAGAGCACAAATCCAAACCAATCGAGCGCTATCTCTTGTTAAGTCTGTGTACCTCTCACTGAAATCCTCAGCATTTGGTCAGTCATGATCAAATTGCAACCCCTGTGACTGCCACACCTGTGACCGGAGCGTATCTCACACCGGAGATTCAACCGGATTGAAACTGAAACTGAAGATGCCCACGCGCAGGGCATGTCTCTGGAGAGTACCAACAGATTAGGAGTTCATTAACTATATTTTGTACTTACCTTTACAGTCGGGTTGCTTAATAACCCCTTGTAGTTCACAGCCTTTATTAAGGACACGACTATCATAGCCTGAGCAAAGAAGGAAGCATCACGCCACCCTACTCACAGGCAGTCAGTGAGTATCAGAAATGTTACAGAAGATGACTACAGGTAGCACTGGGAATAATATAACACCTCGAAAACATTAACCTAAGAATCGCTTCCAGAAAGAAACACCAACTTGTTTTTTACCCCATTCTGGGTAAAATCGGGCTATTTCATCTTCTTAGCTTAGCAAAGCATGGATTGACAGATGAACAAACACATACAAGTCCACGCTGTCGATTAACTCCAGATATGTCTTAATTCTCTGTTTTCTGCTCTAATCACTTGATTGTGTGTTCTGCCCTTGGCCAGGGATAATGCAATTATATCATAATTTAACAAAAGACCGAACTGCAATGCATGTGCCAAAGGGGCAGAATCAAGGCTGAAAAAGCTATCTCAGTTTTCATGTTGTCTGTCTGTGTTCTCCACCTTTCGATGTTCCTTTGCTACAGCAAACTTTTTCTTAAGCAGTGTATTCTGGAGGAATAAAGGAGCTCAGCATTTCCTAAAAATTTGACAAACAATAAAGGTACCTACATAACCTAACGACAATAAAATGTTACAAGCTCGGGAACTATCCCCAAAAGTGTAAGAAACTGTTCCAGGGCAGCAGGTCAACGTGATGCAGATATTCAATTGACAAAATAACAGAGGAGGGAAGAATTCTGCTTCTCCGAGTATGGAAAGTAATTTAGATAGTCCAAATGTTTGAAGAAAAGCTAGCAACAGCGTTCTTAACTTTTGGTATAGATCACAATGTACATGGTATCAGTCCACTGAGAAAGGTGCTAATGCCAACGTCTGGCCCCACGTGTAAATATAGGAAACTCATCTTTTGCAGGGAGTATCTTATCGAGTAGAAGCTAATGAAGCTGTGCAGAGGTGAGGGGAAAATATGTCCTAGATATTATGTGTTGATATTAGTTCTTTCAAAATTAATGCTGAGACCTGGAACACTGCAGTTTTGCATGAAACAGTTAACCCACAGCAGAATCTGACTACTGCATCTTTAAATGAAATTTTCCTTTCCTATTTCTGTAGTTACACTAAAAACAGCGCCTGCCATACATACATATATAGCACATATATTTGTTTCTGCCTATTTTTAGTAGAACCGAATCAATCTGAATGTCTTTGATAGAGCATACGGTTTTCTAATTCCAGGTTGGAAAGCCCTCTTTCCGTGACGGTTTCTAAATAATGGTATCCGTGTGTTCCACATTATCTTAAGAAACTTCCCCACATATTTCATCAGCCTTCCATATTTAATCTCACTGATTTATGCACATGCCGTGGTCTAATGACCCACATATCTCTGATGGGTAAGCCGCTAACGCCAGTGACACATTAACCTATTAACCTCTCTTTAAAAATGATCATGGTATTCATACAAACAGAATGAAAAAGTCAGGCAGCAGTAAAACAGTAGCAATGTGGCATCACACAAACTAACGCAGTATATGTCTGAACTGAGTGAACGAAGAACAAATGAGCATATCAAGAGTGAAGAGAGGTTAGATTTATTACATTGCAAAATCATTTTGCCCCAGTTTGCAGGGCTGCGAATTTGACGGGCTGCTTTAAGCGGCATTATCCGTATTATAAAATGTAACTGGGAGGAAGATCATTTCCCGAAAGCTGCCATACAGTTGGGGGACCCGATCCTGGAAGGTACCGAGAGCTCCTTCCGAGGTGGAACCTGCCTTCCACAATCCCGCTGAAGACAATGGGAGCGGAGGGCTCTGCACAGGGCGAGAAGCGTTCATCACCTTGGAGAAGGCACTTGGGGCGGCTCTGGCTGGCGACCCTTGCAGTGCAACAAGCCTCCCCTTGTAAGAAGCAGTAGTAGTCCGCAATTTTTCGGAGGAATAAGAAATTACCTTTTCTAAATATTAGTTTTAGAAGGAGAACAAGTCTTTCTGACAAATCGCAAACTTTACATTGTGCGTATTTACTTTGTCCCACTTTAAAAACACTATATCCCTCCAGATAGAAGCAGGCTGCCGGCACGACGAACCAATTCACCCACGGCTGAAACGGGGCTACACCAGCATGTCCTGATGGCCAGGACGGGCAGGCGTAATAAGGCACTCTCCTGTCATGGAACCAAGGCAGGAGAACCCCCTGAAAAGCTTCTTCTGCGCACATCCCCGACTATTTTGCTGCCTACGTCTCATCCCAAGTGAATCTACGCAGCGACCGGCGGGCGGGCGGGGAGGCTGACCCCACGCGCGGAGTGAGCCCGAAGAAACTGCCCGTGCGAGCGCCCTGGCGGGCCGCGCTCCCGGCTCTTCCCCCGCCCCGGGCCGCGGCAGGACGGGAACGGGGACGGGGACGGGGACGGGGACGGGGGGGCTGCGGGCAGTCCCCGGGGCGGCCGGAGCGCACCTGCCGGCACGGCGGCGGGAGGGCGGAGGGGAACAACAAAAGGCGAGCGACGGCGGCAAACTCCTTCCCCTCGGCGGGGAGCCGCTGGAGAGCGTCTCCCCCACCCCCGGGGAGGGGGATCGCGCCGCCGGCCGGGGCGCCGGCCCGCCGCACCGGGGCCGGGGCCGGGGCCGGGGCCGCTCCTTTGTTTTCCGCCGCCGGCCGCGCCGCGCCGCTGCGGGAGGAGCGGGGGGGTCCGCGCTCAGCCCCCCACGTGCCCGCGTGGGCTGCGGGCGCGGGTGGGCGCGGGTCGGGGGAGCCGGCGGGGCTTTACCTGAGCAGTTGATGCCTTTCCCCTTGCCGCCGCCCTGGCACTCGGAGCCGGGCAGGGGGTGGGAGGCGCGGCCGGCAGGCAGCGCGGAGAGGGCGAGCACCAGGAGCGCCGAGGTGTAGCAGAGCGCCAGCGGGGGTCCCGCTCGCAGGAGCGGCCGGGCGGCGGCCGGGCTCTCTCCCAGCATGGCGAGGGGCGGCCGCGGAGCAGCGCCGGCGGCGGCAGCGGGATGGCGGCGGCGGCAGGCCCGCAGCATCAACCGGAGCCCGCGGCGCCGCCCGGGCGGGACCGTCCTTTCTCCGCCGCGCCGGAGCGCACCTTCAGCATCCCCGCCGCGGCGGCCGCACGGACCCGCCGCCGCCGCCGCCGCCGCCCGGCCACGGGCAGGGCTGGCCCCGGCGGTGCAGCGCGGCCCCAGCAGCCTGGCGGTGCGGCGGCCGCCTCCGCGCCCGGCCGCCGGAGGGGCCGCCGAGCCCCGGCCGCGCTCCTTTGTGCGCGGCGCCCGGCAGCGCCGCCGCTCCGCCTGCAACAAAGGGCGCGGAGCCGAGGCGGTGCTGCTGCTGCTGCCGCCGCCGCCGCGGAGGGGGAGGAGGAGGAGGAGGGAGAGAAGGGGGAGGAAGCACACGTGATGGCAGCCCCCTCCCCCCGGGACCGGAGGGGAGGTGAGGGGCTGCTCGCCGCTCGGCGGGCAGGGCGAGCGGCGCCCACCCGCACGGCGGGGCCGCCCCCGCGGGCAGCGGGACGGAGGGCACCCCGGCGCGGCGCGGCGCGGCGTGGGGCCGGGCCGGTGGCGGGTCCCGCCGGTGGGTCCCGCCGGTGGGTCCCGCCGGTGGGCGTGCGGGGGTGACACCGCCGGTGAACGGCAGCGCCGCGGGTCCCGAGGGGCGGGAGGGAGGAGGGCCGCGGGTGCAGCGTTTGCCGTCCCACGAGGTGCTTTATTATTCACTAATAGGCCGGCGTGAGCAGGGATGGGGAAGAAAGCAGAGACCGGCCCTGCTACTGGTTTAATTGGAAGGGCTGTGTGTTTAATTTTAACCGAACGGAAGCCCAGCACGCACGGCGGGTCATTGGTACCCATCCAAATAAATAAATATGTTTACGGTGAAGGTAGCGACTTTTGTAACCCAGTGCTTTTACTGCCTCGGGTTTTTCCAGTCCCTTCCGTGGAGACGCCTCAGAGGGTCACCAGCACCACACGGGTGCGGAGTGCCAGGCACGTATCTCGAGTGCAGCCCCTCAGCGCGTTGCTCTGTGGCCGAAAGCTTTGTGCAAATTGTCAGCACTGCTACCATTTTTACGTAGGGAAAACACAGGACAATGCTTTACACTCAACAGGAATTTTTTCTCGGTTGTCACATCTCAGTCAAGTTTTTCAATCCACTGTAACAAACCATCTGTTTATCAGGAACAAGAACTGCCCATTTCCTTGGTGCCTCTGCTGCTGCGTGCCCCCGGCTCGCTGTAAGGTATAGAGATTGTGTGAGGGAGCCCTTCGAGTACTTTGTTAGCTGGAGCAGTCAAGAATAAGGCCATAAATCCAGCAGTGAGCTCTGGGTAGGCACAGCAGTCAGACACGTAGTCAGATTGTTGTCATTTTTTAATACAGCGATGAAGAGATAAGTCCTGTATTACTAAGACGGAGAGAGCAATTTCCTTTTGGCATACCGGGTTCAACACTGGCTGCCCCTGCCAAGTAAACGTTCTTCTGTAATTAGTTGCTCCTTTTGCTAGCAGTGATGCTAGATACGAGAAGAGCTCTGCTCCTCGGCAAGGTGAGGTACATTAACTCACACAGAGCCTGCTCTGCTGATACTGGGCTGCTGAGGTTCATTGGCCAGGATGTTTAAAGTTGTGCTGCAACCTGGTCTGGTAAGCAGGTAAACCTTTCTGATATTTAGGCCACGGCACTGGCACAGATCTTGTGGTTTGAAGGTAGTGTTTTGCTGTTGTGGGATCCAATACTCCATGTAACCCTTTCCATAAACACGACTAGATCCATCTTACACTGAATATGCTTTTTTCCTGCACTTCTTACTGGAGGGCCAGGCCAGAACTGCCCTCATCTTTGTGTTAGAAACCTCCTTCTAATGCCCAGCCTGAACACTAGTTCCTACCCACTTGTCCTTGTGCATTACAATGTTTCAGTTAGGCATTTCTCTTTCCCTTGCATTTAAATCTACAGTATATTTATAGGCAGTAGTCATAGCCACTCTCAACTTGCCTAGCCTGTCAGTAAGTTTTGTTAGTCTCCTCCTATAACAGAGCCTCTGTAACTCTGATTTTACTGCACTAGACACAATTTGAATTCAGCTTTCTTCAGTGTAGCTGACACGCAGTGTATAACAGTTTTTCACAAGGTATTGCCTGTCTTTGCAATGAAGGTAGTCTCTCTTGCTTTCTTCCAAATGACCTTTTCTCATACAGACAATTTGCTTTCTATATGACCAGATCTCACTGATGGTTTGAGGTCATGCTGTAAGTGACTAATACAGGCAACTCCTTCTATTTGTCTGTCATTTGCTGTCCATAATAAAAATGTTTTTTATAAATGTCCAAGTGCATGACCTTATCTTTTTCATTATTGAATTTCATCTAATTTCTGTTATTCCAGTCCTGAAGATTATGTAGTCATCTCTGTGGGATATTCTGAACCTCCTTTCTGTCGACAGTCCTGCCCAGTTGTGTCCAGAGCACTCTCACGTTCACAATAATGAAAATATATGCAAAGACAAACTCTTGGTCCCAGAAGAAACTTTAAGAAAGAGTAACAGTACCACACCCAATTTAAACATTCCCCTTCCAGGGCAGTGGGTAGTCAGTCAGCTGTGGTGAGTTCCTAACTGAATTTTCAGCTTTATTACAGGTTCCCATGTCTTTCAGCTTGACTAGTCAATCCATATGAAAGCTTTTAACAAGTCCAGATAGAGTGTAAGTAAATCTCATGGGCTTTGGCTTCGGAGGTTTTTTTGCTGTTGTTATTTTTTGACTCCTGGGATGGATGACATGCCACTTTTTTAGCTAGAAAAGACACGTCTGAGTTGTGCTATCTGTCTGGATGCATCTCTAGCTAGTCTTAAGTGAGTGATACAGTCATGCTTGATTGGCAAATTCACACTATGCCAGCTGGGTATTCATTCTTATTCTGTTCTCTGATACATGTATTAAAAAAAAAAAAAACTAAACACTTTCCTGCCAGCTAAAGAAGCAAAAGAACTATGAAAGAAGTTGAGCAAGCTGCTTCTGCAACACAAATTGTTACAGGCGGAAGGAATGCCACACCAATGAAATGACAGATCTGGTATGTCTTTGAGATCATGCTAAACTCGTCATATTTGGTACCTTCCATCTCTGGCAAGTAAATGTGACTTTATAGCAATTATACAATAATTTCACTTCTGCTCACCTCCAACTGCTCTCCTGTGAATTAGGAAGCTCCACAGATTGTCAAAAATTGTCATCCTTGGTGAGCTCTTGAACACCAACAGCAGTTTTTCACTTCACTGCTGGTGCACACACAATTTCTGTCTTCCCTTATTTTTCTCCAGTAATTGTAGGAAGGAAGATGCACAACCAAAGGCAAGAAGGGAATGTAGAAGAGCAGAGAGAATCTGCCAGACCGGTGAGAGTGATTTCATTTGCCAGAGACCTGGATATACTACAGATACACTTAATTGTGAAAGTGCTGTTTTGTTTCATCTTAGAGAACAAAACGTAGAAGAGAGATCTATAATTAAAGTGTTGTTCAGAACCCCCTGCATCCCTATGTATCAGACAGTAGAATCCTGCCCTTACCAGGTATTCTGCCAGAGAATTGTGTTTATTAATGTCAACTTTCATTCTTAACCAAAAATGTTTCCAAGTTGTTGTGAAGCTCTGAAGAAGACATCAAAAATATTAAGAGTCTAAAATGGAACAGTGTTCACAGAATCAAAGAGTCACAGAAAGCCTGAGGCTGGAAGGGACCTCTGGAGATGATCTGGCCCAACCCCACTGCTCCAGCAGGGCCACCTAGAGCAGGTTGCTCAGGACCATGTCCAGACGACAGTGTCCACAACCTCCCTGGGCAACCTTTGACAATGCTCGGTCACCCTCACAGTAAAAAGTGTTTCCTGGTGTTCAAGAGGAACTTCCTGTGTTTCAGGTTGTGCCCATTGTCTCTGGTCCTGAACCAAAGATATTGTCTAACCAAATCTAGAATCAGCCTCAACAAAAGGCTCAAGACACAGGAGTTCTCTCATATAAACTATTCCACTTGTCTTATTTTAGCAAAAATATTCAGTTTATCCGATAGTTGCACTGATTTATCTATTCCCAGTTTTTTCTACTCATCTGCTGTGCGAAGAATCTCAGCTGACACCTACCTAAACCTGACACCTTCAGCACTTGGAGTTTGGGTAATACAAATAAGGATCTTTAGTATACAGTCCCACCAGATTCTGATAACACAAAATCAGTGCAAAATCAAAACAGTCAAGAAAGGACCAGGTGGTACTGTCTATGTCATTTAGCTTCATACGTACTTCATTAGCTATTAAATTTTGTATTTAATTAACTGACATTAAAATTCTTTTTCAGTGCCGCAGAATTCCTTCTGTGTTATTGCTGAGTACTTCAGCAATCAAATGTGTGGCCCAGGATTTAGAATGAGGTCACTGTGTAGGACATGGGAGCCTATCCAATGGACTCTGCACAGGTTTATCTTGCCACACTCACCCACCTGCCATGCATACATAATTTCGGAGAAGTTTTCTTGCCTGGAAGGCTTTTTGACGAACAGAAGGAGTGTTTAGCACAGTACTCTCTTGATCCTTTCAGTCCAGGACTAAATATGTGGCACCAGTCTCAGATCAATAGTTGCCCTCTGTTAAAGCTTCACATGTCTAACTTTTGGTCCAGGAGCTTGATCAAGTGATTCAAGTATTTAACATCTCTCAAAGCTAGGAAAAAAAGGCAGCTTAGGCCTAACTGAATTTACTGGCACGGTAATGAGGACAGAGTGAGGGAAAGAGCTCAGGAAAGCCAGGCTTGATGCTGCTGCTCCTAGGAGGTGCGAAAGAAAAGACTGATGACAGCTTGTGCCCTCTCCCCTCCAGTATAACTCGATCATGTCTCTGAGGCAAGCAACACGGGCAGTGGGGCAGTGGCCATTTTAGTGACTCCCCAGCACCCTGCTGCCCTGTGCAGCCGTGTCCTTTTCCAGTGTCTCCCCGATGCCTCCCCAATTTTTGAGGCAGGAACACATTCGGGATAGTTGTTCTTGGGAAGCTGAGGTCTCTTTCCCTTGTTTTGCCATGCTGCTCTGTTTTGCATCTTATACTTCACTCCTATAGTTCTTGCCTGTATTTCCCTCTTTTTTCTTGTAACCTCTAATTTTTCAGATGTTTACCTACATTTTTTTTTCTTCCCTAATTTTCTGCTTTTCACTTTTCCATTCAACTTGGTGTCAGATCTATTTCTCTTCTCATGTTTGTTTTGCCTCTCATTTCACAGAATATCTTTATACAGTCAAAAGGCATTTGGGACAAATGCCCATTGGGTCAATAAGATGATTTTTAAGAACCAAACCAGAGATACATTTCTTCTTGCTGAATTTTCTGTCACAATGTCCCCATGAATCAAGATATATTACTGAGCCCATTTTGCTGCTGGGAAAACCAGGGCACCAAGAGATTTCTTTATTCCTAGCAACAGCCACAGGACACAAAGGGTTCTGTAGCCATTGTAAAACAAAATTCTTACCTTTCAAAACCATTTCAAACACATGCTTCTCCAGCACATTTTGATTCCTTTCAACGCTAACACCTTCTGTTGACTTTTATTCAGAGTGGTGGCAGGAACAGCAATGAAAGCTGCAAAACATTCTCAGGGCTGGCACAAATACATTTGCCCATCTTGCTCATTCTCAGTCATCCATTCCAAACAACTTTTCTCCTTTTTTGGCTTACATAACGAAATACGAGCTGTCAGCTACCAACTTCACATATTTAGGTCTTTTAATCTTTCCTCATTAATCAATTCTTCAGCACATTAATCAGTTTGTTACCCTTTTCTCAGTTTTCTTCTAATTTGTTGACATCTTCCCCTTATTCAAATACTGCCAGACTCTAACTGCTGATCAGTAAAAGTGATTTCCAGATGCTGATAAATGCTTTTGTCACTTATTGATCAGACTATTTCAATCCTTTGTTAGCATGGAGCACAGTGAATCATATTTAGACTGCAGCTAATTCATAGCGTAGTAACCTCTATGCACCTAGGTGTACGAGGAAGGTCACACCTTATTCAATTCTGCAGTTCTTCCACGGTATCCATAAACTAATGCCGATTTTTCAATTCTGCTTTTAGCTTTTGGCATCCTCAAAGGCAAAAATATTGTGTATTTCATTGAATTTGAGCTGCATTGCCCTGACAGCTCTCTGTGTTCTGAATCAGATGGGTATTCAGTTTTCTTTAAGTGTAATCTTCAGTTAATGAGTACTAGGGCTCTTGCCAATTATGCCCCTTGCTTTGAGAATACCCTTCACGTTGTTATCTGCAGTTCTTAATCAAAACGTAAAAGCAGATTAAAGAATGACATGTTTTATGCTGCATTTAATTGTCCCCAATGACTGGGTTTAGTAGTACATTATATAGTAAAATATTCTCAAACATTTTTGTCAAGGGGCTCTGTAATTTCAATTTTATTTTGTTTTAATTTTTGCTACAGAACCACACAAGTGGATGCAGCATACAGCTTGTCAGCCCACTAAAGACATGCAGAAAGGGACTGTTACTTCCCTGTGCTGTGACAGTGTGTAATTCAGAATTGCATAAGCTTTTCTTTATTGCTATATTGCATTGCATTTCCCAGCCTAATTTTCTCCAGCTTTCTGCTGTTCCCATACTCTAGCTTTGCTTAACTTTTCAAAGTTTATTAACCATTTCCATGATGCTGTACATTGATTTCTATCATTACACAGTTAGCCTTCTCAAGCATAGCCATGTGAGTTGTTATCAATAGCTTTATTTCTCATGCTTGATTCATTACCAAACTGTCCAAACTTAATTTTCTTAGTTATTTTAGTGTTTACACAAGAGACAGATTACATTGTTCTTGATCCACATTATATATAATGCTTATAAGCACAAAAGTAGTTACATTATCAGAATGTTAATTTGTAACTATATACTTAGAAAAAACTGTCAAGAGGGAGAAACAGAAACTGTGTATTTTTTTAACAGGCACAGTGATTGTGGCATATAAGATAAGAAACAGGCAAAGTGCCAATTCTAACCTAATGCACGTTCAGGTTAATGAGAGATTAGGGTCTAGAATAACGACATTCTTAAATTATAATATATTCTTATCTTGTTTCTCCACAAAAATTCAGACAGAACTTCCAAATCTTGTGGAAACCCAGTGTGTGTCCATTAACACAGTAATATGCTTTTCTGCAGTGAAGCACATCTCTAAGTATTTGCAAGCCATGACTTATAAATGGGAGGTTTATTGGATTTCCAGAACCTTGTGAAATCTCCTTTGGTGGATAATAAAGCCAAACGAATAAATTTCCATAGGAACTTGTCTAATATGATTACATTTGTGCCCAGAAACATGAGACTATTAGGGATTTAGACTGCCCAGATCATCCGCTATCTTGCTCCATGTGTTTCTGTCTGCTGGAAGTTTTCAAGGTAAGAACAAGACCCATTGGGTGGGCTGTCACACCACCGGCAAGTGACAGCTGGTGCACCTTGATGAGGGTGAACCTGGAAATTTGGCACTTTTGGCCCACACATGATAGCAGCTTTGTAGTGAATTAGGATGATTTTGCAGTAGCTTGCCCACATTTGTTTTAAAAAAAGCTAGCTGTACCAAGCATTTCCCATCAATCAGTTACACAACTGTAATAAAGGTCTGAATTCAGTATTTTTGACAGAGTGATTTAATAAGTAGTCCCTTAATATCAGCAGGGAAATTTCTACTTTGAAAGATAGGAAATATAACTTCTTGCAGATAGAGCAGATCTCTGGCTTAATGTAATCACATGATTTGTTTGTACGCATCAGTGTTCCCATCCTAGCTTTCCCTCAAGAAATGTGACGCCTCTCCCCCAGATGGATATATTGCGATGAGCATTAATTTGCTCAAAGACCACCTGCTTCTGACAGATTAAAAGTACTTTCTGTTTAAAGACTGAGGTCCTTCCGCAGGATACTCCTGTGACAGCTCTTCTGCGTTGTGGTGGCAGGGCGCTGCTCTCCAGACTTCCCTGGCCACCAGCAGAATGCAGGGCTTCCCTTTTTCTGGCTGCTCTGCCACCTGACACAGGCATCAATGACTCTGTCATAGGGACGAAAACTCATCACCAAGCTGACAAAATATCTGGAGTCCCTGTTGTCTTCTAACATATCCCAGTTCCTCAAATGCTTGCCTGGAGCGTGGGGGACTACCTTTTCCTTTTCAGAGGCACATGGCTGGTGTAAACACATTCAACATACAGCATTTGCATATGCTCCTGAAGCAGCATTGTTCCATATTTAATAGTTGGGGTTCTTTGTAGAAAACACAGGCAGCATTCAGCTGCAGATTCAGATTCAGTAAGTATAATATCAATTACACAGAGGTTTTAAATGTGGAACTTTTGTCTGTATCACAGGATGCTTCTAAGCTTGTAAGGTTCAAACATGTCCTTCTCCCTGCCCCAGGATATGGGTTTTGTGTTGGGAAGTGGCACTAATTGCGTGTAAGTAGGAAGCAAGATAAACTGGCTGAAATATATCAATCAATACGAAAGCATCAGCTAAGACTATTAAGAATGATGCACTACATCTTACACAGAGAGAAATTTTATGACTATCGTGTAGCCCCAAGAGATGCAATGAAATGTTATTTATATTTGATTATTTCCTCCCTCCCCGAAAGACATGATGTTGTGGATGCTGATGTGAGTCCTAGTTAACTTTCAGAATATCATTAAATCCTTTGTTCTTCCTCGGGTCACGCACGCTACTGATGCTAAAGATGATGAAAGGAGTTTTACTTCACAAGACCCTGAACTTGCTGCACTCCTTACTTTTACGAAGGGAGAAATGGCATTGCATCACAGCCACAAAAACTGCAGATTACTCTAAAAAAGCATATTTTACCAAAGTACTTTCTATGCCTAGTAGCATAATTTGTAGTGGACTTATTGTTGACACAGTTCTGGATATTTATATTCCTTTAGGAATAGCACAACATGATTCTGAATGTCGTGTGGAGCTTGACAATAGGATTGCTACTGAAGGAAAGAGAACTTGTTCTGAACCGTGTTCTGAATTTCAATCTGCACACAATGAACTTTCACATGAAGGCTGAGGGGAAATGAGAAAAAATTTGCTTTTATTAGTTGAGTTGAATTTTATGGAGAATTTTTAAAATCTTTTATTGATTAGTGACCAGTATCGCTGAGATAACTCATTTTTAAAAGAATGTTTAAGTGAATTTGTAGTGATGATGGTAGCACGTAATCTACTTTTAAGGCTTCATTCTTGGAATAAGCAATGTTTCTGTTTATTCAGCATAATGTTTTAAATTAAGCAAGAGGATATATCACAGGTTTTTAATTCTATTTTTCTCTCCATCACCTGACGTGTTTGAAATGTGCAACATCTATATTACTTACGTACATTGCTTTGAAAGCCATTTTAGTATGGAGGAAAATATATTTTCCAGATAGATGTATTAGATGTATTGGTTCCAGTACTCCCAGATATGCACCCAGTTTCCACCGCTCTGGATAAGGAAGATATTGCTTGAAATAGATTCCTGTATATACCATGTTTTCATGTTATACCCACTTTTAGCAAGAATCTATCCTTGGGAACAAATGGTGGAAGGGCTGTTAAAGTCTCCTTATGCTGTACAATATCACAGTTCCTCCGGCATAACTGCTGCTAGGAAGATCTCAGAGCCAAATACGGTCAGTGTAACTGAGAAGAAACTGTTTTAAGCTGTTCTCACGCTAAGAAATGAAGTGCTTTGAATTTACCCTCCAGAGCGTGCATGCACTCTTTCACAGCCTCATCACACATGAGGCTCCCACTCCACCAGGATGGGGTTTTTTATGCCCGTCTTCACTTCCTCTTCCAGGACAAGACCCACATGTTGAGGTCGTGCTGCTCACCCACTCACAAATGTGAAGTGGCTTGCTCCCAAGAGAACCAAAAGGGACAAATCAATGAGTATGTCTCAGAGGCGGATTCAGTGTTCTTATCTTTTCACTATGCACCACTAGGTAGGATCAAAATCCAACTTCTATTTGTCTTCTAGGATTGTGAAGTACCCAGAGCTGTCAAAGCCACATCCTCCACTGCCTTTCTGAAAACCCTCTCTGCAAGGCAGATGGTGGGCCGGGAAGGAAAAGGAAACCTCATCTGCTACGCAGACCTTCATTTTTGGAGTTAGGAAGAGTCTGGAAGCCCCTTGATGGGTAGCTTGACAGACCTCCCCATTCAGCTGAGATGCTGGCCGTGGCAGGGCTGGCACATCAAGAAGCACTGAAGTTGGCACTTACCAGAGCCACCAGTTCTGACAAATCAGGAGAGAAATGGATTTGTCACGTCCCAGATTTATTTCAGTTTGAGATGAAAATGAAAGGTGGTGAACTGTGAGGAACATCGTAGCCATAGCGATGATGAACAGCACAAGTGCACGTGAGCATGTATTTTATTAGAAAACTATTGCTGTATGTATTCATTATTTGCTGACTGACTCCTGTAGGCAATAAACACTCTTCTAAAATATTACTGTCTTGGTGGCAGGTTTTTTTCTACATTATTTCAAGATGAAAAGGTTTCCATTTTCAGAATCTTCCCCTAACCAGCACTTATGTGGACTTAGCTTTACGTTTTTGAAAAAGATGATACAACTACCCATCTGAAAAAAACATCTGTTTCCCTTAAGTATTTAGATGTTGAGCTGAAAAGCAGCTTAAAAACACCTGTGATACATAGCTAACAATCCCATCTAATTCTATCATATGCACTTGGACATCTAAGAAGAAAACAATACAGCTGATTTGCTTCCATTGTTCTGAAGATTATTATGAGAGAAATAGGAAAAGTCTCCTGTTAATTTATGGTATCTGGAAGGAATGACGTGTGAGATGTCTTCACAAGAGAGGATTAGAAGCAAGATAAATTTTAATAAACTGATTTTTATTTCTGGTTCAAAAAGTTCTTATTTTTATGCCTAGACAAGTAAACATAGATTTCTAATGTTGAAAAGGCATTTTTCCACTAGGGGAGAGAAAAATAATCCAGCACTACAATAGCATGAAGTTGCTGTTTCAAAAGTCTTGTAATCAGTTTGAGCTATCTCACTAATGAGATATAGCTAGAGCTTTGTTAGGGAATATATAATCTTTTTAATATTACAAAAAATGTAATTAGACAAGGAAATTTAATATGAAATTAAGAGAAATGTAATATGAAGATATGAAAATAGGTACTTGTTATGTGTAGGCTCTAAGACATATTTATAAATTTGTTAACTTGTAAGATGCAAAGGCCAGTCTCACCCAGAAAAAAACCTGCTGCATTTGGAGATACTGTGCTGCCCCCATCAATGTCCTGGCTAGATCCAGACCAGGATCTAACTACTGTGGGTACATGCAACTACTGTATACATTGTGTGTACTAATACACAAACTACTTCAGAAAAGCTGACCTTAGAAGAGTAGGTACAAGGAAATCCAGGAATGACATCTGGAAGTTTACATAAGTCCTCAGACTAGGATATGTTTGGGAATATTTTACTAATGGTTCCAAATGCCCTGAAACCTTGTGGACCCTCATGCTCCACATTGCCCAGTATCCAGCAGCTTTCAGATCTGGGCTCTCTGGAAAACCTGTTCACCTATTTTGGTGTCTAAATGTAGATATTTTGCCAAACTCTCCTGAAAGATCTAGTCCTTAGAGTCTGCTTCATTTATCATCCATTTAAAATAAAAGCTTTGACAAAGACTGTTCTAACTAGAAGAGAAATGCAACTTCTGTTGCAGTGTCTTCCTACCACCTTTCAATTGCTCCTAACTTTGTTATACTAATTTATTCTGGGTAGTAATGTTCCAAATATGCTTTTAGCACAGCAGTATTTTCTTTTTAAGTGAATCAGCAAACTCTTTTGTATTATTTTAAACTCCACATGGCAAGGCAAGAAGTGGTGAGACCTTTATTTAGGATAACCAGCATTTTTCCATTATAAAATGTCTTGCAGCAGTATTTAAGGAACTGTGGTTTCCCCATGATTTACTGTCTGGCACCAGGGTTGGCCAGAATCCCTTTTGTTGGCTTTATAAAAACATGAAAAGGGCAAGTTGCCAACTTCCAGGCCCTGGCATTTTCCACATATGATTTATTTCATCCAACCTGAAAAACTGGCAAAACTTCTTAAAATGCCAAAAAAACACTCCCGTGCTGTTCCAGCATTTTAGGATAGCATTGTGCATGGAGGAGGAAGAAAAGCTGATCAACCAGCCACTCTTCTGCCCCTTCAGTTCACCAGAATACTCCTTGATCAGTGGGAGATGTGCCCTGAACTGACTGTGCACAACATACCTGCTCACTTCACAGAGCACGTGGCAGTGTCCACGATTTCTCAAAGCCACATCTGTAGCTGAAGAGACAAAAGCTTGGTGATGAATTGCCAAGGTCAAGGCAGGTCACCACAAAAGCTATGTTTGCATTAGCAGATATTGCAGCCAGCAAGAGCAGATGTGTAAAACAGCTGGTTCTGATGACCTTCCATCCTTGCAATACACATTTGAGGATGTCTTCCTTCAGCCAGGTTAAAGTTGGTCCCATAAGCTGCACACCTATTGGCACCTGGACTGCACCTTCCAGTTTAGTTTCATGCAAAAGGAATCAAGCTCATGTGTTCAGGGACCCTTCCATAATGTGAATCAAAGCATGATCATAAAGGAGGACTGGGAAATGCATTCTGGGGCTACACTCCTGATCCAAACTCATGTAACAAGGTAGATGCATTCAAAAGAGAGTAAATGGCTGTGTTTTCTGTGTCGTTTCTCTCCAGGGAGGTTTGCTGTGCTTCGAGGAAGAAGATGATGAAACTCCAATGCCAGGTGAAGAGCTGTGGCTCTGGTGCATTGCTGTCATTCCCCAGCTGAAAGGAAGTGCCGGGGAGGTGTGGAGGAGAAGTGGAGAGAAGGCCAACCTACTGATGTTTACAAACAAATGTTACATCTTAAATGGTATCAGTCTGAACATTTGCTTTACTTACTATTTATTACGAACTCATTCAGTATGAACCCACAGAAAGCAAATGGAGTAACTTGTGAGTTTTGCTGTTTCTAAGGCAAGAGTAGGAAAGGGACAGTCTACTGCTGCACCTTTACAGAACTCTGTTAACTGCTGCACCCTTATTGATCATCTTATAATGTAAAATTGCATAGCATAGTTGTATCAATTTATCTTTTAAGGAGTTGTTTTATTAGGTCTAATCATCATGTTTCCATTGAAACTGAAGTCCAGCTGACGGAAGTGTGAATATGTGGAAGCTGTGGCCAAATCATCCTTTGATTTTGAGCTAACTCTTCCAACACCCCTCACCCTGAGCTCTGGCCCCGAGAAGATCACACAGGCTCAGCGCTGGTAGAAATGAATGCTGCCTAGAGAGCTAGCATTGATCAGTCACCACAAAAAGCATATCTGAAGTGGTACTTGAAGCAAAAGGTTTCACAGCCCAATGCAACACATCACTAATGACTCTGGCTAATATTGTGAGATGTTAATTATGAAAATGCCTATGTGATGCCCTCATAATTTGTCAGATTGCAAAAAATAAGTAGACATATCCTTGAAAGACCTGTTCATACAGGGCCTGGATGACAAAAATGGATGTATTTTTCCATTTGCCTGTATAGTATTGTCCTGGATCACTGGTTCCTTTCTTTAACTTTCCCTCTCTCTGCCCTTGAACTTTTTCAGTTGTTGCATTCAAACACTGAAGTCTATTTATTATTTATCTTATCATGGCATTTTGGGAGAGAAGCATGGCCTTTTATTCAAGTGCTTGAAAAACAACATGAAAACCTTTCAAACAGAAATTGATCTCTTGTTTTTACCACTTTTGGGGTGGTTTGGCCTTTCAGGGTTTTAGCAGAGCGCTACCTGCAATTGTCACCATAGTTTAACGACTCTCCCTTCATGATAGCTGTATCATACCCGAGCCAGTTTTTAACCTGTGCTTAATTTTTCAGGTAGTACATTACCACATGGACAAAAAAAATCTGATCTCAGTTTTGACAAAATACCTATGGGATGCCAAAATCCTGCAGATGGGCAGGACGATCCATCTTCTTCCCCACGTATTAACTCTCAGATGTGTGTCAGGCTATGACACAAATGTAAACCACAAATGTAAACATTTCTCTGGTACCAGCTTCTGCAAAAGCTTTTGAGGTTTGACTTTCCTGAGCAGATTTGAACTTTATTAGATTCTTGCGTAGAAGTTGCATAAGTTATTTAATACCTATATTAAGGTAACTTATCTTGAATTTTGCTTATCAACTTCAGGTAATTTAGAGTTTTACTTACAGATCTTAGGATATTTGGGCTATAATGTGCAAGTTAAAAATACAGCAAGATCAGAGAATTGGAAAGAAACAGGAAAGAAATTGAAAACATGTACAGGGTGGAGGTGCCCTGGGGCTGGCAGCAGGGCCTGCAGGGGCAGCCCCTGTGAGGAGAGGCCGGGGCTGCCCCGTGCCAGATACAGCCAGTTCCTGATGGTTGCAGCCCGTTTCAGCGGTAGCAGCTTGGGTAAAGTGTGTGTAAGAAAGTTCAAAATGCTGCCTGGAGGTGAGGGGGGAGGAAAAATGTCAGAGGAACAGCCCTGCAAGGCCTGAGGTAAGAGCTGAAGGAGGGAGAGGAGGTGCTCCATGTGCCCGAGCAGAGACTCCCTGCAGCCCCTGGAGAAGATCATGGTAGAGCAGGAGTTTCCATGTAGCCCATGGAGGACCCCACGCTGCAGCAGGTGGATGTTCCCTGAAGAAACTGTGGCCCAGTGGAGGACCCACAGCTGAGCAGATGTAGCCTGAAGGACTGCAGCCTGTGGGAGCGATGCCAGGCTGGAGCAGGGGAGAAGCGTGAGGAGGAAGGAGCGGCAGAGAGGAGTGGTTACAGACAGATAGCAGCCCCCGTTCCCCATCCCCCTGTGCCATTCAGGGTGGGGGCCGAGGTAGAGTTGTTGGGGATGAAGGAGCAAAGTTGACACTGGGAAGAAGGGGTTGGGGGGGAAGGTTTTTAGCTTTTGTCTTTGTTTTTCACCATCCAAATCTCTTTTACTTGGCAATAAATTAAATTAATCTTCCCCAAGTTGTCTGTTTTGCCTGTGATAACTGGTGAGTGATCTTCCCGTCCTTATCTCGACCCATGAGCTATTTCAACCTATTTTCTCCCCCGTCCTGTTGAGGGGGAGTGAGAGAGCGTCTGGCTGGGCAGCTGGCACCCACCACAACCAGAAAGTATCCCTGTCTGACTAGAGGGGGGCAATCAAAACATTTTAGGAAGCTGAGAGATAAATCATATGCTGTCATGAAGCCTGATGACTTCTGAGTTCATGGGAGTTTGATGTTGTCTTGAGCCTACGACTGGAAATACAAGCACTCTATATAATCCAACCTCTGATAGCCACAGAGCACATAATGCATTTTAAGATGAAATAAATAATATTTTGAAGTTCAGTTGAAAGGTTCAGTGTTAGTTATAATAAACGTGTTGAAAAATCTTAGAAAACTTAGGGATAAAAGCTTGCAAAAGACTTTGGTAGGACCTGTCAGTTTCCAGCTGAACTGAACTTTTAGGTAGGCTAGTTCCATTCTTCTATGACAGAAGGGCTCAGTAGTGGTTGATGAGCTGTTTGTGACTTTATGAAAAATTCAAGTGCAATCCCTCTGCCAGAACTACATGGTTGTGTCTGGCAGTTGGGCAGAGCTGGAGCAGAGGTTGCTCAGTAAATCCTTAGCAGTGTGATGAAACAAGCCTGTAAGTGCCAGACCCCTCAAGGATCCAGCTGCACACCAAGCCCACCACTTTTCCTCAACAGATCATCTGGGAAGCCACTGCTTGTCTTTTTATTTATGAATTACACCTGGAATTTCCACATCTCACCGTCCCCAAGTAAGGAGTATATATCCTGTAATTGCTGCCCTTATTCCAAGGCCTAAGAAGATGCAGACTTAGATTTTAATTACTGCACACACAGAACGTGTCTGTATTTGTTTGCTTACTTTATACTTGATAGTGTTGTAGCTACACATAGAAATCTAACTTTTATATTGGTTGGATAGTTCTGAATCTTCAATGCTGATCCTGAAAAATTACAGCGCTTATGCATGAGTCGTCATCAGTTTTACCATTTTAGATCAAAGAAAGCCATACCATCTGGATTTTGTGGCTTCTGTGACTTACAAATTTATAGTAAGTCTGAAGTCAGTTCATGCACATAGTTTAAGAAAGTCATATAGGCTTCTGAGGGTTCTAGGTCATATGAGATGCCATTTTCTTTAGCTGTTTCCATCTTCATATTTCAGAAACTGATACTTGTGTATAATTCTACCTAGATTGGCATGCTTTTTTTCCACTGTGTATATGGAGTGTCAATCATATCTGCTTTCAGTGGAGGTAAACAGTTATGAAATTTTCTGTGGACTGAGATATATGACATTTTACAATCTTTCTCATCTTGTCTAAAACAAGCAATTTACTCTAAACATACAAATATATATTGTACTTTTTGTGAACTGAGACATAACAACACAAACAGATTCCATATTCAGGGACATCATAGGAATCATAGAACCACAGAATGATCTGGGTTGGAAGGGACCTGAAAGACCATCTAGTTCCAACCTCCCTGCTATGGGCAGGGACACCTTCCACTAGACCAAGTTGCTCAAAGTCCCGTCCAACCTGGCCTTGAACACTGCCAGGGAGGGGGCAGCCAGAACTTCTCTGGGCAACCTGTGCCAGTGCCTCACCACTCTCACAGGAAAGAATTTCTTCCTCATATATAATCTAACTCCACTCTCAGTTTAAAACCATTACCCCTTGTCCTATCCCTACATTCCCAGATAAAGAGTCCCTCCCCACCTTTCCTGTAGCCACCATTAGGTACTGGAAGGCCACTATAAGGTCTCCCCAGAACCTTCTCTTCCTCAGGCTGAACAACCCCAACTCTCTCAGCCTGTCCTAACAGGGAAGGTGCTCCAGCCCCCTGATCATCTTTGTGGCCTCCTCTGGACCCACCTGAGCAGGTCTGTGTCTTTCTTACACTGGGGGACCCAGATTTGGACACAGCACTGCAGTATCACCTCCCTTGACCTACTATCCAGTTAGAGTGCAGGCTTTTGAATATCCTGATCTTAGATACCACTATCTCTTCAAGGAAAGAAAATACAGCATGTGGAAGTGAGGATCTCACAAATTTTTCTAGCTGAGAATTAGGTACGTTAGTTACCTAATGAACATCAGCAAGTAGTGTTCAGTGGGTGGATTACTTAAACTGACAGCCCATTTTGATGAATCATTATATTAGATATCAAGTCTTCAGTCTTCCAGATAGGATTGGCTCTTTGGCAGGCTGTGTGCCTTTCAGTCTCTCTAACTGCTGTTGTATGAAAAATAGCACCAAATATTTCAGATTTATAGAGAATAATATTAGTACTTTAAAGAAGGAGAACCTTCATGATAAAGATATCGCTATTAACATTTTAAAAGAAAAAAATTATACACTCGAGAAAACTGAGTAGCCAGTTATAATGGCTTCATTAAAACTCACAGCATGATGAACTCAGCTTAAGAAATGAGATCCCTGCTAGTGTTTACAGACATTAGAATTCCTTTTATGAATATATTTTGTCTCCATACTAAATGATTAAAAAGAAAACAGGGCAGCTAGTGTAATGAAACTGCTAAAACGACTGTTGAAAAACTTTGAGGGACAAATGTAGCCATTGTTTCACTACTTCATTCTTCTAGTGATGCCAAACAAGAAATTTCAAGAAAAAATACTTTTTTTTAACCTTAACTTTAATCTTAATCCACAGGCTTATGTAGTGATGTAGACTTCAGTCTGGGATCTAACACTGGATGTCTCATTTAGGACAAGGTTGAATCTAGTCTCTTAAAAGATGCCAGTTAAACAGCACACGTATTTCCACATGCCTTCAAGACTTTCTTACTCACAGCCCTTTTTAAGCATCCTTTTGTCTTTAAAAGTATAGACAGGCCTTATGCATTTCCTGCCCAAGAATCTCCTATACAAACATTTTAAGTGCTGCGTCTTGCTTTTTATTCCATGTAATATGACAGTAAATGTAATAAATGTAATAACCTTTCCTGGAGGCAATGGGAAGGTGCATGTCTGTGCAGTAGTTTGAACTTTCTGACAGCATTGTTGAGCTCTCATTTGCAACTAGTTTTCCACAATTCCGATTTCTCTAAGACATATGTGTATAGCATAGCAGAACAATAAATATAACATAAGCAAGCAAGAAAGTACAATGTGTTTCTCTAACTATACTATTAATCATTACACAGTCTCTGTTACATTGACAACTGTGACATGAAGTTCATTTCTTGAAGATTATTACCAGCTAACATACTCTTACAGATTTTTCTTTGATATATCTGGTATATTTACAGGACACATGTTTTAAAACAGGGCGAAGATCCATTCTTTGGTCAAGTGAGGTCAAATGACAGGGCACAGCTCATCTCCAGATGACTCTTTCCTCTCCACAGAGTGGTTTTATTTGCATTGTCTTAGGAGGACTCGGCACTGGTGAGGCCATACGTTGAATACTGGGTTCAGTTTTGGGCCCCTCACTACAAGAAAGACATTGACGTTCTGGAGTGTGTCCAGAGGAGGGCAACAAAGCTGGTGAAGGGTCTAGAGAACTTCTAGAGAAGTTTTATGAGGAGGGGCTGAGGGATCTGTGGTTATTTAGCCTGGAGAAAAGGAGGCTGAGGGGAGCCCTTATTGCTCTCTACAATTACCTGAATGTAGGTTGTAGTGAGGGGGGTGTCAGTCTCTTCTCCCAGGTAACAAGAGATAGAACAAGAGGAAACAGCCTCAGGTTGTGTCAAGGGAGGTTTAGATTTGATATTAGGAAAAAATGGGAAAAATTAGGAAAATTGTTCCACCAAAAGGGTTGTCAAGCACTGAAACAGGCTGCCCAGGGAAGTGGTTGAATCACCAACCCTGGAGGTATTTAAGATGTGTAGATGTGGCACTTAGGGACATGGTTTAGTGGTGGACTTGGCAGCATTAGCTTTATGGTTGGACTTGATGATCTTAGAAGTCCTTTCCAACCTAAATAATTCTATAATTCTATAATTCCTTCCAATGCTTCATCTTGAATATTTAGCATATATCTATGCAATGCTTTTTAATGTTCCTATTGCTGTGAAAGAACTTGGATCAGACTAGGATGAAATGGTGTATTTCTCTGTTTCTCTCAGTACTTTAGGCATCCTAAAGCAGGATGGCCTGTCTATTACTGGTCTCATAATGGTTATTACGGGTTATATGGTAGGGAATTTGGGTTGAAAACACAGGTCTCACTTCATTTGCAGTCCATTCATACTACAAAACTGCCAGTAACAAGAAATCATGTAGGAGCTTGAACTTCACTATCACGTGTTGCACACTGCCCAATGCTTGAGCCTGGGCCCCAGTGTGTTTTCTAAGAGGTGGATATTAGCCAAGCAGGGACTCAAATGCTGGCTTCACCTTAGGCTTACATATGTCCTTACAAAGATATGTGAGGACACTGAGGAAGAATCCATCTGAATGTGTTCAGGGATTGTGACAATTGGTTTGCAGGTACTTCAGTTCTTACTAAGACCTAATTGCTTTTTCACTCTTTTAGTAGTGACACAGGATTGTGGCAGAGTCTGGGTAAATCCAGACTGGTGTTTCCACAGTACAGGAAATTTTGGTTATCATTGAGCTGCTTCAGCTATCTCTAAGAAGTCTTTGCAACCAAGAATTAATTAGATAAGCTATTAGGGGCAGGAGTAGCATAAACCATTCTCTTATTTCTGTATTAACCGATTCCAAGCATGCTGAAATCACTGAAGGTCTTTTTATTGATATTCAGTGAACTTTGGATCAGGTCTTGGGTATAGCTCAGATATGTATGGCAGACAGTAATATTATGCTCTTGTGATGATGTAACATTATTATGTAATATTATAGACATAGCGTATTAGTAATGGATACTGTTCTGCACTTTCAATCAAAGTACATATATAACAAACACTGCATCTGGTTTGCACTGCTTTTTATCATTTCCATAATATTCCCATGCCATAACAGTAAAGTTTTGCAATTCCCTTTCAAAGCCTGCTGGACTTTCTGACTCCATGACATTTATCAATAACAAAGTGTGTGGTGGCTGCAGTATTTCCTTTGCCAATTTTAAATATTCTGCTTTCGCATTTTGTATTCTGCTTTGTTACTTTCTCAATGTTCACAAAGTCTGCTTACCTTATAGTATTCAATATACAGAACTTGCACAATGTTCCTCTTTTAAAATTCTTATTATATACAGATTTCTCTCCTCTCCCACACATACTCTTTTAATTTTCATCACTGCTGTCAAACTTGTCAAGAAAAATAATAAAATCTGAACCAAGGATTCGGGCTGCAGATATGCTGCAGCAATACAACAAGTCACAGTTTACATACATTTTCTTAGGTAGAGTCATGCCTACTGCTTATCCTATAACGCTAAAGGGATTTTGATCTGCTTAACCACTATGAAGCATTACAGTATGTATTGTACTGCATGATTATGGCAGAGCACTGCTATATGCCCCTGCCATAGTAAGGTAGATCACAGATTACTGTTGTAAAGGTAGGCATGCTGCGTGCTCTAAGATCCTCATACTTACTCAGATTTTTCACCAGCCTCACTAAAAGATGTGCAGAAGATGCTCTTCCACTACCTCAACTAGGAAGACCTAGATCCCTCTTGGGGATCACTCAGATGGGAAAACATAGACGACCTCTAAAATTCTCTTTCGTATGCTGCTGCTCTCAGCAGAAGAGAAAAAAAAAAATCAGATTGCCTCTTCATGTTGCCATTGCAGCTGCTTTTAGAGGAAGAAAGCTGTGCAAAGCAATGCAGGAGAAAGTGGGTAGGGAAGTAGACAGCGAATGCTGTGCTGTGGAAGATGTAGGATGACTTCATCTTTGGCTTAAACCTTTAACATCATATGTTCTTTGAACACATTCCAACTGACCCCACAGGGAACGACTCTGATGACTCTGCACTCAACTTCTCCATCAGTCTCTGCTCAGTCCTACAGTGTGTGGCATCTTTGAAGAAAAGAGGGCTACAATGAGCAGATGTGGAAGACAATCCTTCCAGAATCTCAAATGCATCTATGTTGCAACTTCTGGTAAAGGAAAATATTATAAGTTATCAGTACCCATGCAATGCAACCATCTCCTGGCCCTGTGAGGATTCTAGAACAAGACAAAATTAGGAACCATTCTTTTTGCTCACCTGTTAAGCAGAGCATGGGGAAAGGAGCATGTTAAGTCTAAGCTCTCATTCAAAGTAAAGGCACAGTTCAGGTGCTGGTCACAAGTCACAGGCTTCTGCTCAGTGTTCCTTGACAATACTCAGGCACTGAGTCTGCTGCAGGTAAAGGAAATTATTATACATTTCTAAAAGTTACCACTGTTAATCTCTTCTTGAAAAAGTACATTAAAACATCACCCTCATTAATCTTTTAACCTAAACTTCTCTGTACTTTTTCAAATAGAACATGTGTCTTCTTCAGGAATTTCTCTCTGATGCAGTACACGGTCAGGGTCAGTTAGTATAATACAGTTTTCTTTAGCCTTAAAAATGTTATGCTCCATTTTTCTTATTCTCTTTATTCTTATACATGCTGATTTAATTTTTGATGTGTAGTTTTAAAGAACAGAAATAACAGCTATGTAATTCAGATACTTTCAAACTACATTGGTTTATTTCTCTTTCAGGGTCCACCTATAATTTTAGTAAATTTGGGGGTAGAAACTATACTCCCCAAATTTCATTAGAAGTATCATATTGAAGAAAATATTAAAGAATAGTAGACTCATCTCTGTAAAATTACTTAATTCAGGTTATTTTTCAAGTTATTTTTCTGTTCACAATGTTTGTACAGAGCTGTGTTTAGAGGGCACAAATAGATAAACACATTTCTTCTGCTGTGCTATAAGAATTTGAGATTATTCAATTTTTGCTCAACTTGAATGCAAACCCCTTTTCAGTCACTACTCAGGAATTAGATGGCACTTTCTTCTTACCCTCACTACATCTGCTGTTCCTTTCTTTAGATAATTGATAGAATGGATGGCGTAAAATCAGCTGTTCTTCAGCAACACTATTTTCTCTGCTTAGAAGCAGAGAGTATAGATAATTTGTAACGGTTTTTATTTTTTCCTCAGTAATAATGGGGCCATGTATTTAAGCCAAACACACACTCCTTATAACAGGAGCCCATTGGCAGATACTAACAGGCAGCATATTAACTTATGCAGGGATAACTATATTTAACCAATATTAACGGATAAGGAATACTTAATATGAAAGTCGATATAGCATGTGTAAGTTTTTAACAATGCCAACCTTTAGCCTGTCAGAAAAAAAAACCCAAAAAAACCAAAAAAAAAACCCCACCTGTAGTGCTGGACTGCTGCCCTAAGGAAGCCATAAAAAAAAAACACCAGGAGAGAAAAAAAGGAGACTGAGCCTTAGAAGAGCTCATGGAAAAAAATCAAACTGCTTCACCCAGAGGTGGAAACATCATGCTCTGCAGTACAGTTCTTCCATAGAGACAGAGATAATAGAGATCCGTTGCAAATGATCCCTGGTCAAGTGTCCACGTGTGCAGGGGAAACTTTCTGCTTATCTATGGTCATCAGTCAATCTGCCTTAAACTGACAGGTTTATTAGCCTCGTAACTAGAGAAAATAAAAGTGCTCATGTAAAGAGATAGTGACTATTTCCGCTTCAGATTTATGAGCTTCTTCATGGAAAGAATAAAAAGATACTCTATTCTCATCTGAAAAGTCACTTGTCAATTCTCCAAATTATAATGGGCTTGTTTACTCGGATATTGTGGATTATTTAACTGCTGGTTTGTTCTACATGGAAATATGTAGATATTTTTATACAAATAAATACATAAATATATGTATGTGTTTTATTTATATGGGCACCACTCCAGGTGTAGTTAAAGATGTTTTCTACAGAGCAAACAAGGGCACAAAGATCCATTAGATATATTCTGAGATTTGTTTGAAATGAAAGAGAGGAGATTCTGCCACTGAATATTCCAAATAGTCAGGTTAAGGGCTTATTTATGAAGCAACTTGCCAAACATCTTATTAATGACATGTGCTAAGAGGTCTTTTATTAACACTATGACTAAAATTTTTCAACAGCTCCGTTTTTCAACACATATCACAACTGCAATGTGGCTTACTACTAAAAACTGTTATTACTGTAATGTGACTGCTTTTCTAAGCAAAGTTTGTGAAGCCATGATTACATTTGTGACATTGCAGCTTCTAAACTTTTTGTAATATTAATTAAATATTTTCAAATCACTCATAAACTTTAATTAAGCTTACGTACTTTCAATGAATATTTATGTTCTGAATGCCCAACCTTATCCTAAATCCCCATGGTTTTGTGGATAAACATGACCAACATATTAAAGTTCTCAAAAAAGTGATGTTGATTTGAACTGTGATTTGTGAATTTATGCTTCAATATATCCTACTTGGTTCAACTATCACTGATATAGGCCAAGACCAAATTTAATCTAGTCCTTGTATGAAAATTCATTTGTAGTCTAGGGATATAAAAGCTTATATTAAATAGAGCTTAGAAAAATAAATAGGAGATGTTAAAGAAAACGTATGACTGTTCATCTGTACTACAGCAAATGATGAAAAATAAGTTTTAACACCAAAAATATTCAGTGGTATACCCACACAGAAAAAGAGACAAAGAATAAGAGTGTTTATTTGATAAAAGTCCGATTTCATGTAGATATTTCCTGGCCATATGAATAGTCCAGCTAAGATGACAGACACTAAAAAAAACCCAAAGAAAGAACAAATGAGGAACCCTTTGGAGAGACAATCTCTCTTTTCATTTCATAGCCCAGATAAATATTTGAAGCTCTCAGACACATCATTTTAGATTGTATCTGGACAATAACCTAAAATGTATCATCTAGTTTCTACTTCATTTGGTCACACACTTCATATGTGAAAGAACAACCATTTTGACTGTTACTAAACAGGAATAGTCTAATAATGCTTTGTTTCATTCTCAGGTATTTTACAAAAGGCTTTCCTTTCCTCGGTGTAGAATTACAAATATTGAGTTTATGGCTGAATCCAGTCTATTTGATGAGTTTATATGACCCATTACTACTTAATCAAGTCCTGAAAAATTTAGTGTTCTAGAACAAAGTGTTCTACATTGCAATGAAAAAAAAAAAAAAAAAAAGCATACCTCAGAGGTGTATTATTACTGAGCAGAATCTGCTATCAGGATGCTACAATGCATTTATAAATAATGCATTAAATTGCCTCATTTGAACTATTTCCAGACCTCTCATGGTGTCAGAGTCCAACAGTCTCTCACCAAGCTCTTTTACATATTCCACACAAGGAGGGTTTAACGCTTTAGCACCAAGTTTAAGTATTTGATATATTTGGTGTTACATGCCATTTTGATTTAGAAGCATGAGACAGCAATATGCTGAAATCACAACACAAGCATAATATAGCAATTGCAACATATAGTTAACTCACTAGACAAACAGCACACCCATTGCTGGTCCCTGTGTGCCCACCATCACAAAGCACATCTACTCCTTTGAAGTGTTCAACAGCCTTTGCCATAGGACCTCTTGACTTTTCATTATAGGTCATGGTAGATTAGGACTCAGGAAGCTGCATGCTGTTCTTGCTCTGCAGGGTTATACTAGTACACTGAGGATTAAAAGCATGAATTTTGGATTTTTCTAATTTTTCAATATTTGACTTTTTAATCCAATTGTTCTTTCACATAGTTAACTCAATACAATTTAAAATTTACATTGCAGTAGTACTCAGAGGAACCAAGTACTTTTCTAATCTCACTGTACTAGGCACTGTCTGAAAGTTTATGAATATACATTTCAGGTCTGTAAACTTATAGAAGCAGTGACTAGGATATAGATTACATGTAGACCGCATTAGGCGAAATGTATACATTTGCTTCTTAGGCACTTTCTTATTTTCCCTTTTGCAGAACCTTATTCCTCAGCACAGCCTTTCAATCCAGTAAATTTGCAGAAGTTACACTTTTCTAGTTTGCTGGGCTATCAAATTATATTATTTCTGGAAAATTACCCACGCTTTTCAAAGGAAAAGTTAAAAACTAGGAGACTTTTTTATTTTTTAAGGACCTAGCATTTTTAAGCAATTCATAGTGCAAATTGTATCCTTCAGAAAGGTACATTCCTTAATACTCTTCTTGATCTGGGTCAATTCTCCTCATACTACAATGGCTAGTCAGGACTCTAAGATTTCAGGAACAAACTCTTAGATCCAAGTTGAGAGACTCCAACCAATACTAACTCTGATACAACATCACACACCACCCAATTAAACCAAGAGACGCCACCACCTGTGACCTCCAAGACAGCCTATATTCCTCAATCTGTGCTGGTCTCTAATCTAGACCAACTTTCACTTAAACATAACAGAAACTAAACCTAACAAGCAAAGGTTCTGCTGGTGCATTTGTCCAAGGGAATAGAAGTTAAATCTAGGAACTCAAGTTCCTCTGTCATGCACAGTCCTCTCTAGTACACCTTTTCATTTGTACAGCTCAATGATGACTGTTTCAACATCTTCATCTACTGGATTGCTACATGATAATCGAATAATTCACAGTGGAAGGGACCTCAGGAGACCATCTGACCCAACCTCCTGCTACAACTGAGTCAAATATGAAGCATGGCTGGTGGAGACACAAAGTGCATTTTGTCATCTGCAAACTAGAGGATTAAGCACTGTTGCCTCCTCCAGCTGTTGTGTTTAAGAGCACAGCCCCCCGTGACCAACCCCTGGGTACTGGACTCCAGGGGCAGTACAATCCCTTCACCACTCTCCTTGAAGCCCCATCCACTGGACTGGTATCTCTCTGGTGGTGGGGAGCCCCAAGGTGGAGCCAGCCCCTCAGCTTTGGTGTCACAAATGGCTGAGGATAGAGAAGGAGTTGCTTCCCTTGCCCTGCTGGCTCCCACCTTGGTCACAGAGCGGGGTCTGCTGGCCACTGCCTTTGCCACAAGGTACCTGGGGGCATTGTCTGAGCCTGGGGGTGTCCAGGCACTGGGCTGCATGGCTTCTCCCATGCTGTGGACACCAGCCTCCCCTTCTGTGTGACATGTCGTGTTGTCAGCTAGATGTGTTTTAAGTCTCTGAAAACTGAAAGAATCCCTGTAAACGTAAGTAATGTAAAATGTAGGGTAAAACCCACACTAAATAAGACAGACATCAATTATTTCAACTATGAGTCTTTAGGAGAGCACATGATCCACACTCTTTAGCCTGAGGGCTTATCCATGCCCTGCTAGGCTGAGTGAGAAATGCAACATGCCAGACTGCATCAGTTTTCTAAAGAGTTGCTAATTCATGTCTGTTTACGCAGGAAATTTCCCTCTTTCTTTCCCAAAGCACCTAACCACATTAGTCTAGGCTGTTGTCTCCTCTGTCTCCCCACTACTGGTAGGGTTTACTAATTCAGGGTCTGAACCCAGATACGGAAAAAAAAAAAAAGCAGAAAAAAACCCAACCAGAGTCTGATTCAAAGAAGAACAAGAATCTGGACTTTCTTCCATTGGGTCAGAAATTTCATGCAACACCTATATAATCTTCCTTATCAAAATTTCTCTGATTCTTAGCTTTCCATGAAAAATTTTGTCTTTGATAAATAGAAATTTCTAACAAAAATAACCTGTTGCTGTAAATGCAGCCCAGCCTTTCTTCTCCGATTCCTGACCAGATTCTAAGGCTTGCAATGTTTTCATCCCAATGTTCAATTAAATTAATGGGTCAGTCCCCAGCTCCTTTACAAACTGAACAGCAGTTGGGAAATATTACAGCTGGACTCCAATGACATTAGCAGGTCACAAAGCCAAGAACTAAGTTGTACAAGATCCAGAAACAAGGCAATAGCTGTTCCATAAATCCACCAAAGACACAGCTAATACTATTGATTTTACATTGAAGATGACTCCCATAGTCAGTGGCAGTACAGAACTCTAAGTGACAAACCCCCCCTCTGCCCCCTTCCGGCTTGTATCCTTGTAGAGATGCTGCAGATGATGTCACTGGGTCAATCCTTGTAAGCATACACAGAAGAGAAAAAGGGGACCTCCTAAAAGGAGCTTTTATACAGTGTCCTGTAGGAGTTTATATGTATCTCTCAACTTGAGCCTACTTGTCTGGGGCAAGTTTCAAAGGCTGTTTGAATTCTGGCTGAATTCACAGTACGGTAGCTGTGGTACAAACACAAAGCTCCATGTAATACCTGCCTCAACGAGTTTACACTCTAGCCTTCAAAAATATAAATGACCCCCCAAAAAATTTAAAGAAAGTTTGATGTAGGACATCACTCCTTTTTAATAACAGAGACAGAAGCATATCCCATATTTGTCCTTAAACTGGTCTCCACAAGTGTGACTTAGTGTTTCCTACACTATCACAGCATGTGAAATGAATCCTGCCTAGAGCCCACCTCTATGAACTGGGAGAACCTTGCTTGAAACATTTCGTTAAAGAAAACTGAAGTGGAGGTATTTTCTTCAAATTAATATTATTTAAAAACTAATTGGTGATGTTAGTGCTGTTTTTCCCTTTAATTAACAACGTATAATGCAACTTTAACTACAATTTAATTACATTATAAAAGCAGAAGGTATTTTCTGAGAGCTCTTGAAGTTTTTTTCTCTTGCTCTTAGGGAATTAATCCCATTAGTATTAATAGTTTATCTGCTTAAATTCCTCATGTATTATTATGAGAACTAAGCTCAAAGTTTAACTATTCTCAGAAAAATGTAATGCTTGTAAATTAAACATGTTCTACTAAATCTTAGAGACATTAAAATGGAAAGAGATGTATGGAATTTCAATGTGATTCTGGCTGTGTTAGAAAAACTGGACTTCTATTCACCTTAAGAAACATTACATTGATGTAGATGATCAAACTTCTCAAATTGAAAATAGCTAGTATGCTACTCTCAGGAAAAATTTTTACACTGACAGAGAACTCCTCTTTCCTGCCAAGAAAGGAAGGCGTGAAAGCATTCCTAGCTACACTTCTCAAGAGAATGAGCTGATTCTTCTCCCCTTGGCTGCAATAGGAAAGACACTTCACTGTAGCTCCTTGGTGTTAGGTTTAGATGGCCACATGCACAGCATTCTCTAGAAGGTGGGTGTCAGAGAAATGGCTTTTGGTGTTGGTAACTCTTTGACATGAATGATGCAATTCGTATGTCAAAGCAGCTGTTTCAGGCTATCTGTCAGCTTAGGTAGATAAATTTCTTTGGTTATACATAGCTCATGGTTCCAATTAGCCTGTTGGCTAGAGATCCACCTGTACAGAAAAAAGGAGAAAAAGTCCACTCCCAAAATAATGACATTCTGATGCAACTATCTAATTTTCAAAAATAGTGCAAAAGGTAAGAAACAACAGATCCTAAAATTCTTTTTGACCTAACCTGTAGAGGAAACTCAGAGATACACAGCAGGCATAAGCAGGCTACAAGAAAATCCATTACATCCCCCCAGCAGAGAAATTTTAGAATAACCATCAGAGGCAAAAGATCACCAACACATTGATCAGAGTTGCAAATGTGACTCTAACGAAAAATCTAAATTTCCTTTAAATGTACAATGTTCAACTGGCTGTTTTGAATGTGAGTATATCTGCATTCTGAGTGCAAATTTCAAACACAAATGTTGTGTTACAGAAGCAGAGGAGTAAAAAAATAAATACTGGAACTCTCTCAGACAAACACTGTGAAGCAAGCCTACCTCAAATTCCCTAGCTGAGATCAGCTAATGTTAGGAGGAAACGGGCTGACTGGTGGAACTCTCGCTTTGACTAATGGAATGAGAAAATCCTGATGTACTTTTTTGAGGAGACTGATGCAAATGAGTGGTTCTTACCAGAGTTTCTCAAAAGCAAGTCCTATGAAAGAAGACGAAAGAGCTCCATTCTTTCTTTGTGTATGCAAAGGGAAAAGTACTATTACAGAGACATTTATCCAGATCAAGAAACTTTCCTTCAATTTCTCTAGACACACTTGAAGAGCAATTGCAACAAATATGAATTTGTGTCTGATGGAACACTGTAGGCTCTGACAGAGGTTCATAAATGAGGATAGGTCTTTTTTCATGCAGTCAGAAGTGCCTCCAAATTTCTGATTTGACTTCTAAGGATCTTCTATGATAAACAATGCTGTAAGCTGGCGCAAGAGATCTGAGTAAACTCTGACGATCCCCTCCCTACTGAGCACCTCAGTAAAACTGACTGATTCTGGATTAGATGGGAAGTATCCTTCATAGGAGAGGGGAGAGACATGTAGGTAGCTACAACTTTTTATGTCTTGCTAGAATCTCAGTCTCCTTGTAAGGCTGGAAGCTCTTACAAAACCCCAACTAAAGCAGTGACATCCACTTTCCCCACATTTCTGGGTGCAGATATCATCTTGATCATTTTAAAACAGAATACCTTACTGACCCCTGGTGAATGCATAACTGTGATACGCAGATAGACTACGGTAGTGGTGGGATTTCAAGCCATGTTGGACAAACAGCTCATTGGGAGTAGTCTGCTTGGTACCTGCTTTGTGAGACTACTTCTGGATAATGCTAGCTTACGGATACCTAGGGTAGACCCTCAGGAGAATTGACCTTCCTCCCTATAATTTCTTTGAGACCTCTGGGGAAACCCCATAAGGCAACGTGCAATTTTCCTGCTGCTAAGAATATCTTTAGAAATGCTGCAGTATACATCCAGGCATCCCTGTGGCTATAATGGTTTAGAGTAACCCAAGGTTTGGTGACGTATTCTTTTTTAAAATTTCCTAAGCCAATTCAACTTTGTCAGCTTTGCGTGTTTCTAATTAAACACCTACATCACTATCCTATGAGTAATAAGATGAAAAATGAAATGTAGATGGAATTTATAAACTCTCAGGTAGTACAATAGTTCCCATCAATAAATAATGAAAAAACCTTTACTAGGTGTATTCAAAACTAAACTGATGGAAAAGGTTAAGGATTAAATTTCCAGGCATACAGAATTGATCTTTTCCATTTCATTTTTGTGTAATTTGATTGATACATATTTCCTGTTTTTTTGTCTTATATATTGTACGTGATTTTTCTATACTCATAATTCTGCCTGTGTCTATAGTAATCAAGGTCATAACTATCCACAAGAGGTCTCTAAATAATTAGGGTGGATAGTTAAAGCGTCAGTGAATCCAGTACAATTGAAACATAGAGCAACTGATCTGCAATTTGATTGCATTAAAAACTATGCAGCATGTATACAAATGAGGTAGTTTACCAAATGAATTAACTTCTTACAAATCATGGGAGGACTAAAATAAAATCTTGACTCTGTAAAGTTAACACTGCTGTTTTATATATAGATGGGATGAAAAGACAGAATAAGAAGCTGACTAACACATCAGCTGAATATATTTAAGACTTACAGATGACACTGCAATCACAGTAAATACACAAACATTTTATCTGGTGGTGGCAAAGAGTAAAAGAAATTCTAGAATCATAAATGCAATTTAAGACTGTTTTAAATATCAGACATATATCATCTGATATTCAAAGCATGAAAAGCATAAGGCATAAAAAGCCTATGACATGTTTGAAAACAAAAGCAGAAATAGCAATGAAAACAATCAGGAGGACTTTATTTTTAATTAAACACTGACAGAAAAAATAATGACGTTCCTGTTCATTTGTGAATGGGTCCTGAGTGTGTCAGGTAATCTTTCCAGCTTCTATGAACAATCTTGTTGAGCAAAATTCAGAAAAAAAAAAAAAAAAAGTGATTAAATAAATATGTGCTTGTATAAACTGTCAGTGGCAATGGTGGATTCAAGCGAGAAATATAGAAAGTGACTCATATACACTACTGAGCTGCAAGAAAGAATTACTAAATTAACACCAGTTGTTATTTGACTTTTCCAAATATGATTTCTCAGTACTTTTATTACAATAGCTGATTTAGCACTTGCTTTCCCTGCACTGCTTATAAACTCTTACTTCTACATTTATCTCTGTTCTCCCCAAGCTACATTTCAATTTACTTGTAAGGTTATTTGGAGGTACTACTTCTAATCTTTAATCTTTGAGAAATTTCTTCACCAGATCATCGCCATTCCACAATAGGGACTCATAATCGTTGTACCTCGTTGAAATGAGATAAATTCAAGGCAGATTCACAAGAGTATTAAGGCTCTGAAATTATATTTAGAAGCTTTATGTCCTATGAAACCAGGGAGTGGATGGTTTTAAACTAGAGTTGGGTATGTAAACATCCATAAGCACTGAGGACTAGAGAATCTGGGCCACGTCCTCAGACCGTCTTCCACTTGTACTGATTTTGCCCATGTAACACTGAAGTGAATTACTCTCACTTTTGTCTTAAAATTGCCTCATGTACAATTGTTGTAAGATTATGCAGTGTCTCCACTGTTACTTTATAAAAGTCATAGGATTAGTTAATCTTTTCACCTCCGCAATCCAGGTTTAATCAAAGCAACGTGTTTCTGAATATTTAGCATTTTCTTACTGAAAGCACTACAAAACTTACTACTTGTATTGACTAAAAGCAACACTTCTATTTCAGCCCGTCTTCCCCCTCCATTTACCAGAAACTCAGACACAGGCACAGTTTCCTCTCCAATTTAACCTTCTGAGAAAGTCAAAAGAGAGAATAATTTATACTCCTTCTTGAGTTACATTTCAGAAACTAGCTTTTGAAAACAGTTCACTGAAGCAACTAGTTCTTATGCTTCAGAGAGAAATCAAACATCCTTTTCAGTTATCTGGGAAGTTCAGACTTCAATGCTCTAAGGGCTGCCTTGGTCTCTTATTTTTTTAGTCTCAGTCAAAGCTAAACGAGACGGTCAATCAAATGCCTGCTTAACTTTTACCATAAAGGCAAAAATAAAAGATGAAGGCTCTTTAGTGCTTCAAGATCTGGAAGATGAAGCAACAAAAAAAGGAAAAAAAAAAGTCAACTGGATTTTGAATTTAGTGAATGAGATAAAATTAGTAAAATTATGATAAACACTGAATATCAAGTGACATTTCCAAATAATAAAATCTATTAAAATATGTAGTATCTTATGTATAGAAATAAAAATTTTCATCATTGTAATTAAACCTTGACTAATGTGGAGAGAATGAGGTCTGTAGATGTAGAAGGATGATATCACTTCTCATCTTCCTGTGTGAACTAATTTCTATATTTTAAGAATGTTTTAAAAATACAAATGCATACAGCCTGCAAAACTCATAAAGCAAAAACTGTGAGGACAAATACCATGGGTTTAATTAGGAGTTTATATTTGTCTGGCTGTATCCTAATTATCAAAACTGCTACAAAGTCTGTGCTGATACACTACTGGTAAAGAGAAATTGATGGCTATTTAAATGAAATTTCTGGAAAATATACTGCATTATTGTAATATCTTTCATAATTCTTTGAGAAGATGAAGTGAGTGAAGAACAAGCCTCTAAAAACATTCAAGGAAATTCTGATTTTTTAAAAAAATACAGTCATTACCAGCATTTGTTAAGTAGTCACAGGAAAGATCATAGAAGTTAAGAATGAACAAGAATACAACTTCTATGAGAAGATGCAGTCAGCAGCAAGTTTCTGGAGAAGCATGATCTTGTCACAAGCTGTCTGGTGACCTACTACTATCTCCCACATAGTTATGGCAGAGATGTCAGTAGACATTTCACTTCAACACATCAATATTTTTGAAATTCTAACCCTAAAGAGGTAGAGAAGGGCATATCTGGACTTTCAAATCTACCTCTGTGTGTTACATGCGTCACTCCCACTGAAATCTATTTATCAAACACATATAATTTATACATTATTCTTTTCTCAGTTAAGGTGGCCCATCCACCTGTGTCCAAATCAGTAACTGATTGTCCAGATCAGTAATTGATGTCCTTTTACCAGAACAAATGGCACGTCATGATTTCAAGTCCCATATCCCTACATATTATCAATGGTTTCTTTTCAATACTCCTACTCTTTTTCCCAGGGACTTAACTCACTCTAGTTAATCATCAAACTGTTTAGCTCCACCCTACTAATAAGGGATAGATAGAAGAATTCACTGAAAGTAATTCATTACAGAGTACAATAACAGATACAATAGTTTAGTTCTTACAACTGTTCACAACTGACTAACAAAGATAAGTACAATATCTGCCAATGTAAATAGCACCCAATTTGATAGACAACGTGCAAATCTATGAAATCTGTAGAATCTACAAATTAAGTGTCCATGCTACTTGGACACCTACAAAAAAAAAAAAAAAAAAAAAAAAAAAATTACTGCACCTCTCTCAATCTCTATATGTCTAAAAGTAACTGGCAATTTATCCATAATTAATTCTGTAGGCCAGACTACATACTTCTAAATGAGAATTAAAAGATTTCATTAAATAAAATGGAAAATTATTTGGTGATGTCAGACGGGACATTCCAAAGAAGAAAAATATGTTAAATATATCAGATAATAAAGCACCAGTGTAGAAGAAAAGCAACATCTTTCCAGAAGTGCCCCTATAAATAACAAACGTAATTGACAGGAGCAAGAAAGGATTTTTCAACTGGTGAGTTTTTGGCCAAGAGTTAAGAATTTTTGTAACAGTCAGCAGCAAACTGGTTTTAGCTCATTCATTAGCTTCTGAAAACTTGTGCAGCTTTTCTAACACAATGAATCTGCTTAAGTAAGGATTTAGACTAGTTTAAAATTGCTTTGGATTGAAAATAAGTCTGTTGCTTTAGATATGAAAAGTGTTCTAAACATTTGATACATTTCATTACCAATATAATCTGTGACAAAAGGGTTTTTTATCTGCTTACATTTCACATAACTTTTTGTGATCACTTGCCATGATCATTCTTTAATGTACTTGATGCTTCTGGGACTCAAAATATTGCACAAATTCATAATTCATCTTACATTTTAAATTATCGTAGCCATCTTTTTAAATCTCCTATCTCCCGGAACTATGTATACTACATTTATGGTGTTTGTTTCTATATTGTAGTATTTCACAACTACTGGACTGGTAACTAGCAGCTAGGCATTTGATTACTTTGCTGTCACAGTCCAAACACTAATACTTTCTTTCTAACTTTTCCAGGAATCACTGATTTAACATACAAATATATATATAATGGAGAACTGCATGCGTCACGTTATGTAAAGCAGCACAATGAATCTCTAGAGGATTTGTTAGGTACAGAAGTGTTTTTCTGAAGAATGGTGCACCCTGCTCATGACAATAAACTGGCTGTGGTCCCGCTGAAAAAAAGGCAGTGGGATCTGCCTACAAGTGATTTTAACCCTTGTTACCAAGCCTGGGCTGCCGTATTCACATCAGTCAATCTGCAGAACTCCCTTGCCTACTTCTTGCCACCCAGCTTCGGTTACTTTACACTGATCCTATGCATTAAGTATATCAGTATATACCATAAATCCTTACTGCCACGACAGCTCTACAGTTTCTTGACACCTTCACAATGATTATAAAAATCAAATCCTATTATTCAGAAACCCACTCTGTATTCAAGCTATTATTGCAAGTTTATTGACCAAAATTTTGTAATATTACCAGATAGAAATTGTTCACTGTGATGCATGCACTGACGAGCGCAGCTCAGGTTTGCGTAAATGTCATTGATTTGCAATAGCCTGCTATCTATCCAACCATTTTTCTGAGTTCTTTCCTATCAGTAAACTTAGCATCTTGGTATTAAAGGAATAAATATTTGTGGAATATCGACTAGGAAATTGGCATAGGTTTCTGATGCCATTAGTTTAAGACAGGAGATTAAATCATTAGATGTTCTGATGGAGTCCTACAATGGTTAGTTATATGCACAAAGAGGTTTCCAAACCATGCCAGATTTTTTTTTTTTTTTTTCCTTTTTACAGGGTTGTTTATATCTGTCAAGTCTTGTTTTAGTGGGCTAAACAACAAAGAATCTTTAAGTAGTGCTTTCCTTGTGTAACTTCACAGGTGGCATGTGTACCCATCCTAGATGTCTTCTCACTCAAGCTTATGCAAATTCTTAGTGAAGAGACATTTTTATTAATAAGGAGAATAAAGGGTACAGATCATAGTGAAGATAAAAGGTACAGAATGAATTTATTACTTGATCAGTTCCTATTCCCCAGACTTTCTAAAAAGAAGATTCATTTTGTCCATGATCCATCCAGACTTTGAATTCTGTAAGGAACAAAGATTCAGGATAACTTCTTCATATGCATGCAGTGCTATCAGATGTCAAGGGTTTTGGCAGGAAGTGAAAAACCCTGATCTGTACAATATACAGTACATGGAAAAAATTATGATTCCTGACAGTTTGCAATTCTGCCAATGCTATAGAAAATTTTATAATGGCAATAAAAGGCACCTCTCTAACCCAAAGACTCTCCTGTCAAGCTTCCAAAATGTGCAGCTAATCATGATGGAATTGGAGCTGTTAAGGTTATAACCATTTTTTTATTACAGAAAGCACTAGACAAACTGAGTTAGAGAAGGCTGCTACCTTCTATCACAATGCCTATACAGTAATGAAATAATTATGTCAAGCAATCACTTTTCAAATAAAAATATGCTTGCAAATTTTGAATATGTGGTTCTAAAAAACTATCAGTATTGAAGACTGGAAATGTAGTGGTTACATTTAGCTTGATAAGGCACCAAAGACTTACAAGCTTTTGTCTCACTTCTAGACTAAGGCAGGAATTTATCAGCAAATTCTTTTTCTGAAAAAAAGGGCATCCTCCTTATAGCCACCCTTTAAGTACTGGAATACTGTTGTGATGAGATCCCTCCAAGGCCTCTCCTCTCCAAGAAGAAACTAACTTCATCATTTCCTCCTCACAAGGCAGGTTGTTCAGCCCTTCGACCATCTCCATGGCCCTCCTTTAGATCCTCTCCTGTCAGTTTGCGTCTTTTTTGGATTGTGGGGACCAGAACAGAACATAGAACTCCAGGTGTGGCCTGACAAGCATTGCATCATTGATCTTGTGAATGTTACAGTTTGGAATGATCTTTATTAATTTTATTTTTTCCTGTGGTTTCAAACCCTATTTTTAATTACATAAAATTAAGGAAAATATAAAAAAAAATTCTTATTTAAATCAGTGGATTTTAGACTTGAGAAAAGTGCTTTGGGAAGACAGGATATCCTTCAAAGGAAACAGTAAACAGTGCTATTTATAGGACACAAAACCTACAATTTATATAAAAATATACAGAGACAAAAATGACAATAGAATTGAGAATTGCAGATTTGGATCAGCACACACCATATAACCGCAAAACTGTCTGGGGAGCAAAAAAGGTTGAAAGGAAAAGAACCCTGCTCTGTGCCTTTTAGAGTATGACTTTCTATATAGTGACATCATAAACTATAGAGTTGTAACAGTAGCACAGGGAATGACGTTTTCAGGAGAAAGAGTTGTTAGCTATGGGTTTTTTTCTATGATTGTACAAAAGAAACTTTCAGTCAAAATAACTATTGCAAATGTGGTTAAAGGCACCACAGATAAACTACTTCTTGAAGATTTATTTATAAGAAAAAGAAAATGGAATTTTAGACATTAACAATGGAATGCTACTGACACTTCTGCAAGAATACAGTATCCAAAATATTAAAGATTGGCAGCAGCTGTTTCTTCTCTTCGGTAGGTTATATGTGTCTTTTTTGACTTGTTCAGAAACATACCTTCAGGTCTGAAGAACGGGTTATTGTTTTACCATTTTTAAAGCTTTGAAACCTAGAAACTTTTTTAAGCTGCTCTTCTGCTTTTGGTTGCTATTTATCTATTTTCAAGGAAGATGGTAGACTTGTTTAAAGTATCAGCTTGTCAGTTCCTAATTATAAGCTTTTGCCTTGTTAAAATGTTTGGATACATGTTCTTATAAGCATTTACTTAATTCAAAAATTATTATTTTTTCCACAAAAAGACCCTAAATATAAAAATATTGTGTCCAGATCCTGTAAAATTTAGTTTTTGAAAATAATGTTCAAAACATCTGTGGAGAGACACAAGGAATATAGAGAGCTTAAAATACTGTATTTTAAAAATTAGGAGACCTTGCCAGTAATGAATACTAACAGTATACTCAATGATATGATGATTTTGCAGCTGCATTCTCAGCTGGCCATAATTAGAATGAATAGTACGTATATATAGAACAATAATTATTGAGAATCTGTACCAACATTGTGCCTCAGCTTCAAATGAACAACATCCTATGTGGACTTAGTAGAGTATGCATTCAGGCACAAAATTAACATCATAGAAAAGTGGAAATGAACATCTTAAAGTATGAGTTACTCATGATTAACAATGTTATTCACAGTAAAATTTGGAAAGCTAAGGTATTCCATAAATAATACTATATTCTAAAATGCCATTTAGTTGTCATTATTCTATTAGCAGCAGTGTTCTCCCTCTTCCACTTGGTATATTACGTTATTTTAGTAACTATGAGAAAGACTGATGTTCACAACCTGCTGTTATGCAACCAAAGAGCTCAGGTAATTGAGTGGCTACCATGGAGAAAAAGTTAAGAAAATGCAAGCCTGTTTACAAAAGGCTTGATCAAAAGCCTGCAGAACAAAGCTGTGTATAGCCCAGGAATACTATCAGACTTCAGTAGACAGGTTAATCTCAGTTTATCCTCTTATTATTTTAGACTAAGTAAGTGGTCTGATCCACCTGTATGCTACTTAGCAAGGAACAAGTTTTTAACAGGTTTCCTGACATTATTACTGTCACGCTTCCCCTCCCCTCAGTTTGATTCTTGACTAAGGCACAAGATGAATTTCTGTTGCCAGGAAGCACAAAATCAAATACTAGGGCTTCCATTATTTTGGTGCTGGAACAAGGTTCCAGTAACTCAGTGGTTAACCCCTTCTCTTGCAGCTCATGTAGCTGACAGGAAGATCTCACCTATAGTCAAGAGGATACTGCCAACTTAACTTGTACCTTTACATCTTCAACCAAATCATCCTAAGCCTCTCAGCAACATATTTTATATGCATATATGGGACTTATTCCTCCAAGTCTCCCTAATACCAATGACATCGTAGTTCTGGGAGTTGACCAATGCTGCCAGATTGTCCTGTTTCTCTTACTGTGTGTGTTGCTGTGCAAGCATTTCAGATATACTTCTGAGCCCTCTGTCCTCCCAGGGGCAGTGCAAATGTTCCCTCTGGCATTGCAACCCTCAGGCAATGCCATGCCAACCCTTGGCTCACCTACTGCAATCCTGTTGGTATCTCCTTCCCCCATCAATTCTAGTGTAAAGGTCTCTTGATCAGTCCCACCAGTCTACACCTGAAGAGTCAGTTGCATGTGCAAGGAATATTTTCTTTGTTTTCAGGTCTGTAAACCTCATTAAAAAGACCCAAATGAAGAAATGTCTTTGTATAAGGAGCAGAAAGAGAAGACTGGCATATGCAGGTCACAGCTCAAATTGATCAGGGAAGCATTTGCAGGAAATAATACAGCAACCATGCTCTAAATGCAGTATTAGATCTTTCTGCATTTTGCATCTTCCTATAGGAGCCTTCTTTGGCTAGCTGCTAGCAATTGTGGAGGCTTTATCACAAGTCCAGAAATACAAGATAAAGTGTGAAACATGGTCCGGAACTATATGGTGACCAGCTTTTTGAGTTATTTGGAAAAGTCTGGTTTGAGTATAAGGACTTAAGGTTGCAAAAAAACTGAAAGCAGAGATTGCTGAATCTGACATCAGAAGGTAACTTTTATTATTATTTTAATCTTAGTAGAGATTTTGTCACTCAGGCTTGCTTTTTCAGTATTTATGATTAGTGATCCTTGGCCTTCTCCTTTCCTTGTTAATTTCTGAAATACTAAAGTGCATGTGGATCAATTATTTTTTTTTCCCCTGGAACTGCAAGAGATAGGAATGTATTTTGAAGACATGAATACCGATACTCATTGCTAAAGACATGATTAAATAAGCAGTACTTTAGGGCTTTAAAATAAATATTGGAAAACAAAATTCAATATGGAGCCAGGAATTCACAACAAGTAGGTATTAAGTCCTCTACACCAAATACATTTCATGCAAATTGTTACATGTCTCTATTCTCCTCTTTATGATTTAATCTGTAACTGCTTAGGAGACAGAGCACAGAGAATACCTGAAGGCTTTTCTGAATCCACCAAATTTGAGCTGGCAGTGTGACACACAAGATAATGAAAAATACCTTTGTCCTTTTCCTGCAACTATGTTGTTAGTTAAAACATTGTTAATTAAAACATTCTCCCTGGAGAACAGGACTTCTTGCACTTCAGATCTCAGTTTTGCTCCATCCTTTCACCAACTTGTAATAGTTGAAGTTAATCCTTGAGCATTGGGTCAATGGCTTCAAGTAAAGCTTTTAGAATATACCTCAGTGAAAAATCAGATTTACTACAGCTGTTCTGCTCTACATTAGTTCCCAGTCCATCAAGTCAGGATGCTCTCATGGGGTTGGTTGGAACAGATGGTATAGGCAATGGTTTTCATATATCTGTAGGTCTCTAACTCAAAACTGCAATCTTTGCATTTGGTGACTTAAGCAGACTGGAGGCACCATCCTTTCCCAGGACAGCACTTATGAGGAGGTCTGCTTATTATCAGGAGGCCTGGGGACTACAGCTGACTTGTGTAACCACTGCATCATTTATTTCTTCCTGTTAAAAACATTCTGGTGACACTTTGAATCTCAGCTCTGGAGGAGGAGGAAGAGATGTGGTCATCCGGTCAATGATTACACAATGCTCATTTTATGGATGCTCACTTGCAACCTGATTTACAGACAGGCTGAGAACCTCTCATGGGACCATTTACCATCAGTGCAAGTTTACTTTCTAATAAGAAAGCAAACTCTGGGGAAGAAATAGAAAAACACAGAAAAAAATTACAAACTGGGTGCCTAGACTATTGTGCAGTAAACACAAAAATCCTTTTTTGATTGCTACCAGTGCAGCATCTCTGCAGGAGCTCTCAGTGTTGATGCTATTGTTGAGCAAAACCAGTGGAACAACTCAGCACAGAAAAAAATGGCAAAAGCTTGAACTGAAATTCTTACATATAGAGTAGGATTTTTTTTGCTGTCACTCATGCTCTATTTCCAATGTTGTTTGTCTATTTTATTTTTGTACAGATATCTTGAAAGCATAAATGGGAGAATTAGTATCTGTTATCAGCATGTAGAGTTCTGTTATTTTTTTAATATGAAAGCATTAATGCATTTTTAGTAACTTTGTGTGACTGACTCAGAACTGTGAATAGCACCTTCCAATTATACAGTAGTAACCGGACTACTCTGGAATTTGGCAAAGTAGTTTGCTCTCAAGCTGAAGAAAGTAAAACAGGCAACCGTTTTACAAGAAGAAAGTTCAAAACCGAGCAATATGAGAAATATGAAAAAGTTAGAATCTGGAAATTCTCTGATGTCTGAATGTTCTGAAGCATTGAACCAGTCATGGTTCACAGCAGAATATGAAGTGAATGACTTTAGAGAATCCAGATGACTGAACCCAGACAAACTGTAACATCTCAAGTAATCCACTAGCACTCATTTTCGCAGAGTTGAAGAGCCACCATTCAGAGTACTAAAGAACCGGCTGCAGTTTCTTCTGGAAGAGACCGCTAAGAACGAAAACTGCAAGCAACAGCAGAAAGCAAAGGAAGAGCTACAGAATTTGACAGCTATGACATTAAAAGCATCCACGTACTTGTATGTCCGAGGCAAATAATATTGTACCTTAAAAAGTTAAGTTAGAAGAGCATGTTTTAGCTACAGCTCTCAGGCCATCAGATCACCTGGAAAAAGTCAGATTGAAATAGCGCGTGCAGCACAGCAGTTAGTGTGCTGTCAATGCCCAGTAACAGCTACACTACTTACCAAGCTGTGGTTTTGTTGTCATTGTCTGGCAGCAAGATAATTTGTTTTAATGACCTTCTGCCATCATGTGAAAGCAATAGCTCTTTTGATTGGATGTGTGGTAAAATTAAAGGCTAATTGGTATTCCACTGACAATGTACAGTAGGTGCCTCATTGTGCTGCTGACAAGATCTGATGGATGCTGCTTCAGGAATATACAGGTTTAAAGGAAATTAGTTTGATAGGAAAAAAATTGCAGTGCCATATTTTCAAGTTATCTACTAGTGTTCTATTTCACAAGAGATATTATACCATCCAAATTTAATACATACCAGGCAGAAGAAAGCAGAATGACAATAATCCTAAACGTTATTGTGGCATCTGTCATATGCTGTATGGGGTTATTTTTGTATCACAGTTTTAAAACAAGCGCACCTGAAAACAGCAATAATTTAACAAGAGTGAAGACAACAGAGTACCAGTTTATCAAAACAGGCAAGTCTTGAGGCCAACAACAGGTCTCCTACCCACATCTCCTTTTTCTTACCATAAATGTTACAGGAACTTCTGCAGATAAGAGTTGAGCTTCTAGACATCTAGAAACCCTGCAGATGCTAAGCAGTTGCAGAGGTGTAGTGGACATAGAGTGTTAGAAGTGCTACATGCGGTTTTAGAATTTATCTAGGTATGTACAACTAGTACAATGCATTCTGGACACTGTCTGTTCTGCAGAACATAAACAAGCCATTGTGGGACGTTCCAAGACCTACCCAACACATGCGCTGCTATTTCTTTACAGTAAGTGTCGAGAGAAATATTGCAAAAATTTTTATGTGTAGACTATACATTAAAAACATCTGCATCTGTGATCTTGCCCTTCAGAACAGGTTTGCTTCAAATATTACCTTAATTGCAGTCATAAAAGCTTTACTGATCTGAATTGAAGCTTACATTATTCATTAAAGACAGCCTTTTAAAACGGCATGGGAACTCTAGATCCAGAGTGAAAAACATAAATACGTGGCCTTAGATTCTGAGATGCTGAGTATCCATTAGCTTCTGTGATTTCAAAGGCATTCGGGTTTGAAAACTTTGATTTGAAACTTGAGATTAGAATGACAGCTTCCTGAATGCATGCCTTCCAATTATCTTCTGTATCTAGCAGAGAGCCTAAAATATAGCAAAAACTGCTGTGCTCATATACACTTTTTGGACCCAGCTCTTAACTCTCCTAGCTTTGCAAAGGCGAGCACTAAAAATTTATTCCAACAGTACAATAAGAAGCTATGGCTTCCATTATTACAATCCATTTTCAAAATACACAAACTAAAGTGGCATCATTTTTCTGTTATGACAAAGTAAAGCAGGGTGCAAAAAAGGATCAGACTGTGTCAAAAGGAAAGATGGCCAGCTGTAAATCCAGTCCTGTGTTCAGCCCAAATAAAAGAGCCACAACAGAGGTCATCCTAGTGCAACATCCTTTTTAGAGGACACACCTAAAATTGGAGATAATATGCTGCTACAACGAACGTCATTCTTCATCATGAATTTTCTCACTGCAAGTGAATGCTGCGTTGTCGGCTCAGGTAAAGACGTGAAGGCAATGCGTGTCAAAAAGCCCAATGCTATCCCAGTAAGATTCGCAGTTCACCTTTGCTGACTGAGCCAGGGCATTTGAGATTCAGGCTTCTATTTATGCAATCAAATGAGGAAAAAAGGAACAGACAAACAAGCAAGTTATCACTTCTGTGTTTTTCAAATATAACTTTTTCTAATTAAGCAGAAATTTGTTGATGAAAGAATTGCTGCCCCTGTGTTTTAGACACACATAAAACGTGCACATTCTATGACGCAGAATCTTTTTGGCAACTTTTAGAAGTAAATAAAAGCTCTATGCTCCAGATGATAAACTGTACTCAGACACTTTAACTATTCTACTCTTGCGGCACAAAGGAACAGAATATCCATCCTGGGATACCTTGTAATTATGTTGTAGATTCCCCTGTGAAGATATGTAAGAGCTCATGCTACTTAAAAGCATGTCATGCAGGAATATATGCTCTTATTCTCTTCCTTCAGCATCTTCCAGTCAATAGTATTTACAATAACGTATGAAATTATTGCATATTACTGTATTGTGTATATTGTATATATTGTGTATGTATATAGCCTTGCTATATAAAAAAGTGCATAGTTCTACAATTCTGAATAGGTCTCTTTGGAGTGTTTATCTCTTTTTTTCCTTACTCATTTTCTCCATATTCTTTTCTAGTATACTTTGCTGCTCATTATACTCTCTTCCTTCCTGAAAACTCAGCCTTTCTGTGTCAAGATCAAATACCACCACAATACCCAAACAACAATTAACACAGGTTACCAAATCTTGTTGCCCAGTAGAGACCAGGCTGCTGCTGCTGTGGGTCCAGCCAGTAGGGAAGCTGAGCACATCTTCTCAATAGGTGGAGGTGCACACAGTACACACACACATGCACACACACACACACACACACAGAGCCGGCCACACAGATACACAAACAGAAAAAACAGCCCTCACAAAATCACCAACAGCACCAGCAGTCACAGCCTGGCTGATTAGGATGAAAGCCCATTAGCAAGGAACACATACATGGATACAGTACAGATCCCTCCAGCAGCTGCTCCTAAGAGACTCCATCTGTCCAGTAACTGGCTGCTGGATCCTCCAGTGTCTCCAGTTGCTGGCAAGCAGACATAAAAACCTGAGGCCCGTAGCCCCACAGGGGTTGCTGACACCCAGACCCCTGGGTGCACCTGCACACACACCGACACACACGCTATGACTCTCTCTGGTAACTGGCCTTAGTCAATCGAGTACCTGGCCCCTGAATCCCCTCGTCTGATGGCCACCTCATGCACAAAGGCACACACAAACTGGCTCTCTCACAGCTGGTCCCCTGGGTCCTTTCAACAGCTGGCTTGGACCTCCTGGTCCCTCCCATAGCCAACACTCAGGGTGCTCTGGTCTCTCCAGTATGCAGCCCAGCCTTACGGATGCTCCAGTACTTGGCTCCCCAGCTTCTTATCCTACGAGCCTGCTGGTCCAGCTTAACGTTCATTAGCAATCACACCTGCTGATGTACACATCCAGACAATATGCCTCCCAGTTGCTGTCGCTCCAGACACACGGACACCTATGACATTTGGGCCTCCGCCCAGTGGCTGGCACTCAGACCTCCATGCACTGCAGTTTTCCAGCTGCTGATATCACAGAAGCCTGGGTGGGCCCCTGAGACTCCCGGTCCCCTCCCCAGCTGCCAGCACTTAGATGTGCACCCACACAGAAGAGACAGACCCTCACCCATAAAAACAGTTACAAATGAAGTTCAGGAACAAGACTGGACAAGCAGCAGTGATTACATACAGGGCATGGCCAGAGAAGCATACTGACCAGAAGCCTTGCAACTGGCCCCTTTTGTCACCTCTTCTCCATCTTCTCACATTTGGTCCTCCTCAAATCACCTTGATCCTCCTTTTCCTCACCTTGGTCCTTCCCCTAAACATTTTATGTCTTGCACAATCCCAAGAATCTCTATCCCTGCAACCCATAATAACTCCAACGTCCCTCTCAGGGTGACATGGTGTGTGTAGCGACCCAGGGAGCCTCTTCCATAGACTCGCCTGGCGAGTTTCACACTTGGACGTGAAGCTGATCCTTCCCCTTTGACAGTCCCTGGCCCAGGTCAGGGTGTTTTCCCTGACTAGTTCACTGGAGTTTCAGAACCTGCCACTGCTCCTCTGTGTTCATGGCAACGAGCCTCTGATCACGTCATGTACAGCTTACACCAAGATACTTTTCTGTGTTATTGTTACATTAACAAGTAAAGCTTAACAATTTTAAAATTATTTTCAATACTGATATTCTAGATTAATCTTCATAAGCACTGAAGAACAAAAAATACATTCAAATTTACCAAAACTAAGAACTGCAACAGACCCAAACTGTAAAATTCTCGGTTTATAAATACCTGGTGATCACATGCTCAAATCACCAGTTTTTCCACCGACTTCAGTAACTGATGGATCAGGTTAAAGGTAAGACATGCTCGGTGAGGAAAAAATAGCATAACTTTAATATTTTATTTCTAATTATTACTATTTTAATAATTTCAGGACTTACTCTTCAGAAATTATTTGTAAACAGGTCTAAATTGAAATGCCAAGACTGTAGCCAAGGGTGGTAAGAAAATGATACAAGGCCCTACCCCGGCAGTTAGTGCTTCCCCAGGTATTTGTGCAGCTAAGCACAGTACAAAAGGATCGAATGCTCTTGCTGTGCAGCTTCCAAATAATTGTTTCTTTTGTTAAAACCTCTATTTCTGAGATGGAAAAGAACTTGTTGACATGAGAATGAGCCACTAAAGAGACAGGAGCACAGTAGAGGGTCCTGGAGATTGTTGCATAAGGACTTGTGTACTGCTTGTTAACATCTTTGTTGAAGCATGTATGTTTACATATGTTTTGTTACTTAAGAAATGGCTGCTCTGTACACATGCTAATTAAAAAAAACCTCCAAAGCTCAACTTGTAGGTTGCTGAAAATCTGCAGCCATTCAGCAGACATAACTAGTAATACTCTTTTATTCCAGATATAATTCTAAGTATTTTGAAAACCAACACAGAACACACATGAATTAAGGACATTGCTACATTAAAGCATATCTTTAGGACTTTAATACTACCAGATACTTAACTGCTAACTAGTTGTTCAGTATCATATGGGGGAGAGGAACTTACTGGACAATAACAGAAGGAATTGCTGCCTGGGGATTTCTTTACAACTGTAAAATGGTGTTAATAGAATAAAAGGATTAGTGGAGATTTTAAAAGGAAAAAAAAAAAAAAAAGGGGAGTTTTGCATGTGGTTGCATGTTGGGATTCAAGAGGACTTTCTGCGAGAGAATGGACACGTGAGCAATCCTGCATGAGAACAAGACTGATAAGAGCCTCAGCCAAGCAAGAATGTGATAAGGATGTGACCCTGAATGAGGGGGGAGAAACTCGACGAGACAAACAACCCCCGGAAGGGGTTGGGACGGGAGAGGAAGTTACACAAGGCAGGAAGCCTGGCAAGGCTGATGTGGCACTTTTTATCCAATCATAAGAAGGTTTAAAGCGTGGGCTAAGTTAACTGTCCGATCTTGAGGACTTGTACTGCATGTTACTCACGTGTGCGGGAGAACATTATAAAAGGGCTTTCTTAGTTGTAATAAACGGGCATTGCTTGATCACATTGGTCATGTGCGTGCTCAGCTCTCCCGCAGTTACACCTGTCCAGAAATAGTGTGTTAACAGCTTTGTAGTTTAAAACTAGTATTTTTGTAACTTTCAGAGTTTTCATTTATTTTATGCAACGTCTGAGATATCAGATAGCTGTTCTCCATGAGAAGTTAAAAGTTAAGGTAATATTAAACTTTTCAAATCTCAAGAAACTTTCAGGGGTAGAAGCTTAGGAGGACGACAGCACAGTGGTTCTCAGAATCAAGCTCAGGTCTGCTTCCCTTCCCACTTTCTCAACATCACCCCCCGTAAGTGTGTGATGTTGGGCTCACACAACACATCTGCGATGATGGCTTGCAATAGCACACAATTGCAAGCGTACAGCCTAGAACTGCATGAACAGCCACATCCTTATTGGTCCCAATCTGGTAAGTTTTAAAGCATTTGTCCTGACACATACTCAGCAAAGCAATCAAGAAATTTTTGGGCAACATGAGATGCAACAGTTAAGCAAGTGGTGTTATTTTATAAACTTTTCGATTTCCATCATATTCTTCCTTGTTGATCTTTTTTCCAAGCTGAAAAGTCCTTCTGAACAGAAAAAAGTAAACAAAAAATCCCAGCGAGGATGATCTTTTCAATTCCCAACATACCCTTTTTGAAACAGCCTGAAGCTACACGCTGTAGTTAAAATGCAGTCCCATGATGGATTAAAACAGCAGTCGAACCGCTTCCTGGTTGGCTCTCTGCTGACTCTCTAAATAACGCTTCCCATTTGTCCACAGGTTAAAAGATTTTTATACATTCATTAAAGTATCCACAATGGACACCAAGACCCTTTGTTTATATGATCACATCTACTCCAGAGCTCATGGTTGAACATGTATTCAGACTAAGTCACCGGATAAATGGAAAGAGGAAAAGTTATTAGTGCTTTAGTTTTACCACAAGATAAAATTTACTGAGATCAATTCAGGTACTGTGAAACAGATCTGACCTCAAGTTTTACTGCAAATAAGGTTTTTAGGTGGACTGTTTTTACCAGTGTGGGTTCTTTTTCCCTAGCTGATATGTGTTAACTACTCAAATTAAAATATTTTTTTTTTAAAAAAAGAGCATTTGAGCACTGAAGACCAGTTCTGTAAGACCTAGCTCTGACACTTAGATCTGTAAATGACCTTGACAAGGTGTGAGAGGAAACTGCAGATTTGACACAATGAAACAGCCAGACAGTGGGTGCATTCAAGAGGCTAGAAAAACAGGCTCAGTCATTTAGCAGCTGTAATCTGAAAAGATAAAAAAAAAAATCATTTACATCAAATGTCTAACATTAGCATTTTAGGCATAAATGTTGTGTTACTGAAATATATATTACAAAGGCATCTGGTAAACAGTATTCATGCAAAACAAATTAGCATTAAACCCCCCCACCCACTCCTGCATTTTAGAGCCTGTCTCTTCCTCCAGGAAAAAAAAAAAAAAAAAAAAAAAAAAGAGTAAGGCTGCGGGACACAGAATTTTTTTCAGTACCTCAAAAGCTACTGCATGGAATAAATCCATGACCTCTGCTGTATTGCTCTCTGTTTCTGGAGTTGTTCGCAACAACTTGCCTTCTGTCAAGTGAACCCACAAAAATGTTTCATTCAGCCTGAGAGTTGGAGGTATTAGGCATAAAGAAGATAGATCTGTCACCTCCTGACCAGCGAGCAAGGTGGTACTGTCAAGAGCAGCAGACAGCAAAAGGAGAAAGATGGCTGAGAATGGTTTGGATGTCAAGTTTAAGTCGCTGGCATAACATTCAGGAGCCATCGGTAAACCCAGATCCTAGGGCAAGATTCAGTCCTTCCTCCAGCAAGCTGAAAAACCTTGGCAATTGATTACACAAGAGAAGCCAAATTCCAAAGCCAGCTGGTAAGCAGAACTACACCCAATACACTAGCAATATTAATCGATGTGATGGTAGGAAATGAAACTCTGGAAGTGGTGGGGGAAGAAAGAAACACAAGAGAGGCTGTGCCTGGGACATACACTGGTCATGGGAAGTTAAGAAAAGTGGCACAGCAAAGCAACATTTGAAAACTACAGTATGCCTATTCAGAAGAAAGCATTACTTTTCAGCAAGTTTCAAGCCTTTGCCCCAGGTGATCTCAGTCCTATTTGTCTCTTTGGTCCACTCGTGCACAGAGTGCAGTTTTCTTCTGCCAGATCATTAGTTGTAACGACATGTTCAACCAAACAGCGCTCACTGCAATACCCTACCAGATGTCATCAAAAAATGACGAGGTTGCTTGCCATTTACCCACACCCCTTGTTTACAACTAGTCAGTCCACTTCCAGTCCTTGCTTGCCCACGCACGTACCCTTTCCAGGACAGGGAGTCCTTGTACAAAACCCTTTAGGGATGCTACCACGCCCAGCATGTTCACCTGAACCATGGCTGCAAGCCCAGAATGCCTGGTGCTCTCAGGGAGCGTTGCTCTGATTCCCATCTACAGTCGATTTAAGTCCCATGGGAGTATTTTACACCTCCCAAGGAACCCCCATCTTCCCAACAACACTAAATCCAAACTGTCTGTATTTTCAGAAATAAGGAACCCCTTGGAATTCAGCCACATGCTCCTGGGTCACCACCTCCCTAACGCTGACTCTCACCGGCTTTGCCCTTCCCCAGCTGACACAGTTCCTCCCGGGCCCTCCTGAGCTCTCCAGGCCGAGGGCCTCTCCCGCAGCCGAGCGCAGCCGAGCAGAGCCGGGCCGGGCCGGGACAGGCGGTCGCTACAGATCCCCGGTACGCCGGAGCAGCGCCCACCGCCCGCTCCCGCAGGGCAGCGGCACTGTGAGGGGCGGCGACACACTGGGAGGGGGAGGCGGCGGGGCCTTCCCTCGCCACCGCCCTCACAGGCGCCGGCGGCGGCTGCACCACCCTTCTCGAAGCCGCCCGCCGCCGCCGCCACGCGCTCCGCCGTCCCCACGTGACGCCCGCCCCGCTTCTCCATTGGCCGCCGGAGAGACGCGTAACGGCCGCCGTACCCGGAAAAGGAAGGGACGGGGCGGGGAGCGCCTGGCGGGCGCGCGTGGGCAGCGGCGGAAGGGTCTGGCGGCGCGGCCCGGCGGCGGCCGAGCGAGGTAACACCCCACCTTCCCCCCCCCCCCTTCCTCCTCCTCCACCACCACCGCGGCGGCGGGCAGGTCGCGGGGCCGGTGACTGCGGAGCGGGCCGGGCCGCTGGAACCGCCGCCGGGTGAGGCGGGGCCGGGCGCTGCCTAGCTGCGGGGCTGTGCCCCTCCCCGCCCCCGGCGTGCGCTGGCAACCCGCGGGGAGCGGTTACACGCGGCCCGGGGAGCGGCGGCGGCGCCGCCCCTCCCGGCCTGTGCCCGCTGGGGGCCGTGGGGAGCTCCTTGGCTGTCGTGGGGAGCGCGGGTCTCCGGGGGCACCGCCTCCTCCTCCCCCCCCGTGCCGTTTGCGGCGGGGACCGTGAGCACCGGCGCTGCCGCGGGTGCCGGCGGTGGTGTTGGGCTCCCAAGGCTGAAGAGAATCTTGTGAGAGCTGTGAAGTTCTCCGTGTTGTGTTGTGTTCCCTGCGCCTCCCTGGAAAAGGGCTGAGGCGGCTCTGACATCGTTCTGCACGTGGCCTAAACATTAGTTAATTCCCAGCCTTGCTAGAGTGCCTTAGGGAATATTTATGCTCCACAGCAGCGGTCAGCCTGCGGAGTGAAAGGAGTTGTACGACAGCAGTGTTAAAACGCACACAGAATGTGACAGCATCTAAAACTTTTTTTTTTTTTATGGCGTGCTCAAAACTCAGCCCGCTGGTTTGCCGAGACCTCTGGCAAATCCAGCGATGGAAGGTTGGGAATTATGTTTTTTAAGCAGGAACATATAATTTTTACTACTTATTCCGTGCTAAGAGTGAAATCATAAGGCTTCTTTTAAGCATAAGAAAAAGCCTAACCTAGACCCCAGTTGGCACACCTTTGAGGATGGGCTTATTGTTTAGCTTGTGTTAGAAAACTGACTCAGGCCAAGCTAAACAAAGGTATACTTATACCTGTGGGGTGTGTATGGCCAGTGACCTCCCTGTAGTATGCAGCTTCATCCGTTGCCTGAGGCCATGCATCTGGGAAAAATCCTGAATGTGTAAGCAACTTAAATCGCTCTTTTACTGCATCCATACTTTGATCGGGTTTTGTTTTGATTTGTTATGTGTTTCTTTTGTTTAAGCAAATTAATGAACATCTATTATAGAGGAAGCTGTGATCAGTTTTATGCAAACTGTTAAAATTTTCTTTTTCTAGATTTTAACTGCTAGAAAGAAACTGTGATGGAGACTGCTGTACCAGTCACTCTCCTTGTATCGTTTTCCATACTACTGTGTGAAAGTTATCACGGAGTGGAGACAGCTACTGTTGTGCATACATCAGAGAGAACTTTTCCAGAAAAGGCAGCTGGTGTTAATATTGACTTGGCAGTATTAATACAGAGGTATCACCTTCAAGAACTTTTTCATCGTTACGGAGAAAACAACTCTCTGTCGATTGAAGGGTTTAGAAAACTACTCCAGAACATAGGTATAGATAAAATTAAAAGGATTAAAATAGATCATGACCATGATCATGACCATGATCATCACCTTCATCATAATCACATTTCGCTGAGTAGAAACTCAGAGAAGACTGTTTGTCCAAACCATGAATCTGATGCTAACAAAGACCACAGGAACAGTCACTCAAAGGAGTCTCATAAAGTAGAGAATGTGGAACATCATCAGAACTTTGTACGCAGCAAGAACACCATTAATGAAATAACAGCCTCTATCATCACTGCTCCCACAGATGGCCACTCTGAATTACAGAATGTGCAACCTGGGGAAGTCAAGCTGGTTGCTCGTTTAGGTCTGACCAGCTCTAATGCTGTTAATGCCACAGGTGGCAGCAACGCAAGCTGGCTTGCTAACAGCAAAGCAAATGAATCTCATGCTTCCCCAAAGGAATCGGAAAGAGGAAGTTACCTGTATTATAAACTGAAAAACCAAAATACCCAAGAGGTGAGACTGATTCTGTTGTATTCCTGGGAATCCAGATCCACCAGGAATGTTGTTATGGCTTATTTGTTAGGTGTTCATCATTTAACTGGGTGCAAGCTTTGTGGTGTAACAATACTCATAGCAAAACACAAACAACTTTCCTTGAAACTTAACATTTTGAAGGAATGTCATGTTATGTTCACAAGCTTGGGAAAACATGTATGCAATCTAGTTACTCTTAATTTTTCCTAAAAAGAAACATGTACTTATATTAAGTATAAGCATATGTTTAATTCTGCATATTTATTATTTATATAGTATTTAAAAATACTGCTAAAAATGAAAAACACTTAGCATTAGTCAGGGCAGAAGTACTACTGTTGTTTAAACCCAGCAAAACTCTAGGTTGTACAGTGGGGAGATCTTCCCTGGAGGAAGTGTATGCAGAACACCTCTGTGCAAGACTTTCCACAGTAATCACTTCTATAAAAAAGTATTTAACCTTGTTACTACTTCTTTATATGGCATCTAAAACTGAATGAAAAGTGCTTTGCTGTTTCTATTTGCACAGCAAAGCACGTGACCCCTTTGTACTGAGAATGTTTGATAATTATGCATCACCTAGCCAGATTCCCAGACTAGCTTTCTGGACCAGAAGGGATGTGGAGGTACAGTTCTTACTAAATTGGTTTGTTACCCATTTTTAATTACTGTTGATGTAACTTTTCATGTGGTACAACTGCATTTCTGTTGAAGTTGGATGTGCAGTCCTCTTGAGATATATCGCCTATTTTGGTTCTGGTTAATCTTTAACACATGTGTCTTTCCACAGTGCTCCAGTGCATCAAAACTGATGCAGTCCCATGGAATAGGCACTCAGGTGTTGTTGACTGCTACAGAATTCAGTTATCTCTGTCCAGCTCTTATTAATCAGATCGATGGTAAATACTGCATAGTCCATGCAACTAGTGAAAAAGCTGAAACTCCTCCAAAAAGTTACTCTCTGCAAATAGGTAGGTTTTTGGGTTTGTTTTTTTAACATGGAATAAAAGCTTATTGGAAGCCTGTGTGTGTTGGTAATAAACTTGAGAAACGTATTTCAAAGCTGGAAGAAACTTGTAGTTTTCTTTTGGTACTTGACCATGCCTAGGTAGAAGTCTTTATTGCATACCATTTGTTAACATCTAATTAATCAAATGATCAGGAGTGTTTGATAACAATGTTAAGCAAACAAAATCTCATACAACTGTTACTTATTGTTACTTTTCTCTTTTTTTTACCAGCTTGGATCGGTGGCTTTATATCCATCTCTGTCATCAGTTTTCTTTCCTTATTGGGTGTTATATTGGTACCGCTTATGAATCGTGTATTTTTCAAATTTCTTCTAAGTTTTCTTGTGGCATTGGCTGTGGGGACTTTGAGTGGAGATGCTTTCTTACATCTCCTTCCACATGTAAGTATTAATTACTGTTTCATTATCTCAAAGCAGAGAATTTGACATCTGTCTGTCCTTCTTAGTGATAATTTTAATCCCTACTAATACTTATTTGGTGAGTCATTTCTCAGCCTTGTAGGTTATTTGATGGAATCGTTTTCCATTTGGAACTGTTAGTGTCATTCATTTCACAGTCCTTAGAGTGAACTTCATGCTGTTATCTCTCAATCTATTCCCTGTTCTTAGTCATACATACTGTCAAATCACCCAGTGTTCCTTGCATGCAAGAATTTTGTATAAATGTTTTTAGTCACTTACTGCAATGCTGTCTATTTTCTTTTTCCAGTGTAATGAACTTTATAGATAGTGGAAATCACTCACTGCACACTTTAAAAGTGGAGTAGATAATCCGCTATTTTCTGTTATCAGCCATTTATGTTGACTGCTTATCTGTTGTAATTTTCATCAGGATCAAACATTTCAGAGGTACTGGGAAAACATTAATTGATAGACTTTGGAGTTACATATTGTGGTTATGTAATATGGACACTGAAATTGGAATACGATTGCTAAATTTCTACCTTTCTTGAAGCTCTTAAACGGACATTCCTCCATCCTGCTTCCCCCTGCTCCCCAAAGATAATTTGTTCCATCTTTCAGATAAGATGAGTGAAAACAACTGCAGATGCTGTGGTGGCTTCTGATTCCTGCCTGTAATTCATTAGGTGGTGGTTCTTCCTTTCAGTTAATTTTTTTTGCTATGTGAGGTTGTGTAAATGTAAACATGTGAGGTGTACTAGAAGTTTTTTGATAGAGAATGTATCAATAGCCAGTGAGGAGGGGAAGAATTTTGGATGGAAATTTCTGCTAAATTTCTTGCATAAAAAGGCATTTGATGTCTATGAGCCATCTTAGATGGGAGAGTAATTGGTGTGCTGCCTGTGACTACCACTTAAAATGAAGTTTCCTTGACAGTGTCAGGAATTTCTGTGGGAGCGGTTGCACATCTTGTATTGAGCAGTCTACGTGTAGCCTCAGTGAGAGGGTAAATACCAAGGCCTACTCTCAATCCTTGCAATGTTTCTTACTATCAAAAGATTTCTTTTTAACTGTTGAAATTTGTATCCAGATCTTTTACCCCATGAAAATTGTCAAGTCTGGACTCCAGATTTGAGGCAAAGAATGTGAAGAATACTTTCTATGTTTCTTACAGGTTCTTTTGAGTATAATGACTTTCCCCATTTGGTTCTCCCCTTAGTCTCATGGAAACCATCACCATCACCACGAAAAACCTCTGCTTGAACAAAACAAAGGCTCTACGTTCAAACACCTTGTTTTTCAAAGTACAGAGGAGAGTGCTTACCTGGATTCTACATGGAAGGGACTTACAGCACTTGGAGGCTTATATTTCATGTTTCTAGTGGAGCATTTGATCACTTTAATAAAGCAGTTTAAAGACAAAAAGAAAAAGGTAGAGATACTATTATTTTGAAGCTATATTGTATTGCATGACCATTTTGTGAATACAAACTTTTGAGTATCATATCTGTCTGAATTTAATAGTGATTGGCTTGATTAATGTTATAATTTAATTTATAGAAGTGACGCATTATACTTTTAAACTACATAACTCTTTTGTGTGGTCCTGTTATGGAAGAGCGCTGAACTGTTTCCTTAACCAGAGACATAGTACAGGCTTGACACTATAGTGAATTGTTTAATAAGCAGCAATCCAATTGCACACTTTGTTTTAGCAGAGTGATTTAAGAAGTTACTGTTCACTGTTGACTTCCTTCTGACATCTCAAGGCAATTTGTATAACTATCTAAACTGTTCTTATTGTTTTACTTCTCATACTGGATGAAATAAGATGGCCTCATACAGTTATTGTACTCCGGTTGAGGGGGGCACTTACACAAAATGGTAAGGGTGGCAGTAAGTTCTTACATAACTGAGCATCCAGCTACACTGTAGAAAGTGACTGCATCAGATAGCGTTCTGTTTGGAACTACAGTCTGCCAAGCCCCTTGTTTCTTCCCCTTCTCTCCTCCCAAAAAGAGCAATATGGCTTTCAGATTGCTGTTTATGTGGAAGGTAAATAATAACTGAATTTTGGCAGGTCATAGATGTTGGTAACTCACCAATTATTGGTGGCTGAGTTCTTTAAAGACTAGTGTAGCCAGGAGTAAACAATGATGTAGAAGTTGACTCAGTAAAAAGATATGGTGAAAGCTGGTGATATCCTAAGCTTTGCTTAAAGAATGTTAGTAAACTACTAATTATTTGGCCTACAAATCAGTTTACTTTGAAGCTACCCCAATGACTGATAATCTCTGTTTAGTTTTATTGTTAAATTGGTCATTGAGGCAGCAGTCTCAGAGCAGATGCCATGTAAGCTCTTTAACTTGCGTCACAGGAGGTTGTGTTAGTGTGGCTTATACTGAAGCTAAACTAACTGCAAGCAACAGGATTGCTTTCTCCATTTCTAGTTAACTTATTTGCCAGGAGAGGACATGAAGAGCTCCAAGCAAAGCAGGTATTTTCTATGTCCTCTCAGCCACTGGGAATAGATTTCCCGTTAGTCTAGTTATGCTGTTCTAGATACCAAGTCACTGATCATAAATTGTTGTGATACAGACATGAGTGAGCAATGATTACAGATTTTTGGTTTTGCTTCAGTACACTAGAAAACATATACTGACATTACAATGGAAAGGAATTAGCAGAATAACTTTTATTCAGTATTTGATATGTTTTGCTTCTCAGATAAACCCCTCTGCTTTTCCACATGTAAAAACGACGGATATTTACGCATGTGGGGTGTTGTTGGGTTTTTTCTTCCTATGGAGCCTGAGGAACCTTTGCTGTTTTACTGTACTTAGCTGAGTTTCTAATGTTCCTCTTCGTCACTCTTTATATGGCTTCCATGTTGTACTCTTTCTGTGGAGGCTGCATAAATATTGTGAATATAATGTTGCTCATGTATATCCTGAAAAATAAGTAAAATATTCGTAACTACAGTATTTTCTTTTGGAATAAGAAAAAAAATGAAGATGATGGAGAAAGTAAGAAGTTTTCAGCAAATGAAGAAAAGTTAGATACAGATGATCGTAAGTCTCAGTAATATTGCACAGTTGTTATTTTGCAGCAGTACTGTTTAAAAACCACCTGATTGATGGTAGCTCATAGATCTGTTTTACTGTAGGCTGGATTTCTGCTTACTTGAATTCTTTTCAAAACAAAACCTGTCTGCACAGATATGTAGAGGACTAGCTCTGCTGGTCTATGCTTTCCTTTAAAAAGGATCGATGGGTTGGAAGTAGCGAATTCACAGTTTTGAGATATTAAGCTGTTAATTCTGGATTTAACAGCAGAAGTTGAAGTCATTTGGTGAAGCTCTTCTGGCTATGCCTGTTGCAACTACAGCTGTACCTACTGGCTTCTACACTTCTCTTTAAACTATTAGATCTGAAGTGCGTGATCCATTATTTAGATTTCTGTTTATCTTAAGTCTGGATTTTGTTAGTTTGAGTATTTATTTATAAGGTCAATAATCTAAAATCCTAGAGTTTACTTGATTTGGACTGTATTTGATTTGGACCAGTATTTGGACTGCAAATGATATTGTGTCCCCAAGATCATGCTGTAAGCCAAAACACACTTCATTAAATATTGTTAGTCCTTGTAGCTAAAAAAGGCATTCCGTTTCTCAGAATAATTCAGAATAATTTTATAGCTAATGAAAGAGTTGTTGGTAATGCAGGAAAAAAGTGTATTTTTTGGAAAAAATTAGCAAGTTTTAGGAGTTAGTTAAAATAACTAACCTTAGTGTGACACTAATGTTTATATGGGGATGCTTCATGGTCTGCATTGATGACTTTTATTTTTGATTGTTTATTTTTCAGGTGTTCACACTTAAGGTCCTGTGCTTATATGAAATACAGGAGTTTCCAAAATTATCTGTAGCATAATCCTCTTCTACATTCTTATTCTTCATCCCTAAGAGGAATAAATGACATATGCTATCCAGACACTTCATCTTTCTGAAACAATTGAACTAACAGCCTTCATGCTGTGAAACTGGGACACAGAGCCTTGTGCTGTTGTGTCTAAATTGCACCAGGTCTTAGACTAAAAGATGGATACTCCTCTTAGGAGGCATTTGTGACCATAACATAGGGACTGCTTCAGTAGGAGGGGATAGAAACTAAAAGTATGTCTTATTTTGAACTATTGCGAATAATTTTGGAGATCTGATTAAAAAAGAATGATTTGTGGAAACCCTTGGGGAAAAAGCTTCTGGAACAAAAAACCGGGGTATCAGTCTCAACCCTGACTTATTAGTTTCCTCCTTACTGCATCACTTATTCAACTTGTGTATTGTATCTTTGTTTCCTAGGTGATTTAAAAAATGTTTAATATTATACCCTGGGTTTTTATAACAGGGCCTGAGGGCTATCTGGGGACAGACTCTCAAGATCCATCGCCCTTCATTTCTCAGCAGCCAATTGTACAAGAAGAAGAAGAAGTAATGATAGCTCATTCTCGTCAAGAGGAGGTTGACAATGAATATGTGTCCAGGGGCTGTAGAAACAAATGTCATTCTCACTTACACGATACACTAGGACAGACAGATCATCTCAGTCATCATCACCATGACTACCATCATATTCTGCATCACCATCATCATCAGAACCATCATCCCCACAGTCACAGTCAGCGCTACTCACGTGAAGAACTGAAGGATGCAGGGATAGCAACTCTGGCATGGATGGTGATTATGGGAGATGGACTACACAATTTTAGTGATGGCCTAGCAATTGGTAAGTGCTGGCTTGGACACTGCACCTTTGTTGTATGTGAGGACAGAGAATTCTTCTTGCTGTCACTTATCTCTTTATTAGGAACATAATAAGTGGAGGATTTCTGAAGCCTAAACTACTATCTGATAGCAGCTTCAAATGAATAAGAAAAATCAGTTTAACAACCTGGATATTGGTGACAAATGAAAAAGCTGTGTCCTCACAACTATGTTTCTTTAGGAAATCTGTAAACTTTGCTTTATTTCGTACTTTCAGCAAAGTTAGAGCTAACATTTTTCAAGACTAAAGCTAGGCTTATAAAACAATATTTAGGATTTAGAGCTGACTTTATGTCAAAGACTGCAAGTGCTCAGCAGTTCTTAAAAACCTTTAAATCCAAGCTTGTCGTTTTGATCACATATAAATTAACTGGTTTTCACTTCAGTCAGGCCACTAGTATCATTGGCGGCTTTAATTCTTTTTGCCTTCCATCTTTACTTCTTACATAGCAAGGTCAGGTTCTGTACTTTGCACATCTGGCTTTGCCTGTACTGGTTACACATCATGTATAAGTTTCCCCAGAGCGTTGGTTAGTAAGGAGATGGCGTCGTGGTTTCAGTCTGCTTTAGTCTGAAGATTACCCCAATGAATTGGGCAATGTATATATGTGTGATTTTTTTTTTTTTTTTTTTGCTGTGGGAGGTAGGCGTGCATTCATTTTACTGTAAAATGAATTTGGTCCAAGGCGTTATGTTCTCTAAGGTGCTTTTACAATTACTGCACAGCAGTCCTATCATATCCAGATTCTCAGGTTTTACTGTCTGCTAAAGAGCAGCACTGCAGTTCTTCCTAGTGCTTGTACTAACCTTCCAGAGAAGGTCTGTGATGCTTTTTTATATCATAGGAATGTGAGAGTAGGGGAATAATTAATAGGACATCAGTTAGCTATTACCTGTCAGAAATAGAATTCATGGAGAAGATACCAGTAAAGCCACTGTATGTTGCCTCTGTGTGCAGGACTTTGGACTGAGTGTATCTATCAATTATGGGAGTGTAGCATACATAGATTCCTTCAGATGCTCAGTGTGCTGTACTCAGTCTCAAAACAGGCTCAGTCTCTCTTCTTGAAAAAGTACTTAAAAAAAATATTTTCTTAAACAGTAGTCATACTCTACTCAAACTTATTCTTTAAGTGTAATAGTTCACTTTTAAAATTTAAATGTAAACAGTTACTTTACATGTAAACAGAACATTTATCTTGTTTATGTCCCTAGTTTTCCCTTACATGTTGTAGTTCAGTCTTTTTTGACAATGCTTCAGTTGAAAATACTACTTTATCACAAAAATAACAGACTGAATATTATATTTTGGTCTTCTGGCTGAGAGAGATGAGGTTTGGGAACTTCATTTTTTTTCTAGAAGGAGAGCTAGACCACAGGTATTTTAAATTTAAAAGGTTAAAGTAAGCTAGAGAAAGTGAAGTAAAACCAGTAATCTTCAGTTCTTATGCTAGTCTTTTGGAATCTTGACTTCAGTATTTAAGACTTATCTTTACAGGTATTGGATTAATTTTCAGCTTGTATAGCATACTGGGGTCAGTTCAGCAGTATCAGTCTTTCTGTAAATTTTACTGTAGAAACAAGTTCATTCTTGTTTGAGGAGAAAACCCAGTAATTATTTTCTCACAACAGTATTTGCAGTTGTTCAGATTCAGTCAATTCAAAGTATAATGTGAAAAGACACTTTCTGATTTAATCTAATTTTTGATGAAAGTTGAAGCATGGAATATAACTTTCTGAGCAGATCAGTAGTGAAAATGTGGCTGAAAGAGGAGGATTTGCATACAAATGACATACAGAATCAATTACCTCTTAGCATTAGGAAGACTTGGGAAAAAGCTATGACTTCATAGTTATGAAAGGAAAAGTGTGAGGAAGGCTAATAAAAGCTATTTCTCTCACTTGTTCAGTAAGCCTTTAGAAGTCCTGCTGTGTAGCAATGGAAATGTGACTTTCCTTCAGTTCTGGATGTAGCTTAAAGGATTATGGAAAAAATCGTTTTGATGATGTGAAAACGCCAGTACTACTTGTATAGTATTTTACCTGTATTGAAATGAAGATATGAATGCTTCTGTGAGGGTAACTTTAGCCAGAGTAACCCTTCACTTAAGCTCATTTATTTCATGGCATTTGTTATTCATAACTTGCATCAGTTACTTTTTTCCTCAAATGTGATGTGCTAATTATGTAGGAATAAGATTTAAAAGTGCTTATTTTTCTGTTAAAGTATGGAACAGTTGCATCTGAATTTGTACAGAATGATCTTCTGCGATTTGAACTTTTCTGTGTAGCTTCAACTAAATAACTAAAATGCCAAATACTATTTTTACATTAATCTTGCACATATATTTTTTCTTTCTTTTTTGAGAAGTGATATCTTAAAAGTTTATTTTAAGATACCATGACACTATTAAATCAACCTCTTGAGAGGGGGTAATACCAGATATATTAATGTAGTCTTCAATTACTTAATGTTTCAAGACATCTTTTAACAGTGAAAAATAGATATTCCTGTTATTTAAGCTTGTACTTCGGTTGCTATGTATCTGTGCAGTGTACAGCTGTATCTGCCACCTAAGTACTTTGCAAAGCAGTTACGTTTTGTTTGACTTGCCTTTGTGGTCCCAAAATTAAATTTACTGGATTCTTATATTTTTAGGTTTTCTCTAATAAGTGGTAAGACTGAGAATACATTGTATAGAGATAGTAATACAGAGGAACCTGTAGAGGAGTATTTAGGATGCAGGCATGGGAGAAGCTAATTACCTTTTACCTTCCTCTATTTTTTTTTCTAGTTTTCTCAAACTGAAGCCTGATTGAATGCTGATGAATTGTCCTGTCTTAGTAGCAGATGACTGTAGCTGTCCTGTCTGCCTCTATCTGACTCCGAAACTATAAAGCAATGTTTGGAGGTGGCAGAAACAGACTGATACCTAGAAAAGATTGATAGTGTTCACTAATAACCTTTTGCTAGTCAAGCAGCACTGTCACTTACCTGTTAATTACTGTGTAGATTACTATGACCAAGTGTCTTAGAGTGCAATGGAAAATACTCCTGCTGTGAGGTCTCAAGTCAAAAAAGTTTTTGTCTTGCATGCTGTGCACCTCTGAATTCGACTTCACAAATAGTCTAGAAATGGGTGACCTCTAGAGGTCATCTAGTTGAAGGCTTTGCTTGAAATAGCTCTTGAGAACACTAGGTTGGGTCAGTCATGGTTTTCCACACCAAGCCTTGAAAACCTTCACAGGTGGGGAGATTCTGCCGCATCTGTGGCTGACCTCTACTAGGTTGTGCTCCTGTTTTCTTAATAAGGGAAGTTTTAGCTGTGTCCAGCCCAAAGCTTCCAAAGTTTGATTTGCAGCTTCTCCCCTTGTTGTGTCATCTGTCCTGACCTCTGATCATCTTGTCAGCCTCTGTTAAATTAAGAGTATTCAGGTCCATCTTGAACTGTCCAAAGTGGACAGAGAATCCAGCAACAGCCTCACCAGTACATAGCAGAGGAGTATATGAACTTGGTATACTGGCCACCTTCTAAAACTATGCAGTTTGTGGTTCACTGGACTTGCAGTGAAAGCATGCTGTTGGCTTGTACTCTACTTGTCCATCATAATCCTCACATCCTTTTTAGGAAGGCTATTTCAGCCAGCCAGTTCCTACCTTGTACTAATGCATGAGGCTTTTCTCTCCCATGTTCAGAACTTCCCACTTTTCCTTTTTGAATGTAGTAAGATTTCTGTTGGCCTGATCTTCAAGTTTACCATGGTCTGTCTTGTCTAACACTCTAGTGCTTGATGTGTTAACTTAGACCTTATTTACTCCCCCCTGCTCCTCAACTTTTGTGTCATCTGCATATTTGCTGATGGTGCAGTTGGTTTCATTCAGATCATTAGTGAAGATATGGAAGAAAATGGGTCACAGTATTTGTCCTGGTGAACTCTTATTTGTTCCTAGCCAGGCATCAAGCCCTGTTAGTCCAGCAGTCCAGCCAGTGTGCAGTCATCTAACTGTCAAGCCCGTATTTCCTCTGCTTACAGATGAGACTGCTGTAGGAGATAGTGTCAGAAATCCTACTAAAGTCAAGTTCTGTTATATTCACTGCTGTTGCCATCTCTATAGTCAGTAATTTCCTCAAGCTGAGTCAAGCATTTGGAGAGGAAACTGAAGAGGATATTTAACATGATCTTTCCAGGAACTGTGGTGAGGCTGACTGTACCCTGAATCCTGTTCTTTGCTTTAAAGATGGGAATGATGTTATCCTTTTCCTGGAGTTCCACTGGGGCCTTCTATAGATATGGTTTTCCATAGATGATAGACTGCAGCCTTGCAGCATCATCAGTCAGTTCTGTCAGTGCCCTTGGGTGAGTCCCATCCCAAGATGCATCTGAGCATTTCCAGCTTTTCCTAAGCATCTCCAAAACTATTTCTTTTCTGCTGTTCACTGTCCCTTTCTTTCTGGAATGGTGCCGGGATCAGGCTTTGTCTGTGAAGATTGAGGTGAAGGTGGTGCTGCTGCTTCAGCCTTTTTTTATGTCTACGGCTTGGTTCCTTTCCCCATACATCAACAGACCGAAAATTTTCCTGAATATTTTTCCTCAACTAACATTCCTGTAGAACTGTTTCTTGTTATCCTTGGTGTCTTATTAGTCTTGGCTCTAGCTGGGGTTTGGTCTTCCTCATTTTTATTTCATTGCTTTTTATCTTCCCTGTTGCCAGTCTTTGTTTCTATTTCCTGTGTGCCTCCTTTTTGAGTCTTAATTCATTAAGACACACTCTGCTTAGCTGGCATGTTTTCTGTTGGAAGTCCTAGTGTTCTTGCACAAACAGGGTAGTTCATTTGTGCACTCTGTTAAACATGCTTTACAAATCAGCCACCTCTTGGGCATTTTGTCCCCTTTGATTCTCAGGGTATTTTCTTCTGCAATTCTTAAGTTAGTCTGCTTCATTAAAATCTAGTCTTAATTTGCTCCTTCCTTTCCCAGCCTCCTTCTGTATCCTCAACTACCTCATGCACACTGGAGTTCAAGACGCCTTCTTTCTGTACTTGCCATCAGTTCTTCCTTCTTTTTGAGCAGCAGATCAAGTAGAATTCTAATCCTGGCTGGCTCTTCTATCATTTGTATTGGGAAACCATTGCCCACACAAACATCCTGGATTGTGTGCCCAGTGCTGTTACCTTCACAGCTGAAAACTCATGTGAATAGTGATGTCTTGTGTGGTTGTTCACAGGTAGCCTTATCCACCACCTTTTCTTGGTGGGGTGATTTCTAACTGTTCCTGGTGTTATTCTGATTGTGACCAGGAGACTCGATAGGCACAAGGAACCACTTTCATATGTAGTTTTATACTGGAGCTCTTTGCAGTCAAGGAACTCCTTTATGTAGATAGCCCAAAACATAATGTGACTTGTATTCTGTCTTTTTTAGGCAGTCTACCTATCTGTGATGGGCCAAATGAGCTTTTCTGATATCTCCACAGCATCATCAGGGCAGGCTCTGGACAAGCAATGGACTGCCCTGGGCAGTAGTTCTGGTCAGCAGATCTGCCTCTGCCCTCTATCCTGCATGGGAGGGAATCTCCTATCACTAAAAACCTTTCCCTTCTTTTTGTGTTGCTGGCCCTAATATGATGTGCTGAAGGAACATTCTGGGCTAGGCAGAACTCATTTATCTTCTCACTGTTGTTGGGGTCGTGACCATGTTTTTTAGATTAGCAGCTGCAAGTGGGGTTGGAGTATTCTTCCTGTTGTCAGGCTTCACTATTTCAAATCTTACCCATCTGGGAATTCTTGTTTCCTGTTCCAGTGTTACTTTTGGTGCTGCCTTCCTCTTTAGTCTGAAGGGGCTTGGGCTTTTGCCTCTGTAGAACCTCTTAAGACCCTTTCAATCCCTTGTCCATTATCCCTCATCTGGAGATGCCTGCTCACTGCTTTTTGCATCTCCTTCACTGGGTGCCACAGCATGCATCCCAGAGGTAAAACTGCTGCAGTTGTCACCATAGGGAGAAGCATCAGTCATTCCTTGCAGCTGAAGACCTGGATAGCTGTCCCTCAGAAGTTACATCTGGGTAGAGGCTGCTGGAGTACTGGGGGTGGCAACCCCAGCAGAGAGGGGATTGTCTCCTGTGGCCTCATAGCCGTTGTATCTCTTCCTCTGTGAGCAGTACTCCTGGGTCCCTTCGCATGCCAACTACGGTGACGTGGCCTCCTGCCTCTTAGGCGCCTTATTGGCAGCGCCTTGTTTGCTGGCACGCTTCTGGTAGCAGCTGAAGAGGAAGCTGGATGTGGCTCTGCTGCATCCCTCTGTGAGACTCCCCAGGCAGGCGGGGACCTCCCGTGCTGTGTGAGAGCTGTGGTTCAGCCCTGCTGCCCGCTGCTTCCTCCTGAGCTGCTGTCAAGTAAGAAAAATAGCAAGCAACAGGAGTGGAGAAAACAAGAAAAATGAGGACTGTTGAACTAGTTTAAGGTGTTTTAGTGAGTTTTTTTTCCTCCACTTAAAGTACAATAGTTTACTTCATGAATTCTAGGCTGCTTGTACATATCTTTCCCTGCTGATTTCATGTGACTATATAGCCTCTTTAATGTTGAACTGGCTTCTCTTCCAGTGCCTGGCTCTCAGACAGTTGAGCTGCCTTCTTTCCTTGTATCTTTAAAAAAGTGTCTCTTCTGACAGTATTTCCATTTATTGCATTTTTTGTTGCTGAAAGGTATTTGGCTTAATTCAGAAATAAGATAGTGAAGTTTGGTTTTATGTTGCTGCTGATTTAGAAATTTCTGAATCCTAAACAACTGTTCAGTTAAAGTTTAAATGCTTCCACAAGCATAAGAAAAATTTGAGTGAAACTAATGTGTCCTAATCTGATACAAGCATATGCAACAGTGCTTCTATAATTGATGTCTGAATATGTACTAATGTTTTTTTCCTGTATTTTCATAGGAGCAGCCTTTACTGAAGGGCTCTCTAGTGGTTTAAGCACTTCTGTGGCTGTGTTTTGCCATGAATTACCTCATGAGCTAGGTAAGACTCCAGTACTTCCATATGCTGCAGGTGTAGGTACTTACAGGTGCACTTTGGAGAATTATAAGTTTTTTTATTCTGTGGCACAGTAAAATTTGGTCAGAAAACTTAATCTGTGTCAGATTATCTACTTAATATTTTTAATTTTTAAAGACATTTCTTAATTGAATTAATCTTCCTTTTAAAAATCTAAATATTTCAGCTACTTTATGTAAAACTCAATGGTTCTTGCAGTTACTTACAACTTGTTCTGTATAGTACGGTTTTTATTCTCCTTAGCAACATAAGTTATGAATTGCAGGAGAATGCATGTTAGAATCTGTTTTTCTCACATCTCTGTTTAATTTTATTCATGTGTTTGTGCTGTTAAAAGGAAGGTCACAATTCATCAAACTCCTGCATAGCTTTTGCTGCTTTTTCATTAAGTCTTGCAAAGAACTGCTGTAGCTCTAAATTTAAATTTGGAACTATTTAGAAATCTTTCCTAGAAATAGTTTGTCTTTCAAGCTCAAGTGATTTAAATTCATGACCATAACTTCTCATGGGAATGAACATGTCTTATGTTGTGAGTTTAGTGTTTGGCCCTTTTTTGCAGGGCAGCTTGTGAGAACAGGACGTAGCTGCTTACTTTAATTTGGAATGAAGCTGATCTTTTCAATTGTCAAATCATCTTGAATGTGCAATTGGTATTTCTTTCTTAGCTGTCATGGCCACAGTCATACTTGGTATATGGAATGAAGTAATTTTTTCAGTTTGCTTGTATTTTTTTAAGGTTTTCATTCCCTAGAAAGTAGAAGGTTTGACTTCATTTAATGGAACTTGTAAACCTCTTTGTGTATGCATTGAACTATTTATTAAACAGTCTGATATATTTGTCTGTTTGAAAAATAGTGTCAAACCAGAAATACATTACCCTGGAGAAAACATACCTGGTTTCATGACATAGGAGGAATTGAGTCTTGTTCATCTTAATATAAATTCTACGGGAATTGTGGAACTTGAATTACTTATGTACTAAATGTCCTTAGTACAAATATACAAAATTAATGTTATGAATCTCAATTTTAGATTCAAATGTTTTTGTTGGTTTTGGAAGCAAGTAAAATCTTTCAAAATTTAAATCATACTTTTTAAATCAGCACAAAACTTGACAGAGATACCCTCATTAGGAGAAGACATGAAGTGGCATAGGGATATTGAAACAAATGGGATTAGCTGGGGATAAAATTGGATCATTCTTTTGTTAATGCTAAACAATGTTTATAACATACCAGTTCATCTTCATTGCAATATCATGTGGGAAAACCTGTTGTTAACAAATTACTCAGCTTTGAAGATTGCTTTCATTTAGTTTTAACTGGAGATAACTTACATTTTTATATAGAATCCATTTTATTTCCAAATAATAAGCTTATATTATCTTACTCTAGTTTAGATCTAATTTGTATAAACAAAAAAAAATTCTATTCTGAATTATGGAAAACCTGTTCCTGGCTGGTAGTCTGCCATTCCTTCAAGTAAAAATAAGACGTTAAGGATAGTTTACAGAAATTAAGACATTATTCCTAAATTTATGAAACAGACTTAAAGTACAAGGAGTATTTACAGGGTAATAAATGGAATCATCGCCACTGCTTTATGCAGTCAAGTGTGAATATTTTATTTTAGAAACTTCTTTAGAATGCACATGCAGATCAGGTACTACAGTATTTTAGTGTTGGTTTAAATGCAAACTGCACTAAAAGCTGGTTCTTCCAACTTAGAATTTTAAGGTTATAAACTTACCGTGTTTGTTGCTGTGTTGTTCTTCATGTGCACTTTTTAATTTTCTATCTCCTGATGATTTCTGATTGTATGAAGGAAAAAATAAGGCAGACAGCAGCATAAAAATAATATGCTAATCTTGTAAGGAAGAAAACTCGTGAATACTGCAGTAGTTACCTGAAGATGAAAACTTGTTTTTTCCATGTTGTAGGAGATTTTGCCGTACTTCTAAAAGCTGGTATGACTGTCAAGCAAGCTGTGCTTTATAATGCTCTGTCAGCTATGCTGGCCTATCTTGGAATGGCAACTGGGATTCTTATAGGTCATTATGCAGACAATGTTTCAATGTGGATATTTGCACTTACTGCTGGCTTGTTCATGTATGTGGCTCTTGTGGATATGGTAAGTGGGTAGACCTACTTGAATTTTATATAATATAGTTTAAGAATTAATGCTAATTATACTTTTGATCTCAAATTCTTCCATCTCTTCTCCCTCACTTAGATTTTTCTGTGCTTTAATGTGTTGATGAGTATGTGGTGTAACTGCTCAGTTAAATGTTCAGGAAGATTGCTTTTATTTAGATTACTGTAGGAACAGAGATTTTTCTCCCTTAGTTGTTAAACAGAGGCAGTTAACAGCAGAAGTAAAGTAAAAAATTTGCTTCTGACAGTATGGCAGATATCCAGTAAGACTGCAAGTTGCACACTACTGGCACCAAAAAAATGTGCTTCAGCTCTTGCATTAAATCATTACTGCTGCTTGGGATGAAGACAGAAAACCTGTACTCTACCTCGGAAGTATGTTTGTACAGAAGTACGAAGTATTTGGTGGATGTTTGTGAAAACTTAACTATCTTAATAAAATTCTTGGTGTAGCTTGATTGAGTTGGTAAATAATCATATCCCGAGTAAATGGCTGTCTTAAGACATCAGCATAATTATTATTAAAACAGTGATTAGAACACTACATATTGTCTCTAAATATGAAAACAGACTGATAATGTTCATGTTGAGTGACACCTAATTCAGTATTAATGCAGTTAGCAGGAAAGACCAGAGGAGTAAGACTCTGCTACTTTATGCCTCATGTTTGAAGAATGGGGTTTGAAGTAGCTGTTTATTTTGAAGCCATTTAACACTTTCTTGTTTGTTTAGGTGCCTGAAATGCTCCACAATGATGCCAGTGATCATGGATGTAGCCGCTGGGGATATTTTCTGTTACAGAATGCTGGGATTCTATTGGGTTTTGGGATAATGCTGCTTATCTCCGTATTTGAACATAAGATTGTGTTCAGCATAAACCTGTAATCCTGGTTGCCAGGAAGAGCGCTTGGTGTTAAATTATAAGTGGTAGGTTTTTTCTATTAAATTCCTTAATGGAGAGGTACATTTGATATAGACTAGATATTTTATTGGTGTGCTTTGTGTCCCTCTCTCCCTTCTCTCCCTTGATAGAAATGAAAACTGTAAGTTGGGCTTTTTTCCTTAGGATTTAGCATTGCATACGGTACTGTGAAAAGTTGTACTTAGTGAAACATGGTGAAAGTGCCAAATCTATTAAAGGATGTTGTCTGGGGGTGTGAGGGTTGGTTTTTTAGTAAATTTATTTACTGTATGTAATTATATGTAACTTTTTTTTACTTTGGTTTTGCTGGTTTAAAGAAATAAAATGACAGTGGTTTTTATTTTAGCACAATCAAAATCAGTAGATACAAAGCAGAATGAGCAGTGTTAAACCAGAAAAAGATGTGTAATAGGTAGCATGTGATTATATTGGTAGAAACTCATCTTCTGCATCCATAGAGTGACAGATCAGTCCACTCCATCCTTTTTATGTGAGTCTTCTTTCAATAGCCTGTGGATTTTTTGTCTTACTCCAGTTGGTTTCTACTCCAAACAAATTCTTGTGAAATATTGTTTTAAATGCTTGCACCAAATGTTTTACTTGTTTCTTCCCTTCTGATGTGAGTTGCTCTTCACAGATTTCTCAAATGAGTAACAAAAGTATAGCTATTAGATTGTAAAAGCATAGCTCTGGCTCTAATATATGTGAATTCCATCAAAAAGACTTCTAATGTAGTGCTATATCCCACTTACGCTGCCTGAAATGGAAAAGGTGTATTAAAGTCTGCTTGCTATGAAGGGGAGGAGTGCTACAGGCTGAGACAGTAATTTACTACAAAAGCTTCCTTAAAGTGTTGATTTACTCTGGGAAATGAGCTGAGTGGGAGAGCTGACTACTTCTATTTCAGTGTGATTGCACACAAACCTGTGCTTGCAAAACAGTTACATTCTTTGCAACAACTAAAGCTGAGAATTCCAAAATAGCAAGATTTCTTTGACAGCATATATGGGGAAGCAGGATGTTAAGGATAATTGTAAATGTACACGTAAGTATGTAGCTTGAGCTTACAGTTTTAATATTTTAACCACCCTGAAACTAACAGAAGGAAGGAGGATGAAAAAGATAATGGCAGAATAAATCAACTCTGCATTCACAAGGAAGGTGAATGTTAAGCACTTCCGTATAAATAAGTAACAGAATTATGCTATATTAACTAGCGAGCTTTAAAAATTCCAGAAGTATAACAATTAGAACTTAATGATTCAGGTTTACCACTATTTCAAATCATCAGCTGAATAAAATCTTGAAGAGGAAAAGAGGAAGTATTTGATAATGCTATGTATGATAGTATCTGTGTTTGATAATACTAGGTTAAAACAGTCTGGCATATCTTTGTCATATGATGAAAGCCAAAACCACTGTCAGCTCAGAAATAGATGTTTGGAATGAATTGAGAGGTTTTGGAGTTTTGTTTTACTAGTTAAGAAATGGGGATTGCAGGACTTTCTGCAGTCAGTGGAATATTAGCTTTGCCTCTTCAGTCTTCCCTCAGGTTGACAAGATTGAGATTTAATCTTTGTCACACAAGTGATGAAATCCTGTTCCTTGCCTCCTTTGAAGTCAGGGGCTAGAGAAACGCATGCTTCCTTCAGCTCTGCTGATGCATCCTGAGCACTACACGGTGGTGGGGTGTTAGCAGCTCCCCAAGATCTGCACGTGTTCATACATGTATCTCTTTGCTTGGTGAACAGTTCTTCGTAGAGAAGAACAGTCTTCTGTCTGGAAGCACTCACTTTCTTCCCCCTGCAACTTAACTTTCCATCACTAGAAGCTATTCTGGGTGCTGGGCTTTCATCTCTAACAAGAACACTGACAAAATATAGGTGCATTCCCTCCCTTAATCAAGCACTTTACATTTTGTGTGTCTTTTATTCTACGTTACTGCATTTTGGTTAAGCTGCTGAACTTTTTGTTAGAAGCATACCTCTGAACAGAAGAGTCATGCCATGGTACTGTAGCAGTCTGGTACAATTTTTTATAGCATCTCCTTGATCATCCATCCTGTGCTCTTTTTACTGTTTTATTGTAGCAAACATTCAAGTGTTCCCAAGGTTGTATTAGTAATATCTGTAAGTACAATGAAAAATGGATACATATCTACCACTTGCTTCTGTATCCTCCATGCTCTTCAAGTGTTTGCTTATTTGAACTCTGAAGAGAAAGTAACGTATTCCTTCAGTCTAAACTCTTACAATACTTCTGCCCTTACCTGTGCTATGTTCATTGCTTGACTTTGCTGTAGCTAAACTCTGCCAAAAACCTGCCTGCTGATCTTCATCTTTTCTTTGCTACCTCTAGTGATTGAATACTTTGGCTTATGGAAGGCTGTTTTGTTTCTGACATGTGCATATCACTGCTTGCTTCTTTAGCAAAACAAATAAGTTCAAAACAGCCATGCTGACACATACATATGCACTAAACCTGTCAAAACAGAGTTTTCTATGCCTTGACTACTGCATTTTCCTATACCGACTTAGCAGTCCTACCTCATTCCAGATCTCTCAATGTGTCTGCTTTTCCTCTGGACGTCTCTTCCTGATGTCTGTATTGCAGTTGAACCACCCTTTGGAGTGATCTGATTTGACTCTGACCTGTTTAAATGAGTCTCACCTTTGCTAGGGGTGATGGTGCTGGTCACTGTTGGAGCTGCTGTGCCTCAGTTCATGCTCCTGTGCTCCTCCTCACAAGCAAGATTCATTCCTGGGCAAAAAATTCAGTGAGACTTCTCCCCTCCTTCCCTCCAGGCTTCCCATCACAGCTCTGTTCTGCTGAAATGCAGTGTCTGAGGTGCAACCTCACTGCATCCTGGTGGCTTTTGTAGGGCTTGGGCACGGTGTTTACAAGTGGTCTGGTAAACCACCATGAACTTGGTGTGCTTCAGCCTGTGTGTCTTTTGCCTTCTGTCTTACACCCTCAGCTGTTACAGAAATGGGACATGCTCCATCTCTTTGGTCATGGGGGATTTCAGACTTGGATGAGCTCAATTGACTTTGTTTTTTTACTAGTGGTTTCTGTTAGCCTACAACCGTAATAGCTGCTTGTTCAGCTGGGCTTTTCCATGTGCTGGAGATGACATAGGAAGTAACCATGTAGCCTAATGTTGCCTAAGATTTTAAGATCTATAACTAAATTGTGGAGATCTACACGTGTCAGTGTTTCCAGTGGGTTCTTGTCTGGCTTTTGATGCAATCAACTGATACTAAAAATATCTGTGTATCAAAACACATTGCTAATGTAACAACATGAAAAATAAATTGCCTTTTAGAATGTGGGCAGAAATGCCTCAGTAAGCTAGGCACAAACATGTTCTGCCCATTCAGTGCTCTTTAATCCTTGTGAAATGTCCATGATTGACAGCTCTCCAAACTAGTAGTTCAGCAGACTGTAGACTGAAACCTGCTGTAGGTTTGTACCAGCAAGATGACAAAAGTTTGTGTGGTTTTGTTTTGGTGTGTTTTTTTTTTTTTCCCTTGGTCAGCATTATAAAGTAGAATCTGCATCTGTTGCAGTGTACTTGCATTGAAAATCCTCATGGTTTGACAAACTGATGGGGCAGAGCCTATAAGCAGCATTTTATTTTTATGCATGTATTTTTCTGCAGCAGTGTAACATGCCTGGCTATTCCAGCTGATAAATGGAAGTGTCTCTGTTTTGTGTATTTTATAAGCTGTTTAGTGTCTGCACTAAATGCAGGTAAACAGAATAGGCAATCAATGCTGGAATCAGTTTGATTTTTTTTTTTGGTAACATGTTCTTCTAAGGGTTTTGGCCTGTAACTGTACAGTAAAGGTGTGTGTAGTTACTGTGTGCAGTGAGAGTCAAAACAAAGGTGTGGAAGGTCTCAACCTGCCCAGCCCGTGGAGTTCAGGTACTGGTACAGTTTCTCTGCTCTTTTGTGGCCAGGGCACACAGAAGGATGCCAAATGTGGTGTGAGAGCACAGCTCGATTATGTAAAATACAGTCAAGGCTAAAATGGGATTCACAGTGGCTCTACTGCTGCCTCAACTGAGAGACCAGCATAATTGAAATGTCTGTGGGAAAAACTGGGTTGTTTTGTTTGCCACATGCAAGAAACAAAAGATGTTTTCATGCAGTGTTTTTTTATTTAAAATACTTTTTGGTGCATATGTGATTACTATAGCTATTATTGTATTGCTTTGTGCTAGAGAAAATAAACCACTGAACCAAATGCTTGTTTTTGAGTGTTTTCCTTGCTTATGTAGTTATGGCCAGTTACATCTTTTATTTACCTTTTCAGGGGAAAATAATAATTGAATATGTAAGGAAATATAATTTTACAACTTAAAAAGGACTGCCTTCTACTGGAGGTGGGGTGGGGGTTTGATTTTGCTGTAGAACTGCTCTGGCCTTCTGTGTGCCTCTTCTCTCCCTCCCTCCTGGTCCTGGTGCTACCTACAATAAAGACAAGTTCAGAGAGGAGACACTGCTTTACTCTGCACAGGGTGCTAGGTCCAAAGCATCCAGAAATCAAGCACACCACACAAGAACCTCAAAGTATAACACTCCCAACTACATGATTATGTATTTACTACCATTATTGGTTGCTTATCATCCCTATCCCTCACTGATTAGTAACTTACTTGTTGCAGTTTAAAGTTAGCCTGGGTTTTTAATTTTCTGTGCAAGCTCAGAGGCTGAGGGTTTGTCTTTGGGCAGGGATCTTTGAAGCTATGTATGGGATTTTTACGATTATAGTGAGGATAGTTCTTCCAAAGGACACTAACCTCTAAACTAATTTATATTAAACAATTTTAACGAGCTTCCGGACTTAAAGGACTGTAGGTCCTGATTAGAAGTTCCTTATTAATTGCTGACGGTGTGATGGACAGGCTGACCCAGCTGCTGTGTCCAATCCGCTCTTGCGTTTGACGAGAACCATTTGTGTGGACAGCAATACGCACTCTATGTCGTTGTGCGGCCTACGCTTAGTCGCCGGTAAACAATACTTTCTTTCCCGGGGGTAGCAAGCGCACACAATCCCAGCAACCCTGGCCATGGGTAACACGGGGGCAGCGGCGGCGGGGCCCGGCGGGGGCAGGGCCGGGGTGCGGGGCCGCCTCTACCGGGGCGGGGGTGGGACACGCACACAACATGGCGGCGGGCGGCGCCGAGCGGTACTTTACGCGCTGGTACAAGCCAGGTACCGCCGGGCGGGAGGGCCGGGGCGGGGGCCGGGGCCGTGGCGGCAGCGGCGGGGCCGTCACTGGTGTTTGTGCCCTGTTGCAGACGTGAAGGGGCGGCCGTGCGAGGACTTCTGCGTGCTGCAGCACTCCAACAGGCGAGTGGCGCTGCGGGGGGCTCCGGGGGGGTGGGTGGGGGGAGTGCCAGCGCGCAGCCCAGAGCCGCCGGCGCCGGACACTCGGGAAGCCTCGGGCTTTCGTTAGAGAAGGAACCGCCGGTGCTTCCCGGCAGGACGCGGGGCCGCCCCGCCCCGCCCCGCCGTGACCGAGGCAGCGGCGTCCCGAGGGGCCGGCCCTTTGCCTGGCGCTCGAAGAGGGGCAGCGGCGGGCGCTGAAACCGGCAGAAACGCCTCGAGTGGGACAGGTGCAAAATAGCGGGCGAGGAGGGATTCTTGTGGAAGATGGGAGGATGGGAGAGTGACACATCTGAGCCTCCCTGTATCCTTAATGACTACTCCAGTAGGAGCAGTGCAGCTTGAACTCACTCCCCCTCCCCATATTGCTCAGCAGATTTTTAAAAAGGCCCCTTCAGTGTCTGTACGTTCTGCCCTCTCGTCCCTGCATCCTCTCTGGCTGAAAGGGCACTTTACATCATCTTCAGTAGCAGAAGAGCAAGAAAAGCCATTTCAAAAGGCTTTTCCATAATGGCATTTAGAAGTAGTCTGCTGAACTTGGTTTCCAGAAAATTACTTGTCTCAGTTTGAACAAACATTTATCTTTTTCTAAGTACAACTTAATTGCTTTTAATTGTACATTTCTGTGCTACACTGAATGCAAGATAGGAAACAAAATGTCATACGTCGTGTCTACTTTGATGTAGCTGGATATCCAGTTATTTGGAATAAACCCTCTGTCTGGTTTGGACTCTTCATAACATGTTACCTTCCCCAGCTCCTGCCCCCTGCTAAAGTCTCTTCTGACTGCAGGGTGGATTGGCGGCATCGTGAGCATTTCTGGGGTGTTTAGTCCTCGAGGGAAGACCAGAACTTAACTACTATCCACACAAAAATGGGCAGTGCCAATTGCTCGCCTGTTGGGGGAAGATGAGGAGGTGTTTGTTGTTCCCAGTGGGTTGCCTGCTCCTGTTCAGAGTTCGGGGTAAGGGGAAGGGGCATGCCTGGCACAGGGCAGAGCCATCGCCGTGCCGCAGCCTTCGGCGCTGGGGCTGCTCCGTGCCTCTTCTGCACAGTTCACGTCCTCGTTCTTGGGCAGCAGAAACTCGAGTACCTGGGAATAAGTTATGACGGCAACAGCAAGAAAGCACACCCTCACATTTGTGCTAAATACTATCATAAATATGTAGTTACAAGCCCAGTTTAAATCCTGTTGATACAGGGGAAGGGAAATAAAAATATAAACACTTGTTCAAATGTCTATCAAGATTATTTTGCTACTTTGAAATATCAGAGCCCTTGGCTTCTACAGCAGATGAACCAAATGCTCTATAAAGTATTTTACAGTTATTATGTATGGAGCTGTGGCTGTTCGATACTTCTAAGCAGTGTAAAATTCTCTTGATTTTTTATTTTGCCAGATCTCTTCTCTAATAGGTAACAGCTCAAATAGATGATTTGTCATCTCCCCTGTAGAAAGAGGCAGGAGTCAAGAGGAGGAAGCTCTTCTGGTCCCTTTGAGCTGCTCGGACGTGCAGAAAGCATTTGCCAGGATCCGGCTCCCTCTTGTGGGGAGCTGCGCAGCAAGATGTGTGCAGGGAGATGGATGCAGCATCTGCAGGGAAAGATCTGGTTTTGCGCTGTGATTTTTCTCTACAGTTAATGTTATTTCTCGTCCTTGCTGTAGGTTTTAAACTCTTATTAAAGAAAACAGAATAGCTTAATCTTTATTCATTTATTGGCAAGTTCTGGGCTCTGCCTGTGCATTAAGCATGGTTCTAGCTCAGGGATGAAGGTAGGCCTGGTCTTTAAAATTGGGCTTGTCCAGTTTCGTGACAAGAAACAACCTGCCTTTTGAAAAAGACAAACTGCAAGCAGCAGGTTAACTAAAGCCCAGTTCACCAAAAGATTCATCTGCTAATAACTATTCACCACTAACCACCTCTAGCTGTTCTGAGAAACATTGCCTTATGACATTTTCTGACAAAAGCATACTGATTTACTTGATTGTCCTGAGTATCTACTTCAGCTTGTTGGCAGACAAATGAACCAAGTATGCTCTCATGAGATACAACAACAGATAGAACAGCTCTAGCTTATTTAAAAGCTGTGGTTCTGTTTAACTAAGAAGTGTACGGCTTCTGATGAGCCAGTCTGGTATCCCACAATAAAGCACCTTCAGTGGGGGTAGCTTTAGGTCAGAATGCAATTTTCATTCGGTTTTGTAGAGCAGACATCAAGATGCCCTGAAGAAAGTGAGTCCAATTTGATCCTGTATCTGACACTTTTGTAAGTGGGAAACTAAAATTTGTCCCTGATCTACAGCCAACAATTATCCTTGGTTATCTCAGGTTAACCCTACCCAGCTCCCACCCTGTCTGTCCTTCCTTCCTCCCTGAGCCTGGTAGGTGCCCATCCTGTGATTCCCATCGCAGTAAGCTGAACAATCACCTTAACTTTCCTGCTAAACTAGAGCGGGAAGAATATTGTGCTTTAAAGAGTGAGAGTAAACAACAGCTCTCACAACACTGAAAGTCCTACTAGCATTTTACATTAGGAGCCCCTATGAAGTAGTACCAGTTTTAAGTCCTACCACTATAGGCAGAGGTTGTGTGGAGTGTGCTTAGAGCATGTAAGAGCATGGTTTCTCACAACTGCAGTGGAATAATTATATTTCTTTTTGCAGAATCTGTGTCATCACCTTGGCAGAAGCCCATCCTCTTCTTCAAAGTGGAAAAACAATTAAAAGCATTAATTACCAAATCAGTGCCAACTGTAGCAGACTCCAGAATAAGGTCTCTGGGAAGTCAAAAAGGGTATGGTGTTTTGATGTAGTTAACTTTCACTTTATCTCTTACACTGCCTGAGACTTTCTGTCCTTTCTAGGATAGAAACTCACCAAGTTACCCTTGCATTTTGTTTTAAAACAGCCCCTCCCCAGCTGAATATAGACTTTCTTAAGAGGGGCTTGTCTTAATTGTCCCAGCCACCAGTGCTCCTGCAGCACTGGTCATTTCCAGTGTTGCTCAAACCAAGGCTAACAGTCGCTTTTAGTAATTTTTTTTCATAGTATACAGAGGGACTTAAAACATCCCTGAAAAGATAAAAAATCTCCACCAAAATGCCAAGGATTTGGAGACTACTGTTTCTCTCAAACAGACTGAGATAGCAGATGGGCTACTTCAGCGTGTTTCACGGTGGGTTTTCAAGTAGGTTTATGTAGTTTAACCTGGTTATACTGAAATCAATGGTGCTGTTTTTCTTCTCTCTCCCCTGATTTTAACCCAATCAAACTACAAGTCTGTTATTCTGCAAGAAACTTAATTAGGACTAAATCTGTAAGCTCTTGAGCTTCTATTCCATTTGTGTATGTAACTAAGTTGGAGTCTTCCCTTCTGTAGGGAAGCACAGCTATGTAACTTACAACGACCTGTAACTATCACACTTCCCTGCTTTGTTCTGAGAAACAAACTTATCTTGCTGATGCTAATACTTTACACAGGCCTTTTTAATTTAAAGTGTGTATGTTTACTTTTCACATGCAGGGAGCTCAGTTTTTAACAGAACTTGCCCCTCTGTGCAGGATATCTTCATCAGATGGAGAGGAATACACCATTTATAGGTAAGGGGTTTTCCCTTTTACTTCTTAGCTTGACATACCGTGCACTTCTACTGAATCTAAACATTTTTGCAGCTGTATACGAGGGCGACTGATAGAAGTGAATGAAAACATTCTTAGCAATCCCGCTATTCTGCAAGAAAAGGTAAGACACTTTCTTGCTTTTTATTTTCTAACTTTTATTTCACTGCTAACTTCAGTCTTGCTTTTTAGCCATCAACCGAGGGATACATTGCTGTGGTTTTACCCAAATTTGAAGAAAGCAAGAATATAACTCAAGGACTTCTGACGCAGAAGGAGTATGAGGAAGTTTTGTTGAAACGTCTTAATTCTTCTTCATGAAATTAGCTACACAGGTATCATCTGTATTTGATACTAAATAATCTAGTTTTATTGTACATTGTAACTTTTGTGGTATTGAAAGGCTAGTGCCTCTTTTTAAAAGTGGAACTTAAATGCTTGATCCATAGAAGAATAAACGGGTTCAAATACTTTGTATATTAAAATTTGCTTTCTCTTTTTCTCTGAATTCTAGTACTACAAGTTTTTAAATAAGCACAGAATGGGATGTTGAAGAGTATTTCTGTTCCACAGGCAGCTTTACTTCTGCTCAGTGCAAGCGTAATATGTACAGAAAAATCTATATGCTTTAGCTGTCATTTAATTTAGCTAAACTAATACAGTATGGAGTTTGACAGAGGTGAATTGAAAATAAAAATGCAACAGAAGTCTAGGTACAAAGAGCAGATAAACTTGAAAAATATGTGTTTCACACCGGGTTGTATTTTCATGGCATCCTGAAGTCAAATAATGCCCTTTGTACATGTCTGTCATAATGACTATCTATTTTCATAACTTTTAAATGGTATAATGCAAAGTCTACATAATACTTCAGTGGTTCTACATGCAATTCAAATTTTGCTCAGTAATAAAAAAGGAAGCAACAACTACCATCTACAAAGAAAGATGGCAAAAGGCTTTGAGTCAAGAGTATTAATTACTTAGAAATATACTTTTGGAAATATGAATCCTGTCAACAAGTTTAAAATTCAGAGGTGCAGCTACTGAAAGGTTTTTTATCCTAGAACTACTTCACTGAAGGTATAACTCATAACTAAGGTAACATTTCAGTGCTTTAGGCCACAGCCTTTCAGACTATATTCCTGATTCTGATTCTGCTTTATCAAATACATAGGCTGAAATAGGCCAGAGATGATTTTACAGACTTCAACAGTAGCGTTACATATAGCATATGCAGCACAAGGTTCTTTATACAAAATGTCTATTAGCAGCATCTTTGGGTTGAAACATCCATTAAGACATTCATAAGCATTAATTACAAAACTGGTATCAATAGTGAGCATAGGAAAGGCATTCACATTATAAAAATACATAACAATTAGACTAGTTGGTGGTGTAATTGCTAAGTAATGGGACATCTATTAATTAGATGTGACAGAGGTCAACAGTTTTAATTCAAAGTAACCTGGATCGACTTTCCACAAATGAAAGCAATATTGAAAATTCAGCAAGTGTTATTTTCAAATGGGAGTTCCTGCATTTCTAAGTGCTAGATTTACTTGCTCTCTAAAAATGTCATGTTTGTTACATGATTTTCTAAAGACTTGATTCCAAATGCCTCAGCTCTCCTTTCTGGACTATGCACATTTGTAACAGTTCGTATTCTGTCTTCTCTCCATGGTGGAGCAGCTTTGAGACAGCCATTTCCTGCTTTATTCTGTATATTAAAAAAAAAGATTTCTTAGAACAAACAACCAAAAAACCCCCAAACAAACAAAAAAAACCCCAAACTTTAAAATAGTGCAGATGAACCAAGTACCTTTCTCAGTAATTTGCAGCAAAGTGGAAGAAGCTGGCATAACAGAGTCATCACATTCCTTGTTTTCAGAATGCATGCATCAACCTAAACAAGACAAGAGTAGAGTAAGACCACTCATTACTTTTATTAGTCAATTGTTCAATGCATGAGATGATACTCTATTTCAAACTGGAATAGGTAATATTTGTCCTTCGTAAGTCCCTTCTAATGAAAAGGTTTTGCCTAACTTTTTTTAATCGCTCTATTTAGTATATATAAAGCAATAGCTTCCCTTCTGTTAACCCAAGATTTGAGCTAGGAAGCAGAAGGAACGAAACACATCCCAGGAGAAGGAACTAATAATAAACAGTAATATAAGTGTCTTGGAAAGAAGCTTTTACCACCTAAGTGTGATTCCTCACAATTCTTCATGTTTTTCCTTTTGGTTTATGTCCTATCAGCATGATTTAGAAAGCCATGCATCATGTAAGACTTAACCTGATACGAGGTACACTGAAAGTTAGCTAAATCTTAAAGCATTTTAGTTTATGCGTCAAGTCTAACACTCAGCACAGGTCACAAGTCTGGGCCCTTGACAAACATGAATTTGATAGCTTATTATCACTGTATAGTGATACATCACTGTATAAACAGCCCAAGTTCCTATTTAGTTTAGCTAGAGAGTATAAAACAAACCAAGCAGTAGCCCTGAGGCACTCAGGTTTTGAGTGGCTTGAATGTTCTAGCGAGTTTCACTCCATGCTGTAAAATTGAAACATCTTTTCCATAGCTTATTGGAAACAAACATCCAGGTGCACAGAAATGGTCTTGCTCACATTGCTCTGGGATACCTGATGTTTTTCAAAAAGCCTGACCTCTATTCCCTGCTAAGGTTGGCAGATCTACTTCCCGTGGTAACAATGCTAAAACTTTTGAGGCAGCCGTATATGTATTTACTTATAACAGAATAATACCAGAACAAACTCTGGGGAGTCTAGGGTAGATTACCTACCTACTGAGAAGCAAACATGTATTTCATGTTAGTAGTCTTTGGAGTTTAGGATTTCTACATTTATGTTAAGCATCAGTAACAATATTTATTACAGTGGTAGAAATAAATACTGCCTTCATAAATACTTTGATTACTCAAGTCCTTTCTTAGTGAGGTAATCTTAATTACAATTCATATTTCTCTGAATGAAGTTCTAGTGGATTACAGTATTATTACTGTAGTGAATTACAGTATTATTCTATATAGCATTACTCTATCTCATTCTATTCAGCTGAAAATTATCAGTTGCAGCACGATAAAATTCCAGTACCTCTCTTTATCTAGTGCACAAGTTAATGGACATGTTGACAGAAGTTCTTTTAAAAAAGTTCTCAACAGCCAAGAGCAATATGAAGTAGCAGAAGCCTACAGACAGCTTTCCACCTTTTTTTTTTTTTTTTTTTTTTAAAAAGTAGTACAGGAACATCATTGTCTTGGGAAACAATTCTGTAAACTCTTTCATTAGCAGTCAAATCCAAAACCCAAACGATAATTTCAGTGCTTTTAGTAATAGGAAGGAAAAAAATCCTATTACTTACTTTACTGATTCTTAGACTCAAAAGTTGATAAACTAGGGGTAGGAAAGTATTCTGTAAAACATTAATATTAATAGCATGTCTGTGGCCACTGGGCCAGTTATGTAAAACTTGGATATCCATGCTCCCTAATAACATTCATATAAGCCTGTAGAGTGATACTGTCCAAGCTATCAACTGGCAAGCTTCCATGTATGCTGGGTGCCAGTGTACCATATTTTGCCTCCTATCAAACTCTCAGCATGAATGAGAAGGTCAGGTCAGGGTAAATTTCACTGAAGCCCTTCTCTGTTACTGGGGAAAAGAAAAAAGAAGAGAAAAAAGTCTAGAAAACAGTAGCACCTGTGCGAAAAAAATCCTTTCCTGAGACAAGGTAGTGCGGTAAATGGCTTGGATTACAGTTATGAGTGAGGGATGTCCCAATAGAGAAAACGTTTTCAGCAAGGGGAACAGTTCCTACTGTTCTTCCTCTATACTTCACACATCCGCTTCTCACAACATGTTAAGCGCAAAACAGCGCTTCAAGTTGACATAAATTTCTCTTCTACGTAAGGAACAGCAACAATGACATGCTGCGTAACAGAAAAACGCTTGCACAACAGCATAAAATTTTGTACTTATTTTTATAGTCCTCTGTCAGTCCAAGAAGTTCAGCTGTTATGAACCATTTCATATTTTACCAGGAGCATAAATTAGTAAATTACTGTATTTCAAAACAAGTTAGGTCTTACGTTCAGAAATAAATATAATTTTTACCTTACCTTTGTAAATGTAGCACTTTTGCCCTGAACAGAAGATTTAGCGGTTATCTGGAGCTGCTTGCACATAGAGATCAGTTTTTCAGCCTCCAACAGAAGCATGGGTTTGTCATCATCGTGTACCTGAAATGCATTTCAGGAAGAAAAAAACCACTCTGTGTTAAAGACTCCAATATTAAGTTAATGGAGAAAACAGCACAACCAGCTTTTAAGCAGTATCACTAGTGTCATACATCACCTGATCAGAAAAGGCATGAAGAGCTGAAGCAAGCTTTGTGCCCTCTGTAGCAAAAATCTGAAAGGGGAAGAAAGCATGTAACAAAATAAACCACACTGAAAGATGAGACTCTTTCTCCTTGTTGTTTTAATAACTAGTGTGCCATAAAGTAAAAAGGTAGCAGGAAATATTTGTGGTAGTTATATACATTTATAATTTACAAGTCAGCAGTTTGCAATGACTTCTGAAATAACAAGCTACACCACAAATCGCCATCCTCCCAGATAAACAAAGATTTTTTTCTCCCAGAAAGCGAAGGCTTTCCCTTTACATATGAAAAAACCTGACTCCCAATTATTTTTTTTTGTGCTGTAGCAGCTCACAAGTGTTTTGTGGGTAGATGACACCTGCCATGTTTGTTTATTGACCTGACAAAAGTCATCAGTCTCCTGTTCAACGCAGACATGTATCTTGGAAATATCACACCACATTCCTTCATTTGGCTCATTGTATTTTGTTTGTATTATTCAAATTTTTACATCTTCTTTCTTTCCCATGAAAATACTGCTGGTCCAGCTAGGATGGAGTATCTGTTAACACTATCGCGGACTGAACTAAGTGATACAATGACTGCTACTAATGCGTTAAGGTTCACTATATTTGCCATAACGCCAGTTTGCTATTCCTACTCCTAACTGAAATCTGTCAGTTTAATGAATGCTGTCTTAAGCTGCTACTGGAACACTTAAAAGTTGGCTTTCAGAAAGTATGTACCAGAGTTAGGCTCAAAATCTAAGTTGCCAGTCAATCCATCGTACACTGTACTTAGTGTATGGAATCCGAGAGTTAAGTTCCAGTTTGTTCTTCCCTCAGAGTGTCTAATTCCTATTTTATTAAAAATATATTACCTCTGCTTGATGAAATAAATCTTGAGTAGTTTTCAGAAGTCCTTCTCCTCTGTGTGAAATAGTGAAAGCAGAATATATGTCATATATACACTGCGGATTATTTTACCTGCTACTTGCACAATTTATAGTATCTCTCTATCATCCCCATTCACACCATTGAACTGTAAAATATCACTCTTTTAGAAGATACTATGTGCAGCAATAACTTACTACAGGAACTGCATTTCAAAATATCATATAAACACCTCAGTGGCTAGCTCACTATTGGGATATTAGCAATGGTTCAGTTCTCATCAGCTGAAAAAAGGACAGAAATCCGTGTCTGGCATACCGAGTATTACTGGACTAGTAAGTAAGAAAAAATCTCAACTCTTAAACCCCCCCCCTCTAAATTCTTCAAATAAGAAAGCAGACATTGCATGGGCAAGTTTCAGAAGAACACCTTCCCGTACAGCAGAAATCACTAATTCTAATCTACAGTTATATATGTGTGCTTTAATTCCCTTAAATTTGAAAGTATTTATGAACATGCTTAAAATGTTTTCCATACCCAAGGGATATTTAAATAGCTATTCTGCAACAAAACAGATGTTTAGCACTTAAAAAAAACCCCTAAATTTACTATTAAACAGCTTAGACACTTAAAAGAATTTATAAAGTGTAAAGATAGAAATTAAAGCTACTTTCTGAATGTGTCCCTATTATTATACTCTGAAAATGAAGTTGTCTTTTTTCTTGTAAACACTCTTAATGCTCTTCTTCCCACCAAAACATGCTTCATATGGTGTAATTACCTGGTAAATAAATACATAGAGTAGGCCATACTTGACATGCCTTGTCCATGTTGCACAATCTCATTCTCCTGATCTTCCCACTTCTCTGTCTCAGAATCTACATCAGATGTGAGCAGATGCAATTCTAATCCAAGTTTTGCAATTTTCGCCTGTTCCTGTAAATGGTAACCATATTTATGGCACTTAAAATACATTCCTCAGACAAGATAAAAAAAATTAAAGGTTTTTTTACTAAAATGATGGCATCTTACCTCAGTATCTAGTTTGACTGGCTTTAATGCTTTCAGATTTGCATTATGCTTCTGTTTCAAACAAAAAATAATATTTTTAAATAAAATGAATTAATAGTCATTTTACTAACAAATCATAAGAGGTGGCTTTATACTCAGAGGCAGACTTTGAAAGAGAGTTCCAGTGGTTCAGACAGACTTCTCAGTAGAAGCTGAAAACCTGTTCTGATCTGCCTGTCCCCCTGAAATGACTTGTGCAAACATGGTCTGTGCCCACAGACACCCTGAAGTTTCAAGGACAAGACTACTTTCACAGTTTTCAGACTCCTCTTCCTCATGCAGTACCATCTCTTACCCTCTAAATCCCTTGGGCTAAATAAACAGTCTTCATCAAGTACGACTGCACTGATTTTTTCCATCAAAGATGGTATCGATATAACAGGGACTTGGAAGCTGATTTATCTAGTAGCAAGCTGATCTACAGTACAACCCATGTAAACGCTGGTGTGACAATGTAACTCATTATTCTGTGTCACTTTGTTGAGGTAGTTGGAAACAAATACCGATACTTTGATCTTTTTATGGGTTTCCATCTTTCATTTAAGTCATGAACTAACTGAAATGCCAGTCTGGCTGCAAGCCAAATATTAGCTAAGATTAAACAATAATGAGTAGTACTGATGTGAGTGGACTATCCTGATAAGGCAGAGCTTGCCAACTGCATAACACATATATACAGTAATACGTGATTTGTTTCAAATCAATTTGTATGTAGAGAGCAGCAATTCCTGGCTCTAACTTCATATGCTGGTGCTGTCACTGCACAAAGAGAGAAAAACAGACACGGGAGCCACAGTCCACATTCAGAAACTGCACTGGAGTGCAAGGAAGGGGAAGTACAAAGCTGGTGTCATAACTTTGTGCAGCGTGAGCCACCAGAGGAGGCTGGATAACAAGAGTGCAGGACTGAGATCCTTGTCGGAGAGCCTGGAAAGAGCTGCTATTCATTAGTGGGAGTACTTGTGCAAATTAAACTCAGTAATGCCTGCCAGGGGAAAAAAAAAAAAAAAAGCCCTATTCATTGTGAACGGCATCAGAAATAAGCTCCAGGTGCCATCTCCATCTCTCACTTCAAGAGTCTGAGCAAAAATAAAGTACTACAATTGAAGTTCCTTACTGCAATTTGCTGCTCAGTTTTCTCTTTCATGCCATTTCTCTTTTCCCATCCCCAAATTTTTAAATGTTCTGAATCTTATGCATGTGTACCCAGATCAGACACTGTAATTCTGCCTGTGCACTAGAAATGCTGATCTCATACCGATTTAGCAAAAAGTGTAAGAACTCCTAATCATCATTTAAGTTTCACCATATTGCACATTAGAGATGTAATTCAAGAAATGCTGGTTTTAAGGCAGAGTCTTGAAAGAAGAAAGGAACACAAAGCCAAACTAGATCTGTATGTAAACACAAACTCTGGGCTACAAGGTATGGCAAATATTTAAGCTGCGGAGTGAACGGTATTCAGAAAAAACAGCACTCAGTTAAGTTGTAACAGTTAAGTTTTTCTATCCACAAGTAACTAAAGAAACCTCAGAAAGTTTGTCAGATTTGTAGTTTTCTCCATGGAGGTGTTCACTCACCCTATCTGAATAGGAGAATTGGTAAAAATCAGGTAAGCAGTTATTCTGCTTTTAAAACATGATTTGACACCTAATACTATAGAGAAAAATATACCTATGCATTAAGCACACATATGAATCATCACTACTGCTCTGTCCTCAACTATGGCATGGTCTAGGATGCCACTCATTACCAGCAAACAGCACAGTTGCAATTAAACAGATGTAACAAAATATGTAATCTGATTAGATCAACAGGAACAGTGTGGTTTCTGTGCAGGAACAGCGTGGGCATTAGCCAGGCACAGCAGAGCTCTGTGATGGCAGTAGGGAGTGAAGACACACAGCACTGGGAAGAGAGGCAGTTCCAAAGGTTAGTGCATCAGTTCAGCAAAGAAATTACTCTCTGAAGAAACTCTGCTGTCTTATGGACATAATCTACATTTCCTGACTACTTTCAAACCGTGTATTAATCCTAACTCCCCCAAATCTATATATCTTGCAAAATTCAAAAGAAGGCAGCAACTTTTCAAATAACAACAAAGCAGAACTATCTAAATCCTGGGAGCAGAGTTTTATTGGAAGCATTTTAAAAAGGCATATGAATCAATAGTGAGAATCTCACTTGAAACATCTCTTCTTTAAATTTTGGCTGAAGTCCAGAAGCTGTGTAGCTTAGATAAACGAGTGAGGGACAAAAACCCTATCAAAAGTCACTGAACCAATCTATTTTCCAGCCTCAGTATTTAGTTCCATAACCATGAAATTCACCCATGCTCACCCAGCCTAACATTATATTCCATTTAAATCTGGAGATTGGATTTATAATGTATGACCTTTTTTCTTTCCATTAAGGGTCAGAAGTAGCATATTGTGTTTGAAGTCACAAATTGCACAACAGGAGACATGGAAACGGGATCATTTCACACCCGAATTCCTCAACACTACAGGTTAAGAAAATAAGGAGAGAAAGAAACAAGCTAGAACTTACTGTACCTTCTAAGATCATTCTTCCCCTTTTTCCTACCCATGAAAAGATATATAAGTATGTAGCAAGTGAATCAAATGACTGATTACATGATACCAACATGGTTTTAGGAGGTTTTCTAACACACAGATGCTCCCAGAAATAATGTAATACCAATTGTAATCATCTAAGGATATTAACTATCTAACTAAACCTGAACATTTGAATTAGCTTTTTTCTCTGCATTAAAAACACCTAAGATCAAAGAAGGAAACAAGAACCATTATTTGAATAGTCTACAACAGGCTCAATCATGTCCACTTGTTCCAAATGGGTCAACTTGGGCAACAATGTTAAAAAAATCAGATTACCAAGATATATTTTCAGTATCTTGCAGTGCATTCTTACTGTTTTAATAGAAACAATATTTTTTATTATACAGTGTGACAGCTGAGTACGTGGTAAAAAATGTCATATTAATGAATAGGTATTAAAGCTCGTGTACTACCAAAGCATATTATGTAACTAATTATCCTAGTTTTCAGTATGTTTGTTACTTATTTAGTAAACTGACAAAGTTCAGTATTTTACTATCCGCCATCCAGTCACGATGAGTGTTACCAAGATATTGCTATGTCCTCATCAAGGTGTGACACAGAAAGAAGTCAATTAGTTCACAGCAGATATAAAGTAAATACAACAATCCCAAAAGCAACTTACCCCTGGTCTGGGCAGTGACAGGTAGACACGCTTCTCTCCTATGAAGAACACACACATTTACACCAAAATTTGTATGCAGATTCTAATCAATGGGATCACATGCCTTACTTCATCCTTCCTTAAATTGCAGTACTATAAAAGCAGATTACTTACCTGTAATTCCTCTGCTTTCAATATTGCAGAGGATTCCCTTTCTGTCTCATGCTTCCAGGGAGAGACCAGCCAAGAATTCTGTACCGTTCAGATTTTAGTTCTCAGCAAATAGCCGATAAGAAAGTTTCTCTGAACAGTTTCCCTCAGTAAGGTCTCTAGTCCCTTGCATGCAATCCACAAGCGAGTAAAGAAACTCCCTCCAGTGACTGAGTATCTATCACTACATGCACTCATTTTATTGTAAAGTACAGAACATACAATGATAGTTCCATGTAAGGCTTTTCTTGGCATGGGTTGAATGGTCTAAAATCTGGAGTAGGCAATGCAACTAGTGAGAAATACGCAGGCAGGTTTTTCTAAGTAATGCCAATAAACCCCTCATTTGTACTGTACTATACATATCCCATGTGCACTGTATTTTATAAAGAAAAAAGTTCTACGGCCGTTTACACTTTCTGAATTTTTTCTTATATCCCCAGGAGCCTCAGATAGTCCAAGTCTAAGCAAAATAAATGGGAGAAAAAAAAAAAAAAGGATCCTTTTAAGTGTTACCTAAAAGTGGGTAAGAAGAGTTTATCGGCAAGAGGAAACAGTGCCTGGGCTAACAGCCTAGATTAGAGCTCCCATTACCAGAAAACTTAAAATTATCTATGAATAATTACATTTAGTACAATAGATGCAGGAGAGGAAAGTCTGCTAAATAAAATTAAAATAATTTAAAAGTTAGTGAAAAATAGATTTTACCTGAAGAAACATATTTGTACCAGGTTTGCATAGAGATCATAGAATCACAGAATCATTCAGGTTGGAAAAGACCCTTGGGATCATCGAGTGCAACTATCAGCCCTGCTCTACAAAGTTCTCCCCTACACCATATCCCTCAACATCTCATCTAAACGACCCTCAAACACCTCCAGGGATGGTGACTCCACCCCCTCCCTGGGCAGCCTGTTCCACTGTCTGACCACTCTTTCTGTGAAAAGTTTTTTCCTAATGTCCAGTCTGAACCTCCCCTGTTGCAGTTTAAAGCTGTTCTCACTTGTTCTTACCTGTGAGAAGAGACCAGCACCAACCTCTCCGCAGTGTCCTTTCAGGTAGCTGTAGAGAGTGATGAGGTGTCCTCTCAGCTTTATCCTCCTCAAACTGAACAGTCCCAGCTCCCTCAATCTCTCCTCACAGGATTTGTTCTCCAGGCCCTTCACCAGCTTCGTTTCCCTCCTCTGCACTCGCTCCAGCACCTCGATATCTCTCTCGTATTGAGGTGCCCAAAACTGGACACAATACTCCAGGTGTGGCCTCACCAGTGCAGAGTACAGGGGGACTGTCACCTCCCTCCTTCTGCTGGTCACACTATTTCTAATACAAGCCAGGATGCCGTTGGCTTTCTTGGCCACCCGGGCACACTGCTGGCTCATGTTCAGCTGCTTGTCAGTTAGAACCCCCAGATCCTTCTCTCCCAGACAGCTCTCCAGCCACACCTCCCCAAGCCTGTAGCCATGCAGGGGGTTGTTGTGGCCCAAGTGCAGGACCTGGCACTTGTCCCTGTTGAAGCCCATCCCCTTAACGTTGGCCCGCCGATCCAATCTATCCAAGTCTCTCTGTAGAGCCTCCCTATCTTCATGCCGATCAACTTGGTGTCATCTGCGAACTTGATACGCTCTATGTCCTTATCAAGGTCTTCAATAAAGATGTTAATCAGAAATGGTCCCAATACCGAGCCCTGAGGAACACCACTTGTGACCAGATGCATCTCGACAGACAAAGGACAAACAACAAACTCCCCTACAATTTATATTTCTTCCCCTTATATCACCTCCTAGAGAAATTCCATTCTGAGTCCTCAACAGACAGTTCTCTTGTGCATTCATGACTTTTTGAAAGTATTCTCTTCATCGCCTGTCACCACAGAAAAAAGATCATAAGCTTCCTGTCTGGGCAACTGACTCCTAAAAACCAAATTTCAGTAAGTTGACAAGTGTCCCTCAACCCACTTGATAAGTATGAAAAATGTAATTCCTCCTTTCTAAGATCACCTCTTCCTTCCCCAACCCAGTTTTGCAAAAGATGAAATGACCTATCAGGACACAAGCTGCCAGTTTTTTTCACAATGCAGCATTATTCAGATAATAATTGCCCAAACATGCATCCAAGCAAGATTTCTCACTAAAGACTGACAGAAATTCTAAGAAGTGATTTAGAACATCCTGTGTTCCAAAATGTCAGCTAAAGGGCATGTAAGAAAGCATGTAAGATCTGCCAAGAACAAAAGCTAACTTGTAAATTTAAAAAGCTATAGCATGAAAGATTTCCTTGGTGCTACATAAAAGCCTGTTGTGCCATGTTAAAAAAAAATATGTTCAGACACAGGAAGCTTTGACATAGCAAACGGAATATGAATTCATACTGAGAGGACGTACTACTCACACACACAAGGTGGGCATTCAAAATTATGGAAACCAAATGGGAAGAGGTGGTAAACAGAAAAAAAAACAAAAAATTTTTGCTCTTCAAGCAATCCCCATCATTTGGCTTTGCAAGGTTTAGTTGCTCACTATATTCAGAAAGAGGAAGGATCTCACTATCTATTTCTTGGAATACTTAAAAAACAAACAAACAAACAAAACCAACCAAAAAACACCCACAAAACCCCCACTTCACTGGACTCACAGATACCAGACCTTTCAAAAGTTCAGATCAACTTAGGCCAGAGATAATTCTACTTAATCAGAAAATACTTCATTACATCAGTATAATCACAGAATTTATATTTGATTCCATTAACAGAATACACATATTTTTTTCAGCTATTTTAATTTCTTTAGTTTGTAAGTCAGATCTTTGCTGTAATAGCAAAAGGCTTTTTGCCATATTATGATCTTCCTTCTATTTACTTCAGTCTGCCTTTGTTTTTCCTAATGTCTTCTCTAACATTCTTTTCCTTTTTTTTAAATTTAAAATTATTTTTTATTATTTTACTCTGTCTTTCAATTTTCTGCTTTCCAGTGATCCCAGTCATGTTTTTCCTCCAAAATGTCTCTATTCCAACTAATATATCCTGCTTTTGACCTCACTTCTTACCTGAGTGTAGGATGGCTGCATCCCTGCTTCATCCTTCTTTTTAGAACTCTCATTTCTAAATTCTGAAATTCTGATCTGTATCCCCTATTCATCAACCATGGCCCTCCCAGATCCTCATGGTCATTTAACTCCTCTCAAATCAAATGGGCAAAACAAAAGAGGAGGGCAGAAAAGGAAGTTATCTTCATAAATCATTCTCTTACTTCTGACCAAGTTACAAGGGAGCAATCTGGGGATTATTCACATTCTTCTCCAGCATGTTGAAACCAAAAAGTTAGAAAAAGAAGACTGGCTGACATCCAACAGATTGGATCAATGAGAGGTACTTTTGTTGGGTGATTCATTTGAAAATGTAAGAGCCTCAAAGTTAAGTATCTAACCTAAACTAGTAAGAAGTCTGGGAGCAAACCGATCCCTTCACGGGCTGAACCAAATCTCCCAGCTAACAGGAACCACCTCTAGAGAAGCCCGGCACTCTCCTCAGCCTAGACCAGCCACACAACGCTTCCAACACCAACACTGTGCAGAATGGGTGCTGTGAGAATCCCCACTGCTGGATTAAAGAGAGGATTAGGATTAAGCAAAAGGGAATCAGCTCCACTTCACTGTACAGTTCTGCATAGCACAGAGACTTTTTCAAAATACATGTGAGAGTTAGTGGGCTGTGGTGTTCTTACCAACCTCCCCCACACCGACATGCATGTGCATCCCCCTCCCCAAGACAAGCCCATTTCAATTTGGGCATGAGCTGGTGCAAATACAAAACTGAGTAACATACTGATTCATTTCCAAGATAAAACCGGCTCTCTACCATCTGAGTTTTGAATCAGTATGAGAAACACCCAATTTGCTGATATTAAATAAACACTGGGAGAGGAATTCTGCAACTGCTCCTAAAAATAAATAAATCAGTATAAACAATGGGAATCCAGTATAAGCAGAAAAATGCTTCTTTTATTTGATGTGTCCAGCACATTTAGTCACCATTCAATTTTTGCCTCTTAAACTGTATTCTTGAACTCTCTAACAAAGCCAAACATTTACATTGGTAGTACAAAAATACAAGTTTTTAAACCGAGGAGAAAAAAAATATATACCTTCTTACTGTAATTCTGTCTTTTGTTACACACAATCACAATTCTACTAGGAATAAAGCACTTGTTAACATTTTAGTCTGTAAAATAAAGACACTTTTACCAACCTCAACATTAAGACAAATATGATGAGTTATGCAAAAAATAAAATCTTATAAAATGTTGTGCAACTTCATTGTGTTTGGAGGCAAAAGTTTTGTGGATGCCATTCTTACAATCTGTTAGCAAACGAATAGTTTATTTATTGGGTCATTAGTTGTGTTTTCTAGGACAAAAATAATATGGAAAGCGACAAGGTAACTTTAGGGTATTTTCTGGAAGTAAAAAGGTAAGATTTTTTTCCTTTTTTTTTTTTTTTTTTTTTTGATGAGAGTCACTCTGAAGTCCAACAAGAGAAAACAGAGAAAATAAGAAACAAAGATTAGCCCAAAGTACAGAGGAAAACTTTGTAGAAGACAGGTGGATACAGAACACCAAATTATTTCTAAGGAGATAACTGACAGTTAATATGAAACAAGACAGATTCAGAGAGAAGCAGCCCCTTACTAGGCTGGGCCATGAGACATGGGAAACAAAGACATGATTTCTTAAGCATTGTTTCGGCAATATGAGACCTAATTCACCCAAGACCATATATGGAATATAAGCTATGCTCACTATCTTACCAATGGTGATATCAAAACACTTTATGCTGAAAAAAGACTGAGGACATGAGAGACACTAACAAGAACAGACTCATCTGGCTATGCCAAACAGGAGAAGGTAAGTCTTCGCTGCACCCAGGCCCACACATACTATAGCCTCCAACATGCTCAGCAACACCTAGCCTTTCTCTTTTCTCTCCTTCAAGCAATGACATTGGGTTGCCTTGTGAAATGATTCTTTAAAGTACCACTTGTGGAAACTGTTTTCTGCTGTCAACAGTCACAAGAGAAGAGAAAGTTAGTAACTACAGGGGAGGCTGGGAATCTGTCACAACACTTCAAGAACTATTTGTTTGGAGAGCCAAGTATATGCTTTGCTATGGCTGCTTGATTCTCCTCCTATTATTTTTAAATACAGTAATATATGTATATATATGTATACACACATGCACACATATATATGAATATATAAAAAGATTATCATTCAACCCTGCTAGACCATTGTATGAATATGAAAAAAATCAGATACTGAATGATCAGCCCTGCAAATTCTGAATTTATTGTAATACAGTAATATTAGAGTAATACCATATTTTAAGTTGCATTATATAAAATTTAATGCTATGTTCAAAGCAAGTCAATATGCCCTTGGCTCCCAAAACAAATAAAAAACCCACTGAAAGTTAAAAGGCCCATAAACAGGATCTCCGATTGCTACACGTCTTTCTATGGCATTCCAGACCAAGGTGGGAAAACAAGTAGGATAACAATCATGTATTTATCGAACACCTCAAATTCCAAATAACCTGTTACACACAATTATTGTAAACTCACTCAGCATTTCAATATATGTTTTCCTTTTACAAGTCTTCAGGCTCAGACATGCTTTCATCTAGCAACCAGCAGCAACAATTTAAGATACTACTGCCCTATGGTTGGTTGTTTACTGTCCTCACAACAATGCTGGCATAAAAGAACTGATTACACAAAAACCTAATGAAGTACAGAAAGTTAAACTGAAAAAATAAACTCTAAAAATTAAAAAAGGTCTCACATTAATAGCAAGATGTTTTGTATCATTGATAAAGTGTCATCTAACCTGAATAAGGATTTACTTTTTCTGTATCTTAGATACAAGAAAATGATGTCCCTGTATTTAACTAAATCTAAACTTTTAAACCTGAGTGATTTTCTTAAAAATACAAGACATTCATTATTATTATTATATATTACATTCTATCTGTATGCAATTATACCTTAAAGACTGAAACAAACACGTAGCCACAAGAAGTATGACAGGCTACACTAAAGACAGCATCTGAAAAAAAACTCACATAAAAAACAAAATGGTTTCCATTTTAAACATAAATTACCCTATGCTAAAAGTAAACACAGAATGTTTTTCTTAAGATTCCAAGGTTTTCTTCTACATGTTGTACAAATACCAATAAACTTACCAACCAGAGAAAATATCCCAAGATAGTGCAGAGTCGTCAGAGATTCCATCCAGAAAGGACAGCAGTTTAAAAATCAAATAACTACATTCACTACATTATGAAGTGAATACAAGGCAAGCTGACAGTATAGAATATATATGTATATATATTTTTTCCAGAAATACAGGCAATTAATTAAGCATGTCACACAATTCAAGTTATATCTTGATTGTCGTGAACTGGTATGTCCTAAACAAACTGAAAGGTGGGATGAAAGCCCTACACCTACACCAAATATTTGGACACTGCTGGCAATGAGCTGTGTCAAATACTTTTGTGTCCACTGAACAGTTCCATTTGATTTTCCTGGAACTAATCACAGTACAGAATGTTAAATATACCCAATTTTACACAAATTAACCTTTAAATTTTTGGCTGTTTTTCTTTTAAAAAATCCAATATGCACCTTAATTTAGCATCTTTATAAAAGCAATATATTTGTGTCTTGTCACCTAGATTCCACATTGTCATATGGGATGTGGGACTTAGTTTATTGTGCTCTTAAGAAAAGAGTATTTCATAAATACACTTAAAATTTTTAGGCTACATGTTTTGAAAACTACATTTTTCTATTTCTACATAGCATTCTTACCTCTTCTTCCTTCAAACACATCATTGATTTCTCGTAACAACATAGACATGTCACTCAGTTGAGACTCCCAGGCCTCACAGAACACCTCAAGATTTTCCTTTGCAATCTTGCTAGATGGATGTAATGCCAGTGTTTCTGCAGCAGAAATTATCTGGACAGAGAACAAAATGTTTGCTGTTGGAAGTCCTAGTACACAGCATTGCACATGAATTCACAAATGTTGTCACAGGCAAAACACAAAATCAAACTGCTATTATTAAGTCTTTGGTATATTCATCTGACATTTGCATGCTTGATCTTCCTTGTGCATTCTTTTAACAACTGCCCAATATTAAAGTGTAACTCCTTCTTAGAATTGCTTTGGACAGTTCAACATTAGGTCTCCAAAAAATAAATACAAGCAATTTTTATTGATTCATGTCCAGTAGAAGTGGCCTGATAAAAGCTAAGCATACCTGTGGGCCAGTGACCTGAAAGGTATCTTCTGCATGTATGCAAGTAATCTCGAGGGGCTCAGTTCCAGAAACATGTCTCAATAAGCGACACACCTACATATTTTTTATAAAGATAGAAGAATGGTAAAAAATATGCTTTCATTAGTAGTGCACGTGCACACGCACACTCACACAGTGTTATTGATAGTCCTTTCATAAACTTATTGGGGACCGCAGAGCTGGGTGTTTCTCACAGAGTTTTTACAATAAAAGCAGGGCTAAATCCTGACTTGGAATGTGTAGAAAATCACCAAGAGAACAAAAAGTCTTAATGAATAAATAAACAAACAACAATGATTTTACATATTTATGACCAAACAACCTGAAAGTAATCAGACACGTACAGAACTTGGAAAAACTGTAGCATAAATGATGTCACCAAAACAGTCCTACTCAGCAATTAGCAACCATGTAGAAAATGATTTAGTCTTTCATCATCCAGGGGACTGAATTATCTTTGAGAAATCAGCATCAAATTAATCTGGGGAAAAGTAATTATTTTCATAGTAAACAAGATGTGGTCATTTTTTATTTTTCTTTTTTTAAAATAAGATTAAGAGTGAACTTTGGCCTGAGAAGGAACATTGAAGTTTTCTGATCAAAAGGAGAATTTGTAAGACAGAGACAGCACATGTGAAACTAACTGCACTGTCCATCATCAGAAATGCTGTAAGGCCTCATATACAAACACTATTTAACCTCATGTTAATGCCTGAAAAAAAAAAAAATCAGTGTCTCACTGCAACACCACCTAGTCACAGAAAAAGGGGACATTAAAGCTGAAAATAAAAAGCCATAGTATTGATTTGACAGTCCCAGAAGTTAAAGGGTGTTGCTTCTGCATATTCATATTTCTGGGACAAATCCTCAAGCCCCATATGATATCAGAATTTTTTAGAAACTATTAAGTATTAGATACCATGCAAATATAGCTGCTGGCATCACCATGCTCCTAATCAAAGTGATGTATCTTTGTATGTCTCCTACTTGTACAGTTAATTCTGCTCGTCTGTCGGAGAGAGCAACAAGGTATACATGGCAGACATCCTCTCCACTGGCACTCCCAAGAGCCATGATCTCTCAGTAGTCTCAGAAGTCCTATTTGTTCACATGTGTGAATACAACCATACAAAACCATGAATGTATTATTAGTACATGAAACATACACACTGCTTTTCGCAAAGGAGAAAAGATTTTCAGTGGCCCTCTTGTCTGACACAAACTACACAAGATCTCCAAAACAGTCAAGTTCACTGCATTAAGAAAGTTAACCTTACACTTCCAGCACTCTTAAAACATGTCTTTGGATTCAGCTGTTGCTGGAAGCCGAAAAAGGCTATCATCTCTACTTGGATCTAGAAACTTGTTTTTCAGTGAATATTTTAGCCCCAATATATACATACAGATTGAGACTAGATCCAGGAGGAGAATTGAGCATGCCTGTACATCCCTTCTAGAACAACTGTAGACACAGTGACACCTCTGGCTCAGACCCTACCCAGAACAATACAAAATTCAACAGCATACTAGGAAAATAAAATAAATAAAAATTACAGAATCACAGACCAGAGCCTTCCTAAAGAACAGATTAAGACAAATCTGGCCACTCATTTTCTAAGTGCCTTACAAAATGAAAGCAGCTGTGAACTCACCTCAACAAGTTGTTCTTTCTGCTCTGATAGCTTGCAAGTATATTCTGCTACAGCTTCAAGATTTCCTTCTACTCCTGTGATTTTTAATGCTTTGAGTACCATATGATCTGTATGGTATTTTAGGAGATCAGCTGCCAAAGATGTTGCTGCACTGTGGACCTTGAATAGCATTAAAAGAAAAGGAAAAAATAAACCTTGGAAGGAAAAAAAATTCATCCAGTACCAAGTCAAATAAACTTAGAAACATACTGATTTTTCCAAGTAGCAAAACATTTACTCCCATGAAAGCTCATCTACAACCCGCATATTATCTGGGGCTTTATTTCTTCTATTACTATTCAAAGATAAAATCCACTGCATTCAAAAAAAACCAAACCCCACAACCAAATATGGAGAGAAACAAAAGAGCAGCTACAAAATGAGAACATGAAGTTATCACACTGCAGCTTTCTGATAACGTTACAGCGAAGAAAAAAAAATGTGTATGAATTTGTGGGGCACCAAGTTCAGCATAAGTATTGCACAATGGCTACTCCTCATGAAGAACACACACTAAACTGTGTAAATCAGACTGAAGCCACGCAGTATTGTAGTTTATAATGTATTAGAAGTTCAGTTCTTATGAATAAATTGAATTCTCAGTGATGCAAGGAAAAGCTTAAATATAATCAGCTTGTGACACAGCCTCAGAAAAGTAAAAAGCATCTTTTCTGCAAGGATACTGAAGTCAGAGATGGGTCTTGGAGAAGTCTCACTCTCCTCTACACTCCCAACAAGCAAAGGAGAAGCTTCCCCTTGAAGCACATCTCTACATCCAGACACACTTTCAGATCCACAGATCTGCTGAAATTGTGCTATGAGGGACTCTACTTGACAACAGCTATCAGCAACAATTGCTGCTAGTTCTAGTGACTAGTCATAGCAGGTTTACCTATGCCCTGTAATCAGCCTCATTTTAAAAACACAGGTAAAAACAAAACAGCAACCTCTTTAGAATCAGCAGAGCATTCTTATGCTCATAAGACTATTATGAACCTTGTAATATTGCACTCACTTTGATGGACTGCACTGAATATACAATAAACTTGGCTGTTCAAGAAGAAAATTATTTTTCAAGTTCTTATGAATGCAGTGAGCTTGAAATTGTGACACTGGTGGGCCTTGACTCTGTAGAGAAGAGAATGTTTACTAGAACGGTATGTTGGCTTTTTTTTTCCACTGGACTCTACCTATTTTACCCCCTTCCCCTGGCAGTACTTCCTGTGCAGTCCAGAACTGAGGGAGGTTTTGGGTTGTTTTGGATTTTTGTTGTTTGTTTGGGTTTTTTTGTTTTTTGTTTGTTTGTTTGGTTGGTTGGTTGGGGGTTTTTTTGTGTTTTGGTTTTTTTTTTTTTTTTTCATGTAAGAAACCTTAATTGTTGCCTCAAAACTGGCTGCAACTGGTTTTTAGAGGGAAAAAAAACCAGCTACAACATGTTATAAGCTATTTATATAGTGTTGCTTGCATGCCATTAAAAATTAGCATGAACCACCAATCTCAGAAATTAAGTCAGCTCTGAAGAAAGGTTATCTGCAAGGCTTGTAATGTTAGAGTAGGAACTGGTAATTCTCATTTATATAGAGGCTACATAGAGATTATCTTTTCATTAGAGATTCTTTTAATCCTGATCTAAAATTTACTTCTACTTAATGCTGTCTCCTATCATCATCAGGAAAATATCTCAAGGAAGGAACACACCTTTTGTTTCTTCCATAAAGTGACAGAGATGGGAAAAGAACTACTTTTAACAAGGCTGTCTTGTGTTCTCAGCCACCCAGGCTCTCAAAAACATTTTAGTTAGTCACAATACTTAAATTTCACCAATAGAGATCCTGGTTGCTGACTGATACATTGCAGCACCCAAAGTTAAGACTGACAGGACAGTCCTCCTCAGCCATGTACAGAGCATGGGATCAGTCTAATCACTACACAGAAAACAAGACGCAAGCTTTCATACTCAGCGGGTCACCAAAGCAAGTCATACAGCACTTAGAATTTGTTAGTTTAGAAACCCACACCCACTCAATTTGCTCCACAATTTCTAAACCAGCATGCTACATTTTCACCTGCGTTGCTTTTAATATGGAGCTACATCACAGGGCACAGGTAACCCACTATTTTGTATTTTATGCCACTGTCTGTTAGCTGGTTTACAGAAGGTAATTTTCTATTATCGTCATCTGACAAAATTCTTTTAAGTGTGGTAAATGTGTAGTCTTTGTTGCACAACATTTTCATAAACAGAAACCTGCAGGCAGGAAAATATGGTAAAATTTACATTTATGGAACTGCAAGAAAATACAAGGCATTAATGATTTCTTCCACACACTATATTCCAGCCACCTTTGGCTTTATGATCTATGCAATTATATAGTCGCATACTATTTTGACTGGGAACCCTTCCTCCTCAATTCAGCAGATGAGAGCGATGTTACTCCAAAAGGATGATCTTACAGTTAAAGCAGCTGAACGTCACTCCAGAAAAAGCTCTGCTACTGACTTCCTAAATAACGGTAACCAAAGAAAAAACTATTCATCAAAGTGCACAAATTGTGTATCCTCCATTTTTGGGATACCACACAGCCTGACAGGAAAAGCGCAAAGCACTTAACTGCACCTGAAATAGATTCAAAGAAGTGTTCAAATCTTCAGGACAGCTGCAGGAACTATAATCCAGAAGATGAAATTTCTCATTTTGCCTCTATTAAAAAATATGCAGCATGATATTTTTGAGCAGTCGAGGTTTTCCAGTTACAGCAGCAGAGAGCTCAGACTAAGCAAGTTCACCATACTTCTCTGACATCTTTGCACTGCTCTGTAGCCTAGTACTGAAACCCTCACTGTCCTTAGTCTTCAATTTTCCATCTGTTTAAAGGAACAATAATATGAAGCAGCTGAAAGATATCTAAATGCTCCACAAATATTTCAGAAGCTGCCAGAAACCAGTAATTCCGTATTTGGCTCAAATCTGTGGCAAGGCAGCAATGCTATCTGTTAACAGGGGATCAGCAAGTGCAGTTCATCCCATGTACCATATTCGTATATAAGTTCTCACTCAGCATGCTTGCATATAGGAAGATAATGATTTGCAACAGGCACATACACAGGTGCAATTGTCTAGAAAAATACCAGAATATAGGGCACTGTCATAATACATTTCTGCTGTAGAAATCAGTAGAACAGGTTAAGTTCAAACAGTAAATATAATTTATTAATTTAAGCACAAACTACAAAAAAAAATATTTAAAATGTGATATATGCATCCCTGAGGAAAGTTTAGCCTTTACATTTAAAGCAGTGATTATATATATTGTATTTATTTCCCAACACTTCTCATTTTTTTATTGTTGCCAGAGTTAGCAAAGAGCCTATGTAACCAATATATTGCTAATCACTTCCAAGTAAGGACACAGAAGATGACTGCATACTAGCTCCCTGACGCAATTCTGATTTAGCTACTCTTGTCTATAAATAGATGCTAGCCTTTTTGGGTACAGGATCCTACTTTACAACTTCACATAAAACAAGTCAGAAATTCAATTTTTTATGCAGTTTATGCTCGCTTAAACTAGACCCACCTCTCTTTTAAGTTCATTCATGCACTGACATGTCTTTAAAATGGCTACTTCCAAGTCTTCCATGAGATCCTTTGTCTTCTGGTTTTGCTACAAGCCAAAGAAAGCAACCGACAAAACATTACACACAAAAAACAGCAAATCCCACCTTCACATCATGTGTCATTACTTCAAGCTGCTTTAGAAGACAGCCTTTTCTTTCTAGATGTAATGTTTTCATTTGCACATCCTGTATATATTCTACTTGAAAAATTCTTTTACAGAAACATTTATCACCGAATCAAATCTAAATATAATAGTGATGCAAACTAATTGACTGTTTCTGTTCAACAGGAATTTATTTATAAACCTCACTGAATTTTTTTTCAGGAACAAGTTTCCTTAAGCTTTACAACTTCCAAAAGTCTTCTCTCTAAACATCCTACAGTAGAGCAACAGTTTAAGGCATTTGTAAAATTTTCTTTTCAAATATAAACACCCTTTTAAAACAAAGTGGTACCTCAAATGTTCTATACTGAATTACAAGGAAGTTACTTAAAGCATTCTTGTAAGACTTTAGATCACTGTCTAATTTAAGAAAATACAGTAGCTAACAACATTTTGTTAAGGTACCTTCAAGACAGTTCCCACTTCTGCACATAGCACCTATCTATGGAACTACCCAAATGTCAAGAGGAAACAATACACTGGGGAAAAAAGTAGCAGTGATTTTGCATTCTCCTCCAAAATATATGGGAAACAATTATCCTAGGTGGGATGGTTAACACGGCCATAGCTGAAGAAAAATTAAGCCCTTCAGAGTCTAAATTAACATAAACATACACATACAAAATGTGTGTAGGTAGAGACATGCACATACTCCGTTTTATTTAAAGGAAAAAAAAACCCACCCAAGCCAATATGATCATTATCTCAGATACTCTTACCTGTTCGAAGTCTCAAAGATACCTGTCCTTCAAATTTAATGCTTTCCTTTAATTAATTTGTAAAAGTGTAACATCACAAAATCACTTTTAATACAAGGAGCATAATGTTTTACAGTCACTAGTGTCCTTTTTATTCTTTTACTTATTTCATGTGCACGTTTTTGCTCCTTCTATATGCATTTTTTTTTTTTTTAAACACAAATAAAGGAACTGTCTAGTCAAAATAAGGTTACGGGAAAACCTAAAACAGGACAGTAGCTTGCAATCTTATCAGCTCAAACACACAGAGGAAAAGATTTCAGAAACATTTAAAATGCAATCAACAGCATTAGATTATCTGTTGTGTTCCAGCTAGTTTTCATTAACATACAATAATTCAAAACAGAGCAGATGAGTGATGTCAGTCTAATTTAGACCTGATCTAGGTTACAACACACTTCTTACAGTTACTCCACTTGCTAAAAGAAATATGGTAAGTGGAAAGGGAAATAATTGAGTGCTCTAAGAGCTCTACCTACCCCCAGTTCATATATCTCCAAGACACAGTAATTTATTTTTTTTTAAATCAACAATTCCACTTGAATTACATTAAGTCCCTCAGAAAATATTACCCTCCAATGAAGTTGCTGAGATGAAACTAAAAAGCTACCTCAGTCAGCTGATGCTATTTTATCTGCTTATTGTGTTTTCAGTCACAGCTAGGCTGGGTTATTTATTAATGAAAATACTTAATGTATTAGCACACATGTGCACGCCCAAATATTTTCATGGATCATATATATGCATAGTCTTGTACTAGGCTCTCATTTCTATCACTTGAAATGTAGCATGTGATATTTAGAGGTGATCATTTTCCACCAGTAATAGAGCTTAGAAATACCCAAGTGTACTCATTTTGGCTGGGACAGAATTAATTTTCTTCATAGTATCTGGCATGGTGGTGTTTAGGATTTGTGGGGATGTGTTAGCTATTGCTGAGCAATGCTTACACAGCTGCCTACCAGGGCTAACCATCAACACCAAGCTAAACACAGTTTTAGCTTCTCAGAGATACGGGATTCCACACAACTAAAACCCTGTATGGGTCTTCTTTGTAATAACAACAGTCTGTACTATCAATAAGCTTTATATACTCTTCAAACTGCACTACTTCATTAAGAACACCTGGCCGCAACATCTGATTCAAAGATGAGAAAAGGAATAAAAATGCTTTATTATAAGTAATACACTCAGCTGAGTAAGTATTCTATACTTCAGTGTTGATGAGATTTTGTGCTGTATGTTTCCCCAGGAACAAGACTGAAAGCAGGTCAGCATCAGAAACAGAAACTGCATTTTCCATCTCTGCTTTTCCTCCCTCTTTTGCATGTATCTTCTATTGTCTTCAAGGAACAAGATAAGAAAAATGACCGAGGCAGAATTAATGTGCTTCTTCTCTAAAAAGGAAAACTACCAATATTTAAATCTTGTAAAAAGGACAAACAAAAATTGCCTGTAAGTCATAGTGTCACTTTCCTCTCTCTCCTCAAGATTAAAAAACCAGTCTTTTTTTAGAATATTGAAAACACTTCAACTATTGAAAAGTGAAAAATATTCTGTTGAAAACAAGAAAGGGAAACTGTGGTCACTGCAATGGGATCAAGACAATTGAAAGTTTCTGATCTACTCAACCAAAAGACTAACTGTTTTAAGATTGTGCAATGATACTTCCATTCGCCTTCCAGCTTCATTAAAATTAGTCTACCACCACTGGTAGCCTAATTCAGTCATCAAAGAATCAATGAAGCAATACTACTGGGGCAGGGAGAAGCAATACTACTGGGGCAGGGAGAAGAGAAAGACATACTGAAGCTGCAGAAGCACAGAACAAACTCTGGCTTTCTTGATCAGCTCTCACCGTGAGGAATACACACATTTCTCTCTTCCTAGACCAGAAGAAACACTGCATTAAAAATTTCTTTCCGAAGTAGAGGTGAAAAGATTTACTTTGCTAAAAAGCTCTTACAGCTTGCATCCACACTGAAACCAGATGCTCGAGTTCCATTTTAGCCTGTTTAGACAGCTCCAAAATGTGTTCTCTGTGCTCATGACTGGTATAGGCAGAGTCTGTGAAGTCCTCCGTATGTTCCAGGATAACTTCCAGCATTGTCGAAAGGTTCTCTTTTGAGAGAAAATAAAGATTCTCACGAAGACCCTCCACCTTATTCTGAAAAAGAAGCATATCAGTTCCTTGAGAATTTAAGTGGTTATACAGTTGTGATGCAAATGCAGAAAGCAAATGCATAATTTTACATTGTATTTTTCTCCTCAGTGCTTTTTTTATTATTCACTTATTTTCAAAGTAATCCAACAATTTACTTATATCCAGACCTCCAGTTTAGGGTTTGGCATTTTTTTATATGTAATACCACTATCAACAAATTACTGGCCACTTACAGAAGTAACAGCAAATACATTACTGTTCTAGTGCTGTCAAGAAAGCGTTTTAAGTTCAGTAAATTTCAGAAACTAATTGTGTATTCAGATTTTGCTTGATCTTTCCACATCCATATAATCTATTTTGCGTATTTTCCTAAAAATTTACATGTAGCAAATTGAACACTTTGAGGCACTCTGCAAAAATTTCAACCAAATTCTAAAGGGGGGGGAGGATAAATAAATAAAAGTAATAATAAAATCAAAGCGACAGACTCCAAAGAAATAAGACATGTTTGTTCCTTAATTGTTCTTAACTGAGTATGAAATTTAGAAAAGCCTTTATCAGGAAAAATCAACTGAGCTACAAGATATATTTTCAATTTGTAACACTTTCTTCGAAAGAATTTTCTCTTTTAAATGTTTGGATGAATATTTTTGTGTGCAGTTTTAAGAATACTACCAATTACAAATAAGAATTCTTCAACAACTATTTTAATGAAGTTCTGATTGGTATCCTGATACTTGAGTTTATTCAACGTCAAGGCATCACCTCAACAAAACATTAAGTGTTCTGAATGCATTCTGATTCAGGAGAAGATGGCAAGTATCAGAAGGTGTATTTTGGCAATGACAATCTTGTCAGATTCTCTAACATTTGGGACAGTTATTTAACATTGCTGAAAAGATGAAGCTCCACCATTTGGCAATTTTAAAGTTTTAAATTTTTTTTTTTTCAAAATCCTAGTTCTGATGTAATTTATTAGGCTGTAGAAAACAATACTATTTCTACTCTTACCTTGAATTCTTTGATGCCAGAATATATGCTGATGGGGGCCATTTCATTTTCTCCGTTTGGTCTAGAGTCAGTTACAATTTCTATTACCTGTTCTAAAGCTAATCTCATCCGATGAAAAACTCCATCTTTGTTTATACGAGCAGATTCACAGTCTGGATGCCTCAGACAAGTCTTTTTAAAGAAAGCAAAATAAATATTATGAAAGAGTACACATGCCATATAGCAAAATTAATCCTTCCTGCTAAGGCAAGTCTAAAGAATGTGTTAGAATACGATTAAATTCTTTCTGTTAAACTGCTATTGTGTTAAGTAGAATTCATACCATACTCAGAATATAAAGATTTTCCTCTGTTCATTCTTTACTCTTATGCTCTTCTTTAGATTAGAAAGAAGAGTGAGCTATACTGCCAGATGCCATACTCTGTGATTTATCCAAGTTGTGTAAGAGTGTGGATACTCACTCACCTTTGAAGCCGTTAGAAGCATCATGGTGCACTTCTCAAGAACAGCCCTAGATGCTGCCATTCTGGCCTTTTTCTTCTCATCCTTCAAATCCTAAACACCAAAATTAAAAATGACCTGAATATTACACAATATCTAAAATGTTAACTGTTTGTGAGACTGGAAAAAGGAAACTTGCAGATGGATGGATTGTGAGAAAGTTCCTTTATGTCTGACAACCGCTATTTTCAGCCTAACTCATGATCTAGAACTTGCTTTTCAGACAGACCTTAATTTATGCATTTATTCTTGGCTCTATTCAATTCATATTTCAAAGAAGGAAGATCTCAGAGATACAGAACATATTATGTAAACTGTCACTAATTTTGCTATCTTTATCGTATAGTGTTATTCATAAAACGGAAAAATTAGATTAAAAGAATAGCTGACTAAAAAATATTTTCTGAAATGGAGGGAGGGTAAGGCAAAGACAGAGAACACCACACCACATTGTCACTGTACTGCGGTGAAGGAAATGTAAAATAAATCTTTTGTCTAACTGTTATATTTACTACATAACAGTAATAAAGGAAGTTTTCACAGGCTAAAAAAGCAATTCCTCTATAGAAAGGCACTGAGTACAGAAACTGTTCAAGAACTCTCCAGGGAGAAGGATATACCTGCAAACTGAACTATACCCCCTGAAAAGTTCACCTAAAGGGAAGAATTTAGAGTCCAAATTGGGATGGGGGTGCGAGGGAGGGAAGAGGGCAAGACATGAATCCCTCAACATGTAAGATGATCTAATTTACAAAGTTAAAACTATGATCTTCTTAATGCTCACAAAGATAGCTGAGTGCTATTAGACAGGCAACTGAATGGGACCAGAGGAAAAGGGAACAGTTTACAGGATGAAATTAATCCTAATTTACCCCAGATTAGCAAAAAAAATCCAGATAAATCATGGCAGCAGTCTTTTTTGACATTCTTATAAAAATCTTATTTAGCAACTGCAGAAAATATTTAAGATCAAAATCACATTAAAAAAAAAAAAAAACAAACAAACCAAACAGTTCATTTCTGAAATTTTGACGTTACATTCTGATAAATCTGGCCACAGTCAAGAGTTTCTGGCATATTTATTATACATATACTAAGGAAAAATACTTTGAGGGATGCTCCTCCCAATAAAACTAACAATGACACACAGAAGCATACACAGTGTAAATTGAGTATATCAGAAAAGTCCTGATACATTTTAAAAAGTAGCAATGAAGCACTCTTTCCAAAAGAGTCAAGTAGGCAAGGAGGGGAAAGCCAAAGACCAGTTAACACTGAAAACCAAAAATAATTGAAGAGTATCACTTACTAATAATGCACCTTTCCCTTTCCAAAGAACAACTACGATGAATATTTCAGGAAAAAATAAAGGGAGTTCATTTCCAAGCAATTATTTCCTTTAAGTACATGTAGCTTTTCCAGAACTGATTCTTTGATACTGAGAATGTACTTATCAGACTCAGAACACATCAACAGTAAAAGGAGATGCATGAGGGTGGCCAATTGTTTATACAAATTGAATTCTAAATTTTGCTGGATATTATGGACTCTGTATATCTATATCAGACCCTGGTTCAGTTCTGAATAGAGGATTTGATTGCTAAGGGGAAGTAACTACAGGTCACGGCAGAAGCCTTAAGCCTCACCAAACCTTTTATTTACATGGAAGTAGCAGCAGAAAGCTTCCTGCATGAATGAAAGTCTTTGAAAAAATAGCTGCATGTGAGAAGTAAAAAACTGTTATCTCAACATAAGAAGGTTTTGACTTAAACCTAGAAAAATATTCAATAATGATAATAATAATAATAATAGCAAATGCTTTAGTAGAATCTAAAGATTTCATGTTAGGTGTTTGCTATAATAATTACTCTGCTTTCAAATCCCTTCATTATGTGCAAACATCAAATGTTTCTGTCAAGTAACAACAGACAAATTCTCTACCAGAGTAATAAACCAGAAAAGTTAGAGCTAAAAGACAGTGATCGAAGTCAAAGGACATCGCAAATTACATGCACCCAGGCTTCTGGAAGATATGCAGATCAAACAACGCAGTGGTATTTCTCAGGCTGAGCTTTAAAATCAAAAGATGTCCTCTGGGTGGAGCAAGCAGAAGAAGTTACGTTTCAGAGATAAGACATCAGCAACTGTTTTGTAACAGTTCATCATCCCAGAAGAACCCAAATCTTCCAGGGAATCAGATGAAAATGACAACATCTCTCACAGCTTTTTATTAATACTTACATTTTGCCTATCTCCAGTTAAATGGGCAAATTCTACCATTTCATTTCCAAATTGGCTGAATATTTGTACAAACTCCTGGAAACTACTGACTTTTTCTAGTTGTTCCATTGTTGCAAGAACCTGCAAGATAAGGGAAAATACTGTGGGTTTTCAAGATGCTAACCAGAAAACTTTTATTACTAAACTAGGAATATTATTATTTGCAGACACTTCTAAATTGTGTTATTTAAAATGTATATATTTCGTCACTATTTAAGCATTAATAACTCAACAGCATTTGTTGTCAACCTTCAAAAAACCATTTCCCTCATTCTTCCCAGTATCAAGAGTAACATTATTACAGGATTCAGTTTCCAGACTTAGAAAAACTGTTACTGTCATATTAAATTTAAAAACATAAGTACTTGAAATTAATATATATAGATTCTATCCCTATGTTGTAACTCTCAATTTCAAAGTTCTATTTCAGATGCATAACTTTCAAAGTCTAAAACCAGAGTTTAAGTCAGACAGGTGTTTTAATAGCTGTGTGCATTCAAAAAAAAAGCAATGACCTTCCACAAAATAAACCAAAACCAGTTAGAAATTAGTTAATATATAGTTTTATACTTTCTGTAACAACTTACTCTGAGTATTTTTATTAGCTCTATATAAAACAAAGAATTAAATGAACCCAAGTTGTATCAAGCTCTTAAGACACATACAAGCATGCAAACACAGCATTTTTTAAAACATTCAGCAAAAATTATACAGTTTATAAATTACTGAAGCTATCCTGCTGAAATCACTACAATATGGTTTATAACAGAGATTAATATTAGGGTTTTTCAGGTTAGAGGTATAGTTTTTAATCCCAAAGTGATCTTTCAAAACCACTAAATGTCTTCAGAAGGGACGACTGTCAAAGTAGTTCTTTATTGTGTTTCAGACTGGAGATAAGATACCTCTTGAAAATTTAACAAACTGTACTTGAAAGGGAGAAACTTCAACTTATTTTTCGTTTCCTATGCCAAAAGTATCTCCCTCTTCCAAAAATAAAGCAGTCTAGATATGATTGTGAAAAACTACCCCTTCCCTGTGACCCAGGCAAACTCTCCTAAGAAGCCACCCGTTCTTTTGTAATAGAGCAGCTGCTCAGTCTCATAATCTATGCAAAGCAAATGCTCCACTAAATCCTGGGAGTACTGTGGAACTGGCTGCTTTATCATGCAACATTAGACTGCAGTATCTGAGTATCTTGTTAAGCAGTCAGTTCCACAAAGGCTGCAGAAAGAGGAACTTTTTAATGCATGAGCAAGGCTGAGGTATAAAGGACTTGAAAAAAGCTGCATGAAGATGAAGATGCGAAAACAGCAGTACAAGGGTGGAAAATGCAGAGAACCACGGGACTGGGAAAATGAAGGTGTAGGAAAGTAAATGTGGAGGAAGAAGAAAACATACAAGGTCCAACTTTCTCTTCTAAGAATAGGTAAAAAAATAATAGCAATTATGCTTAATCATTCTTGGTTTAAGCAAGTATAGTACTTCAAGAGTACAGTCTTTGTTGCAAACAACTGTTAGAGTTATACTAGAGCAAGTATTTCTGTCTTGACAAATCTCTTGTCAAATAAAATTTCAGTGAAAGCACACGTATTAGCCACAGATAACAATTATAGACATTCCAGGCAGAGCTGACATTCCAAGAAACTACATACAGGGAGAAAATGTACAGACAGCTCTAGATTTGTCTAAAGCTTATTCAAGAAGCTATTAAAATGTAAAATACCTGTGATGTCTTCATAATTTTTCATTTTAAACTTTCCTCAACTTGAAATACACAGACAGTAATTAAAATGTAGATTTTTTTAATGCAAGGTTTAAAATGTGTGTCAAAAAAGGCTTTACGTTCCTATTAATATCTAAATCAGAACTTAGTATTACGCAGCTACTGCTGCACTATGAATGTCACCTTTCAGACAGCCATCGTAGGCTGACATCACTTCAGGGCACATCCATATTTTGATCCAATCTGCACAGTGGAGCAACACCCCCACTCTGTCACTACTTCCCTGTTCCTCGTTCTGGCACTCCTAACCCGACTGATGACAGTAAGTGGAGCAAGACTTTTAAGTTCACTGATGCAGTGACTAAGTCTGATGGACAGTGAAACAAATTTTGAAAGGTAGGAAAGATGTGGGCAGGGGCTTAAAAAAATGCAAACAATCTAAAAACACAGGGATGGTATCTATGGCATGGAGGATGCAGAAGCAGGAACAGGATCACTGGGATCATCAGCCAGAGTCTGGGATCTGGAGCAGATCACCATTCCAGGAGATCTCAATCACTTTATCAGTCTATGAGACTGGACATCCAACCACTAAGCTGTTTTACTGTCCTTTGTCCTTGGTTGACTTAACTCCTCTTGATTCATACAAGGAAGATGACGATGACAATGAAAATGAAGGTGTTCGGGAAGAGGCAGCAAGAACATTGGGCACTCTGTCTCTAAGATGAAAATGCAGCTGAGATCTTCTGGAACAGTGACCCACTCCAAGAAGCTAGCATCTGCTCCAGCTGGCAATACTGATGATCCTGTTCTGCCTTTCCATCCTCCACACCATATTATACTACACTGCCTCTGAGGATCTGTGTGCACTTCTTAAGTCCTTGACCCCATCATCCCTCTACCACAGTATTTCTTACAGGAAGAAATGCTTTGCTATCCACCATACCAGTGTCTGACACACTTTTCAGGACTGTACTTTATAAGTATCAGGGTATTCTTGTATAAGACACCATTGTTTGTTTAATTTAGTCCTAGAAATGTGAATTGCTCTACTGGTACCATAAACAGAAGCAGACATTCTCAAACACGTGTAGACTACGCATAGAAAGGGGAATGCAGTAAAGCGCAAAAGACCACAAAGACTAGGGTGACTATGGCAGTCAGAGACACTCTGGAATATGAGACTTCATTACCTTCAAAATTAGATCTTGCACATATGCTTACTATATTAATATCACTGTATGTATAGTAGTTTTATATATATTTGAGACCATCATAAACCATACCCTGCTGCTGAAAGGATATATCCCCTCCTTATCCCTTCACGGCACAAGCACCTGCAGAGTTGTTCCGTAACCTAAATCTGTGTTAACACAGCCACTTTTGGAAAGGTAAATTAATTCAGATCACTGCATGGCTGTAGACAATGGCAGAAGAAAAGCTCACAAAAGACAGCAAAAGGTATTAAATGCACCATTCTGGTCTGCAGTGCAAGAAAATGACAAAACTGCAAGCAACTTCAGCAAATTAATATTGGTAAAATTGTTGCCACCTTCACCAACCACTGGAAGGAGAAAAGAGCACTAAGACAGCAAATCAGCACTGCTAAGTCTAAGGCCAGACTGAAGCAGGTATTACTGTAATTTTTGATTCCTGGACTCAGCTAAGTGTCTTGGATCTAGAAGGTGCAAAAGAGAGACTAGCATGTCTGGAAAGCAAACTGGGACAAAAGAAGAGAGATAACATGAGGAGTCAAAAGAGAAAAGAGGGGTCCTGCTTCAGATTACGAGTTGAAAATTAATGGAAAAGCCTAGGCCCTATCAGGCTCTCATTTTTCAACCATGAGGTTTTTCTATTTTTGCTTTAGCACATCAGGGGAAGGGAAAAAAAAAAAGAATATCCTACAGGCAAGACAGTACAGTACATTAAATATTACATTTGAGGTTAAATGGGCCTTCATACATTATTTAAATCAACTAAGTAGTTTCAAGCTAAGTTTCAAGACATAAGTTAAACTGCACAAAAAACTTTTAATCTGTAAACCTCACTTCACTAGCACAGACTTTTATCAGCATTCCTCACAGCTTTTTACCTTAGAGACATTCATAATGCTCTCTTTGTCTTGATCCTGACAGTACAAACATCCTGTCCTTAGCAAGTAGAAGCTTTTATTGGCCATTTTACTGACAGACACACTTTACACCTTGCAGCAGACTTAAAGTTAAGTAAGCAGTAACACAACATCTCCTCCAGCATACTAAGTCAATAGAGCAATACAGGCCACACAAAATGTAGTAAGTCACTGAGAATTATGTTATTCCTCCTGAATTACAGCCATCCCCTTTCAGATATCTGGTAGATAAACATGTGCAAGACCTCTTTATTTTTCATTTCCCCTAGAGATACAATGAAAATACCACTTCATTTATCACCACTCTTTTGCATTGACTGCAGGTATCATAAAAAACCAAAACAAAACCAAACAAATACCTTATTTCTGGAAGTTATAATTTGCTTAATAACAATTCTGTCTGCTAATACCAGCACCTTTGTGACAGAAGAAAGCAACAATCTTGCAGCTTTCACCACACCCGTTTTGTCTGTAAAGATTGTTATGTGGCTATCAGATTCTGGATGATCCAAGTTTGCCACGTCCGTAAGCTGTGCGATTGTTTCACCTAGTGGGGAAAAAAAAAATAAATTAACATTTCATACACACAGAAAAGATACTGGCCCATTAAGAATCCTTAATACCCTTAGTATCCTTTGAGGGATAAAACTACACTTTCAGAGCTACCTACAATTTTTTTATTTCACTTCACTTCTACTGACTGTTGGTGGCACCCTCTCCATATTTAAATTTGGACTGTTATTCAGTACTGCCTCCTTCTTCCATCTGTTACATACACAGATTTTCTTACAGTAGTCTACAGAAATTTGAGGTGGAAGGGGTAGAGCTGGGGAGCGTGGAGGGAGAAAACATTCATGGGAGATATTTTTCCAATTTTAATAACAGAAGTCAAATCAGTGTTGACACTTGCAGCATCAACCCCCTGAAGGAGTGGGATGCAACAAGGAAGGAAGAACTACAAATTCCCCTCTGCTTTCCAAATTTTAGTTAGTATTCCCATTTCCTATTCCTGTAGAAGTCTTCAGGCATGACAAATAAAGAGATTCCAAACAGTAACTTTACAACTTACAGGACTGAAGCATTATAGTGCAATGACTGTACATTAAGTTCAAAGGAGGGCCACCAAACAGTATGTTGTCAGAGACAGGAGAGGAAAAAAAAAAGGCAAGGAAGTACTGATTTTCGGTTCATAAGGATCTTTTTATTCAACTAGCATTTGATTTAATAGTTAAATAGAAGTATTTGACTACTCCTATTTTTCATGCAGTTAAAAATTCTACAATCCAATGCAGCCAAGGGAAATTCTTGTCTGAGAAAAGTCACAGACTCTTACTCAATTAAATCTTCTGGAGTACCCTAGGTAATAATGCAATAGGGGAAAGGCATAGAGTAGTTTCCTATTCCACAACCACAGGACTTCTGGGAGACTGGACTCAGGCCAGCTCTGAGACATGCTTTTTGTTAGCATGCAAGACAAGATGATCAACCCACAACTAACCTACAGATCATCCTTGAAGACAAAATCTAGGACATTTGATCGAGTCCCCTATGACTCATCTTCAAAATCTCAACTAAGGTAATTCACCTAAACAGACAATATACTCCAAAAGCCTGATAAAGCCAGAGGTCCCATATGAAGAACCTAAGGGTGCATTATTACTCTGGAAATAGCACACACAAACACAGTGGAACAAGGAAGACCTGACAGTCCTTCAGACCACAGAGCTCCAAGCTTCAGTGTTTATGTCCAGATTTCTCTCCTCTGACAACTGTAATCCTTTAAGCTCCTAAACTGCCTGAAGACGTATTGCACTATGGCAAAGAACTTCCAGTACTTTTGCTAAGGACCAGGCTAGGTCATAAAAGCCACACTACAAATAATTAAGAGGGTCCTTCTAGTGTAAATATGCAAACATGATAAACAGAATTCACTCTGAGATGGTGAGTTCCACAGCTGAAGGGCCTGAAAATTAATAGAAGCAAGACGAATTACAGAAGTACAGCTATTATCCAAAGAGTGAGGGGAGCCAGATACACTAACAATGAGGCTTTAGGACAAGTGTCCAGTGAGGCAAGGAGATCTTTTAACAGCAAAACAAGATTGGCCATTGCCTTCTCCACAGTCAAATTAATTTTTCAGGCCAATCTCTAGTTGGAACTGTTCAACTTTGTCAGTAGATTAACCCCAATCTCTTCCTTTGACTTCAAAATATATGTAACAACAGAAAATGCTGTAGGAACATGCTGAGAGCAATTCAAATAGATGTAAAGTTCTTTTGGTAACTAAGGAAGGATGCACCACATCATTACCCCATTTCTTATGCTGTGGGATTCACCTTCCTGAAGATGAAAAGTCATAGCTGAAGAATCTAGTTATACAAACAATAATCAGAGAACACAGAGAGAGCTGCAACATCTGCCTGTCAGAAGCTCCAGACAGCCCTAGAAACTTGGGACTTCTGACAACAGAACAAAGGGTTCCTTCTCTGCCTACAGATCTGCATCGACAGGAACAGGAATGATGTCCTGGGAGTAAGCTATGAGGAAAAAAACCCTGTTAAGATTAAAAAGACTGAGATAGGGACTATTTAAGCCAGTTGGGTATACACAAGTCCATGGGACACATCTAGAGTGCCAAAAGAGCAGTTCAGTGTCACTGTAAATTTGCTATCATGTCTGAAAGATTGTGACAATTGGGACACATGTTAAATGATAGAAAAGCAACTGTCACACCCATCTTCAGGAAGAGTAACAAAAATTCAGGCAATTATCAGCCTCATGTCAGTCTCCAGGAACATTACTAAAATAATCTTGGAAGTCATTACCACATGAAGCAGAAAAAAGCAATCAGGAAGAGTCAGCACAGACCTGCAAGGGTGAATAGTCCTTATCAACTTGAATGTTTTCTATGATGAGATGACACCATCTCTAGAAAAGGAAGTAATGGATGCTGCGTGTCTCAACTTTAGCAAGGCCTCCAACATAATCTCACATAGTGTCATTATAACTAAATCATGAGATACGGACTGAATAAGTGAACAATAATGTGGGTATAAAATGGACCTGACAGGCTCAGAGATGGTAAGCGGTACGAAGTCCAATGAGCAGCCAGTTACCAACAGTGTCCCTCAGGGACTGATGCAAGGAATCAAAACTGTTCCCGGGGTGATGGGCCAGCACATTCATAAGTGTGTGAATAATACCAAACTGGGGGAGTCTCTGATATGCTGGAGAACAGGGCTACTACACAGAGGGACAGGCCGGAAAGATGATCTGACAGAAAGTCTGTGAAGTCCAACAAAGGCAATAATAGTCCTGCATCTGGGCTAGAGTAACACCACACCACAGTACAGGCTGGGCTCAGCTGCCTAGAGAAGACCTTTGCAAGGAAAGACATGAGGGTCCTGGTGGACAAAGAGTTGAACAGGAGTCAGCAGTTGATGGCCAGCTGCATGCTGGATTTTTAGTAGAGGTGTAACCAGCAGGCTGCAGGAATGAGACTTCCCTTCTGTTTGGCACTTGTGAGACAGGCTCTGGAGTACCATGTTCAGTTCTGGGCTCCTCAGGACCAGGGAAAGCATTGCACATAGTGGAGCATGTGACATAAGGAGAGAGGTTGAAGGAAGCGGGTTTGTTCCACCTCAGGAAGAGAAGGCCAATGGCAGAGTTTACTGCTGTCTACAACCACTTACCTAATAGCCAGGTATGGAGAAGACAGAGACAGACTGCTCGTGCATAGTGATAGGACAAAAAGCAATGAACAAGATATAAGAAAATACTTTTGCCACTGTAAGGGTGGTCAAACACTGTAAGAGGTGTACAACAAATTACAAGGTCCCCATTCTTGGAATTAAATGTCCCTTCCAATCTAAGTTATTCTGTGATTCTATTTATCCATTTTAAATTATTGGGTTTCAGCCTTCTTAATTTAGTCCTTCTCTGCACTAAAAGACAAGGCAAAAATAGGAGAGTGCTATTTATTGCTTCCATTTTGCTCCCTGTCTTCCTTTAGGGCTATGTAGTACTCTGGCAGAGAATACTGAAAATGTTATGACACTAACTCATTCTTGACATGTGTTTTCTCTTTTAAATTAACCAGTCTTTCCTAGTTTTAGAGAAAAAAAAAAATCACAGATGGGCATCTAAAAATGTGCTTCTTTGAGTTACATTCCACTACTATACTGTCACTGTAAATACTGACACAGTGCAAGACTAATGTTAGGCAAAATCTGCTACATGACCCTCCGCAGTGTTTTATGATTCTATTTTGAGTCAATCAAATTACGAGGTTTATTACAAGGAAATAGTCATAACAAGTCTGAAACACTTCAGATCACTGATTATATCCCTTCACAAGAGACAGATACAACATCTGTCATCCTTCAAAGCCTCTGCAGGATATGCAATTGATTTAAAGACTCCCTACTTTTCTTAGCAACTGAGATGCTTCATGTTCTAAATCCTTTAGTGTTGAAATCTATCTTCCACACCTAAAAAGGTGTCCCTTTAACTTCTGAGGCACAATCTAATTTATTGGCTAAAAAGAAACATGAACAGCTCTACATCTTCTGCCCTAAACAGCAAGGGCTTTCTGTAGCCCAATGCTGTCAGAACATGGGATTCTTTTATACAAGTCAATATTCTTGCTATAATTGTCCAGGAGATTTTACTGGCTTGCTTGGGAACACCAAAGTTGTTCAAAATGGCACTTGAACAACTGTGTTCCAAGACTAAATTCAGAGGACAGTTATTCATAAGAATTTACTTGCACAAAGGACTGTCTTACCTTTTCCAACACCTAACAGTCCACAGAGATAATACTGGCACAAAAAAAACCACCAAGCAAAAAACTAGCAGCAAACATCTTTGATATACTGAATTTCCCATGTACGTCTTCAGTTAGATCTCAGATGGATAGCTCAGAGAGAGTAACTCCCCCATGCCAAGGTAAATGTGAGGCTTGACAGAAAAGTAAACAGTCTGTATCTTCACTCTAGATTGAGGCACATTATTCCCTAACGGGAAATAAAATTTAAAATGTAAAAAAGTATAACCATTTGGTGAGAGAAAATACTGCAGACTATTTTTAGACTCCGAACTCCTCCTGGATACACTGATAGGAAAAAAAAGCACTTAGCCACAACATAACTGGCAAGTCAAGAAATAGAGATCCAGACTGCACTGCTCTTCTAGCAGCTGAGATTATAGATGAAACTTCGGCAATTTGGCTTGTCAGCATTTTATTTTACTTGGACCTCTGAAGAAAAAAAACATATGCTTCACATAACAAATGGAATGTTTTCAAATTAGGACATATCTGTTTGCAGCTGAGTTTACTGGAGCGACTATGAATTTTCAGTCTGAAGTTTATCTAGAATAGACCTTCAAATCACAAAAACAATCATTCATCACTACCACATTTCTAGACATAGCAATTCATTGTTGAGAGATTTTCAGAGGATTTCTTACAGTACCATGCCCAATTTCTAAGCTTTTTTTTTTTTTTTTTAAAATCACAAAAATAGTATGAACTGCATCCCCAAAGTTTGAGGCCAGCACAGTGATTGAGCAAAAAATATAACAGCTAAGACAGCAAAAGGAAGGTTTATCAGGCTTCTGAAGTTATTTAAAAGATAAAAAACAAACACCCACCCATAAGTCCACTCTTTAACTGAACAGATCAGTTTTAAGTACCGTAACCCACATCTTGGAGTGGAGTACTACTCCCTTCTGCAATCATGAAGACATTAGTGTTGAAGGGTCATTTATTTGCCTCCACATCTGAAAGCTCAAGATTGTCTCCCTGAAGCCACAGCAAGCAGAAAGTCTGCCACACATGTAGGTATTTCCATATGCTTGAACAGGAAAAGCTTCAAGAAGACATTCTCATGATCTGAAGGTATTGGAGAGAAAAAACAAAAACCCACCAACACTAACAACAAAAGGAACATTCTTCTAGATGTCATCTTCTTGAAGGCTGCACTGCAGATGTAAAAATATGCATTTACTAAGAGCCACTGAAATGTCATGCAGGGAATAGTACTGGAAAAGTACTGCAGGGAATATATGGGAAAATAGTTTTTAGCATGACACTGGCATTCTCGTACAGTATCAGAGAATGTAACTCACTATTGGCCTAAACAGAGGCTTTTGGGGGGAGGATGGTGACAGAGGCAGCTCAATCAATTATCCATACTTCACATTCAATCCACACACAGAGCAAGTTTTCAACAAAAGTTGAATCCAGCAAAAAGGCAAGTATGATATGATTTTCATTCTACTGAGAGGAGTCATCAGATGCGACTGATGTGAGTCATCTTACTGAGTCCTGATGAAATATGGGTTGACACTGACCTTCATTCAGACGTTCAGATTTAGAACGCAGTGACCTCAACAGCATAATGCTCGAATTACTTTAAATACTCTACTGTTTTAGCTTGCGAGCAATAAAGTCTGAAGTTGTATTTTTAACACTCTGCTGTTTGCAGTAACATCATAAAACAAAGAGCAGTCAGGCAATTCCTTCTGGCAAAAGATCCTATAAAAATCAAGTCAAAGTCAACACATAATTCCATTCCCTGTTCATAAGATGACAGCATTTTAAGTAAGTGACAAATCTGGGTAACAGATCAGGCCTTGAATGAACCAGCAGAAGAGGGTCAAGCAATTAAATAATAAAGTTCTTACATTATTCCTGGAACTAAAAATAGTGTGCCAAAAATGGCACAAGCACAATTTCATGAGCAACTACATACCTGCTCTCCTTGCCTCGATGCAAGCAACACTCATTTCCTCTTTCAATTCATGATTTTCATTGGCTATAGCTTCCCCTACTGTAACAAATCTTCCAACTGCCAGGTTAACTGCTTGGCCCACTCGCTGAATTGCTTGCAGAGTCTTGTCTGAACGCTTTGGTTTATCCTTATGATTAATAAGAGTAGTTATCTGTGAACAAGAAGAGTTAATTATTAGAACTGTATGCAAGAAGATATTTTAACTTTATTATTAAAAGCAGGTTTTGAACTGAACTTTTTTACTATACTTCACGCATAAAATTTAGTGTTAAGTCATAAGGTATCATTTAACTTCTCAGAAAATGAAAAAAAATTTTAGCGTATAATTAAGTTTGCTCATCTGCTGTGATCTCAGCTTATCTTACATCTCAAATGAATTGAGGGATTTTTTTCTTCCCTCCCATTTGCAGTATTAAAATAAGCTGCCCTAGGTCTCTCAACAGGCTTTCACACCACACAGTAAAATTTGAAGAGTGCAGTAGTAGACATCAACATCATTTTGGGTTTGCCAGCATTGGAAATCTCTAAAGTTTTTTTACTGCCAGGTACAACTAAACACACTCATCAACTAGGATTTGAAAGCTTTGCCTCTTTTTACTGAAATAGCCTTTATAATTGATTAAGGCAGACTTTGAGAAAGAATGAGGAGTAGCACAGTCTTTACACAAAAAGAAGACCCATTTGTCTTTTAGCAATAATGTGAAGTATTCAAGCCCTCCCCCCATTAAAATATCCACTGTACTGATGACTTCAGCATTTTCAATTACGCATGTTTTCTGGAACTTAGAAAAAGGTTGCCATTTAGATGCAAGTTATCAATAAAACAATTTGTGAGGACACTCTTATTCTGAACTCCACATCCTATATCAGCTTTTCTTCCCAGTACCACACGGTGCTATACATTCCTTCTTGGATCACACAGACCAGAGATCAGCTGCATGCAGGCTGTAGAGGACTGAAGATTTGCCCGAAACACCAAACACGAGGAAACAGAGATCCCTCTCCCACCCAAAGAGAAAAGTAGGATTGCAGAAGCAGTTTCTTGACAAAGGCATTAAATATACATGAGAATAGTGTGCAATACTGGCACTCAGAATTAACTAATTACAAAGTGTACTACAAACAATACAGAAGCTTTATATTTTTGGTATGACAACCATTTTCTAGTGAGATGCAGGAGAGCAGTTGAATTCTATAGTTTCAAACACCCTAAATCAGCATAAAAGCCATCATTGTTGACGACAAAGACAGTCCTGCCTGTCCTTGCCTCGCTCTCTCATTTTTGCAATGAATTTATCTGACGTGGGTTAAACCTGAATTGTGGAGAAGGTGATGTTTGCTATTTTAGTTTTTGTCATAATCAGTTGCCCATTCAAGTTCACTGCATAGCTGTATGAATACTTTTGGTGGCAAATGGGAAAAAGTACAGACTGGACAGAGAGAGATGGGCAGAAGTGCTCCTTTCAGTAGCAGCATGGTTTAAAAAGCCCACAGAACTGCATTGTAAATCACATCTCCAGGAACTCAAAGATTTCTGCTGAGAGAATCTCAGAATTACATTAATTACTTAAGTGTTTGAACACAGCAGCTGTATCAGCTTAATCACATATGTCTTTGCCTATTCTTCAAAAATCCACCAGAAATCATCATTCACTTATACATTCTTCTACCAGACAAGCCTATTGTAGGACAAGAGCATAGAAGCTGCACCTGTAATGCTCACATCGAACCCAAGGACAGAGCTGGAAGCAGTGTAGGAACTGCTCCACTTCATAATGTGATCAATGCCCAAGGCTTACTCTTCAGATAACACTGAGTTGTATTTCTGGGGAAAAAAAGTACTGGAGCTTTTTAGCACCTTACTAGGGTTGGCTTTGAATGCCAGGAGCCGGTTAAGTCCAGTTTGCAGTATTAAACTCTTTGCAATGGAAAATGTCAATACTTCATGAAACACTTGGCACAAAAAAAAAAAAAAAAAAAAAAAAAAAAAAAGGTGCCAGAAAAAGCTAAGAAAGATCCAATAAACAGTGCTGCCATATCAAAGAACTACTATGGGAATGGAAGAATATTTTGTCCTGGTATGAAACATCACTACAGAAATGCATAAGAAGGCCCACTGCCTTCTTACATATCCCCTACTTCTCCAACTTGTACTGAAGCCACAAGCTCTAAAGGAAGGCCACTTTCTATAATTCATACAACAAATCTGTCCCTCTAAGAGTTCCCTCGATTCACCAAACTTCAACTCCAAAGCTATGAACCCCTGATGCCCATCCAGTGAAAATACCATCTTATGATGAAAACAGAGTCCTATTAAAGAATAAACTAAGCAAACATCTGAACACTTTCAGGTTCATTCTAGAGGAGGAATGACATTCCCCAAAACATACAATTACCACCACTTCAGTGGAAATTCAGATTAATATCACATGGATATTAAAACCAACTGCACTACGCAGTTCTCCTGAATTCTTGCATTGTAGATGCTTCCAGTATACCAAACTATCAAATACCTGACAGGGGCTAATCTAACAATCCCAGTGGCAAGTTCTTGACCAGTCATGGGCAGCAAGCCTACAGAAAGCATTAGATCAAACACTGAAGAAAACCAATTTGACAAAGGGCCACAACTTTGTTTCCTCAATGGATTTTTAAGCAAACAGCAACTCAGTGCTATGCAAACAAAAGGCTAATATTACATTCATACAGTTTCTGACTTCTCAAAAGTACATATAAAATAACACCAGCTTAAGACAAATAGAATACTAGTTGGATGCACGTCCTGGCTGCAAGTTTACTTCCCACAGCATTTTATACCAGTAGAAGTTTAAACATGTTCTGCATAACCCTGAAAAAAATGCATATGCAGCTAACTGCAGAGTGAAAGGAATCCCACTGTCTCTTACAAATCAAGGGCATTTTTATCACATATGTCACTGGAGAAGTAGGCAAATGATAGAAGTCATAAAGATGTCACAGATTAAGTTGCCTTAATAAAGTCTTAAAAAACATTTTCAGAAATGCTTTCATTTAAGACATGGGTAAAGTTTACAATTCTATCACTTCTTCAGAACCCTTCAGAGGGGGTCACCAGTTCTGCAGAAAAAGATACCCCCTATGTCCGCCCCACATAAGGTGAAGCGAGAATCTGAAGCTGTTTTGGAAGGTGCATCACCAGTGTCATCCTAACCTCATGAAGTGCAGCAAGGGCAAATGCAAGGTCCTGCACCTGGGTTGGGATAATTCTCAGTATCAATGTAGATTGGGGGATGAATGGATTGAGAACAGCACTGCAGAAAAGGGCTTGGGCATACTGGTGCATGAAAAACTGGATGTGAGCTGGCAACCCAGAAAGCCAACTGGATCCCAAGCTGCACAGAAAGAAGCATGGCCAGCAGGTCAACAGAGCTGATCCTGCCCCTCTACTTTGCTATTGAGAGACCCCACTTGGTGTTCTCTGTTCAGATCTGGAGTTCCCAGTGCAAGAAAGACATGGACCAGTTGAAACCGGTCCAGAGGAGGGCCACAAAAATGGTCAGAAGCCTGGAACACCTCTCCTAGGTGAGAGAGTCAGGGCTGTTCAGCCTGGAGGAGAGGGGGCTCCGGGGAGACCTCATTTCAGTCTTTCAGTATATCAAGGGGGCTTATAAAAAAGACGAAGAAAGACTTTTTACCAAGGCCTGTAGTGGCAATACAGGAGACAAACTTTTTAAACTAAAAGAGGGTTGATTTAGACTGGACATAAGGAAGAAATTCTTTACTGTGAGGGTGGTGAGACACTGGAACAGGTTACCCTGAGAAGTTGTAGATGACCTCTCCCTGGCAGTGTTCAAGGCCAGGTTGGACGGGGCTTTGAGCAACCTGGGCTAGTGGAAGGTGTCCCTGCCCACAGCAGGGGAGGTTGGACTAGATGATCTTTAAAGGTCTCTTCCAACCCAAACCACTCTGTGATTTTATGACATAGACACCCACTGGAATAGCTGGTATATGCAGATTCAACTCAGTTTGCAAGTCTATTGTTATACACAGCAGCTGAGGCTTGCAAATACCTCCTGGAATGATGAACTAGTAGCTGGGTAATATAATTTCTTCTCAGACTGGCCAACTAAGGCCACTACAGTAACTATCTTAACATTAGAATGGAGGGAAATTTGTTGAACTCCATCTTTCTTTTTTTCCAGAAAAGTCAAAACCTATATGGATTATCAGTTCAAAACAAACATTGCGAAATAACTAAACCAGAAGCTGGTCAAGCAGTTTGAAACATCAAGACAGCTTCATATAACACCTATTTCAAGTGTGATCAATGTTATGCAGCAAATCCACCCTGTACTAACATAGTAAAATTTGCATAGGATGTTTGTTGTAAAAAAGTAAGCAACAGCCCTGAAATAGGAGTAGGTAAGTCATGACAAAAGAAAGAGATAGAGGAAGATATGAAATATATACCCGTTAAAGGAAAAAAGGCTGTCTTCTGTTCTAGAAACATGAGTTAGACATATATCAAATGTAAAATGCTTAATAACATCAAAGTCATGAGGAAAGTTCTTCAGATACAGATGAGCTTTTCATAACTGCTCCTGCAGAAAACCACTGTGCAAACAAGAAGAATGATAATTCTGAGAAATATCTTTCTCTTTCCTTCATGAAATGAGTGACAGATATACACTCAGGTATATCCTCCATTTAAAACTATGAAAAAGCAGAGGTAATAGCAACTGCATTTTTAGATTCTTGTCAAAACTTAATCAAACATAATTAACAATCAGGGTTAAAAAAACCTAAGAAACAAAATCTTAACTGAGCAAGGATAGGAATTTCACTAGTATGTTAAGTGACATACTGAAGGAAACTGTGATGCTAATAAGCAGCACAAAGATTATTTAACTAGTTCAGACCATTAAAAAAAAAAAAAAAATTAAAAAATCCCTAAGCAGTACAACTGAATGGGTGTTGGGGAGAGGTCTGCTTCAGGATACAAATAAAGCAATACACATTAAAAGGCCAATAAGCTAGGATTCTATAATAACAAATAAGCAAAGTTTTTGGTTCTCACTTTTAAACAACATTTAAAACAAAGATATAAAATTGGACAAGAAAAATGGAGAAAAGCAAAGACCAACAAGAAACCTAAGAAGGGACTTTCTCCCCAACGAACAACCACCTTCCTCCTCCAAAGATACCCTAAGAGCCTATCAAAAACTGAATTAGTGAAAACTTGCAACGTTTAAGGATATTTCAGGTTACAAAGAACTGCCTTTCCCCTGCAGCCCATCCAGTTGCAACCAGACCAGAACAATTACTGTTGTGTTTCTTTCGCATTTTTTTAGAAGGAAACCCCTGTGACTCCAAGAACATTATCTAAACTCTCTTTTAAGCTTAACAGCTCCCACATACTTAATCTGTCATATTCTAACCATGTATCATCCAGTCACTAACATTTGTGGTGCTTGGGCAAGAGTTAACAGCTGAAAGACCTGTGAGTCTCTTTGAACAAGAGTAATATGGTTACATGATGTTTACTTAAGGATTTACTGATCAGGTCCTAGAAAGGAAACAGTCCTTTTGATGGTACTCATGCTCTGCTCAATGTGAGCTTTTACACTATTTCCATGGAATGCTTATCTGAGATTTGAGACAGTTTAAGGAGTGTGTAGTTTCAAGAAATGACCAGTTACAATCTTTTGTCACTTGTTTCCAGCCGCCCCAGAAAAATGGCCTTTTCCCAAGTACTTTACTGAAACTAACACATATAGCCATAATGTATCAAGATGTACTTCATATTTAAGGAAGCAAGCTCAGTTGTGGCAGTTTTCAAGCAGCTGTTTTCAGAGTTTTTTGAGGGCCTTCAGATACTGACATTTAAGCTGTTATATGCTTCATGCACAGGAAGCATCATGACAGCATGCTTAGCTAAAAATATTTCAATGTCTATTTATTATCAGTGTAATTAAGTTTTACATGACACACTTCTACAAACACAAGAGTTAAACTGAGAAGTCATGTTGGAAGATACTCTACCCACTTCCCTCCCTGTGGGTAAGTATCCACATTGTATATGAAGTAAATTTAGTTGTATTTGATAGGACATGTAGAAAATTTGGTCAAAAAGACATTTCACACATTACACATACTTTTATTAGTTCATCTTGAGTTTGAGGGTGGTGAGGAACTTCTACTATTACATTTTAGGTACTGTCTCTCATTAGGTCTTGTGTACTACGTAAGGACAAACAGGTCTTCAGACTCATTTAACCAGACAGAAGCACACGTTGTTCCAACACACACTTCTGCTACAGAATGTAGCCACACATGTAAGACAGCACAGAAGCAGCAGCTGGCATTTGACATCCAGTCCATAAGGCCTACAAGCAAAACTGTCACAGAGACTTCCCATCACAAAAGACAAGCCTCAGGGATCTTGAGAAGTGAACAAAGAATACCTGCTTACCTGCCCTAGAAATCACAAGTCTAAGATTAGGTGCCTGTCTTACTAAGCATTTTCTACAATTTCAAGCACTAAAATATTTTCTAGAAGTCTGGTCAATGTGCAGATTTTTAGAACTGGAAAGCCTTATCTTCCTACTCTGTTTTCTTTTTGTAGAAAAATCCCACAACTAAACTTTGTAGAAACTCAACTTTGAAAGTTTTCAAAGGCTGGAAAAGATTAACCAAAAATGAAATGCAACTGAATTAACAACTAATGTGCTAGTTAACTGTAAGAACCCAAAACATTATTTGGGACAACTGCCTCTGCTTTATGGACGCCTGAATCAGAAGTTTCTTCTACATGTTATTATTCAAAAGGGACAACCAACCCTTTCTTGCAGAAGTTGCGTAGACCTCAATGCATCATTCAGGACCCTGAGTCACCGCTTCTGTAAAAGGACAGCTTCCAAGAAGTGTTACAATCCTGCTACCCCCTATTTATATATTTTCCTCATATTGCCTATGCACTGGTGTCTAGAAGGGCTATACAAATATGTCACATGTCCAAAACTGCTGAGTTCTATTACATTTGTGGTAACAGTGTTGTAGTTGTATCTTTACCTGAAGGCTTTTTAAAAGCATCTTCTGTTTGCTTCTGTACACATCTTTCATAAAAGCCTTCAGGGAATCACATGAAATAAACTACTTTAACAACCTGTAAGCTGGTTCACTTATCTATGGGCAAATGCTAACATGCTTAGAGGAGCCTCAGGCAATCTTTCACATGTAGTGCCTAATAAGCTGATAAGCCACCTCTGAAAAGGAAGAAGGAACAATCCAGGACCTGCAGTGACAAGTCGAAGCTTACAAGCAACACAGGAACAGCCCTACCAAATCAGACCACTAGTATACCCAACCTAGTATTTCCAATAGTACCCAAACGTGGGTGCTGAGAAGAAAGCATGAGAATAAAACAAGCAAATGAGACACTAGCTATACTGCAGTTGTAACCAGATTTTTGGTTAACTGCAAATCGTACACTTCATTTTAAAGCATCACAACATTTAACTGTGCACTTCTCACAAGCACAATAGCTTCAACGGGTGTAAAATATTATTTGGAAGGGGTGATAACAGTCCTCTTCACCTCCTTCACATCTAGGCTTCAAAACATACCCTTTGTAAAGTTTGCCAGGAAAGACAAGAATGCACAACTTCAACTTCGAATACACACCTCAGATTATTAGTACCACTGCTATGTAGTTGTTACACATTCCTGGAATTGTTAAGAGATCAAAAGAAAGGATTCAACTCACAGAGACTGTCCTATAGTAGTGAATACCCTTTCTTTGTGCTGAATGCATTCCTAGAAAACCAAGGGCTCTTTAAATTTCAAGATCCAAACCAAACACCACGGAGAAAATGATTATCCAAAATGTGACAGAGATTAACTTGTTCAATTAAGATGTAGTACTTTGATAACACCAATTTATTTCCTCCAGTGTGACTTATTTTGCGTTTGGGAGTTTTTGGTTTTTTTCAGAGTAATGAAAACTCTGGAAACTTCAGAAATTTTTTTTCAGTGGGATTAAATTATTCCAACTTTTTTAGCAAGTTCTTGTGAAAATTAACTCCAGAGAGAATTAAAAAAAAAAAAAAAAATGAACACAGCTGACTAGTTCTTGCAACCTGTGGATTCTCAGATATTATGTGGAGGTTTGAATTACTTCAATAATATTACTAAAGTAACACTACTATAGAGGAGAATACACTTGCTTTTTAATGTTCACTCCTTACAATCAGAGATCCCCAGTGATCTGCAGATATGAATAAGAGAACTATATGAAAACTGACCTGCAGTCCTGTCATCCTCCCTTCTTTTCCACAAACAGAAGAATCACTGGAGAGAATGCTCAGTGAGTCTTGATCATGGATCAGAGCTACCTTGTTCACTCTTACTGTCACATGCCTTACAAGTCAGAGGACTGCCCTATGTTCCCCCAGAATTTCTATAGAAGCGAGTGATGATGACAAAGATCTTAATTTTCAGACAATTAAAGTTCAAGCTTCCTTCTCTTTCTGAAAAGATGTATGGAAGTTTACAGACTGAAATTTGCACCTTTAAGCAACTTGATACGAGTTGGCAAAAATAATTTTTCAAATTGAAACTCCAATTTAACTTCTGATTTATGATGCATGCATCAACAAGTATACTGAACATCAAAAAAATACATGTTTACCTATCATAAAATGCATCCAAACAAAAAACAGCCTTTATTGCAACTTTCATTATGAATTGGCTTTCTAACTCTACCGATGTCTTGAAGTTTGCTGAAATGCACAACTACCTCAGTAAAAAAAGTGAACGTAAGCTAATAAACCCAAATACCGGTTTTAAGTGTGTGCAAGCCAGTACATTTCCCTCCCCTCCTGTTGCCCTCCAGTTCAGTATCTTCTTACCTAAATGGGTAGATTTCTTAAACAAAGCTATTACGCTTTTTCATTCTGCACCTAGAAATCCTGGGCATGAGCAAGCCTAAGTAAACAAAACAAACTCCGAGGGAAGTTCATTGTTTAAAAGTGTACTTTCAGATGTGGTCAAAACAGATGCAGACATGTTTTCAGCACCAGAGAGATGCAAGTCTCAGAAATAACTCAATTTACTAACATGATCAGGTAACCTCAAAACGAAAGACTGAACGGCAAATGATTATTGTGGCTTTCTTCCCTAACTTGCCTTTGTTAATGTACCTAAACTTCTACTGTTTGTGCAAACAATGCCTGAGCCAGCTCCGAGCTGCTTATGGAACAAAACATTCAGACATTGTAATAAATGATGTAACAGGGACAACACGCTGATACCACCTACAATTGAAAATTCTTTCTATTCAAATCGGGATTGGCTCCTGAAGATGTAGGAAAAGTTGCTTGTTAGTCCCACAAACATGCAGCTTCACTGGCACAAATACCAGCCATTCAGTCTGTCTTGCTGCAGACAGAAGGGTTCCTCCAGCCTTTTTTAGCAAAGATTTTCTTAGCAAGCATTTTGACATCCCACTTCAATTCAGAGCAACACCTGGTATTTCATCTTGAAAAAGCACATACTTGCCCTAGGGATTATTAGAGAAGTACAGTGTGCTCTGGAAACGGCTATGCAGATTCAACTACGATCCACCTACAGGAGTGTAAAACAAAACAAAAACTTTGTATCATCCAGGAACCATTACCTTATTTATGTTAAAGAGCCTGTATATTCTTCTGCTTACTTCCTTGAAGAGCTCGAGGGCAACAAAAACTCATTCAGTTGGAAAAATTAAGAATATTTAAATGTAACACTGAAATACAGTACAGAATCTTTGATAATTAAAAGGGAACATTCCATACATTTGTCTAACCTCCTACATGTTAAGCACTTGCAACTTTGGACAATATTACCCTTCTAAACAATTTTGACACCTGTGAATAAATAAATTTTAAAAAACCAACACAAAAACCACCAACACAAAAACTACATTTACAACATTATCTTACTACAACACAATTTTACTTTATTGTTATTTGAAAATACATGATTTGTGTGGTTATAGGTGGTTATATTCATTCTGCTCAATACAAAAAAATAAATACAAAAATGTTTCTCTAAGAGAAAAAGCAACTGCATAATTTTTTATTCTTCCATATACATCTGAAAGAATCTTAGGATTTGCTCATACATGATTCTTGCAACTTATGATTAGGGGTTATCTTATCATTTGGGAATTCATTCTATGTATGAAGACAAGAAATCATCCCATTCAGTATCTAAAGTAAGATTCACATTTCCAATTTGGCACTAGAGTCTATATCACTACTCATTTTCCCACGAGCTTTAAACAAGGCTACTAATGGAATGCAATACAACTCAATGAGCAAAAATTATAACTTAAGGCTCTATCTAGCAATGGTTATGTTTTGTCTATGAATTAATAAACATTAAAAAAATCCATGAAGAAAGTCATAGACTCATAGTACCATACAACAGTTTTTTACTAAACTATAATCAGTTGTTTGCAATCATTAATTCATAATTCATCCTTTGGGGATTTCCCTACCTAATCTATCTAAACCCATCTGTTAACAATGTTGAATAGCAAGAAAGCTGCTCCAATTCTTTTTGTGCAGAATCACTATGAGGCAGTTTTGATTTAGTACTCATTCTACAGGAGAACTACAAAAATTTTTTTTAATTTATAGAGAAGTCATTAATCAGATCTCATAAATTTGAAAGATAAGATTCCATTGAAAAAGAGCAACTGATTTTCAGCTATGTCAGTAAGAAGCATCTGACTTCAGCTACTTCAAATATCAGTCTGACTCATTTATCACATCAAAGACTGAGGTACTGAACATTATAAGGCAGTAGCCAAGCTTAACTAAAGCCAATTTCACCATCCAAGGGTTCACAGAAAAAAAACCAAACTGAAACCACAGCTGTTTCATGGTGGTGCTGTTGCTCATGTGATAAAATGTTCAAGTGTAATTTTTCTTGTAAAGCAGAATATCATTAGTGATATAAACATAATTAATTATTAATGTAACAAAATAATTTCATTTATCTATTTAGAATATTCTAAGGTACTCCTGTGCTCCCCAGCATACCTTAAAAACCATAACTGTAAATTATTAACTATTTCCATTTCACTGTTTCATAACAACCTAACTTCAATGACTAAATAGCTGTCAATTAAAAACTAGCCTCAGTAAAGGAAAACCTGCAACCACAACAGCCCAGAAATACAACTGGTACTGTGACTGAAGTAATCACATTATCTACAGCCAGATGACAAACTCATGAGATTAACTTTTCTGTATAAATCAAAGAGAAAGAATCAGGCTCCTTTAGGGGCACAAAATACCAAGTGCAGGCTAAATAACAGTTGAGCTGCTGCAAGCTTCGTTGTCCAGAAACAGAATTTGTATCGAGTGGAAGATTCATAATACAAACCACAAGCTCACAACCTAACCCACAATACCTATGGAACCAAAAGGAAGAGAAAAGTCCATGAGTTAGTGACTAAATTGAAACTAATGAAGTGCAATTCGGTACACAGGCAGCATACCATATGCTTCCAGACTCAACAGCAGTTAATGCGTATGACTGCATCCATGGCTCTGTTTCTCTGCGGTACACAATGTAAACTAAGAAGGGTTTATCAGAAGGTACAACGCAAGCCTCTACAAACATAATTCTATTTTATTACTTGATTTTATTACTCAACATACATAATTTTATTACTCAACAGTAGTGCCAAGTCTCAAGTCTAAAGTGAGTACCAAAATAATTAACAAAGAAGAAAATCCTGGAAAAGGGGAGAAAGCTTCTCAAAGCTTGCAAGTTACCAGAATGTTTAAAGTACTGAAGGATAAAAATTAGTACGCAATAAGCATTTTAAAAGAAGTGTGCTCGGATTTTTTTTTTTTTTCCTCAGATGCACTGAAGAATGCAATGAGTTTAACACAAATATGGATTACCCTACTTTTTCTAAAAAAAGAATTTTCCCATCCTCCAAAAAGAGCCATAAGGGGCAAAGTGCAAGTCCTGGCACCATACTGGAGCAAGAGCAGCCAACTATGTAAGAACCTTTTAGCACCTTAGAAGTGGGAAAGGGAAAGACCTAGAGGTACCAAAAAATGCCTAGTGTAACAAGGCAGCCAAGGGACTTGGTGGAACAAATCTCTCAGTGCACCTATTGCATGGGAAATGCAAGTAAGTTTAAATGGACGAGAGCTTGGACTGAACGCTGAAGTTCAGGAAGGGAATGAGACTAGATATATTCCTTAACTGCATGAATAGTGTTCAGAGAGTATATGAAACACTTCTATTCAGTCTCTGAAGGAGACTGGTGCCACACACGTGTACATCCCACAAAAATAAGCCTTATGAAGCTCCTTTGCTACACCCAGAGGAAATATCCTTCAGGAAGGAGACATACTAAGGTTCACGTCCACAGGTATACTGGAGAACTGAATGTGAGTTGCTATTTGGAGTTCCGCTGCTACTAGGTACAATAATAGCAACCCAGTAGTTTCCAGTCACCTGAGGACTTTCAAGCCAATGAGATCACAAAACAGCTTCCCCAAAGACACTGCTAACCTACACACAAAATTCAAAGACCAGCGTCACAGAACAGTAGCATACTAAACCCCATGTCTACAGCTTTACACTTACCTTAAATCTCTCTCTTTGATAGAACATGCTTGTTCAGTTTCATGGAGAATAACATCAGTTCCACTAAACATACAGTAACTTACCAGCTATTACAGTCCATTTCTTCAGGAGTTATAACCCTGATATATTCAATTATTTCCTTAACACAGCTTTGCCCCATACCTTTGACAGAAAATAAGAACAGAGCAGAACTTGTATTTGTGTTCAACTACAAAAGAAAGTGAAGTGATCCCTACTCCAGAATTTATGTGATGCACTCAGAGAATCTGTGTGGAATCAAAATCACTGAAGAAGAGGCTATGAAAATAGTAGATAAAATGAACGGGAAAAACTTCCAACATTAGATGCGGTTCACTAAGATTTCAAAGGACTCAAAGATGCAATGGATTGTATCAACTTTCCCATGCAATCTCCTGCTTAAAACTCAATTGAGGTATGGAGGTTGCCTGACACTTGTACATGGCAAACCAATACAAAAAGTTAGGAAGAACAGAAACAGTGAACACCCAAATTAATATGACGTACCAGCAAAGACTCAACATGGTGTTTGTTAAACTAATTTCTGCCTCACAAAATCAGATTTCTCTGTAGAGATCACTGATTACATGGATAAGGAGGCTCTCTGCTGAAAGAAAACAAGGAAACAAAGTCCATATCCAAGGTTTCAAAGGACGTCAAGCAGGTCTCTGAAAAAAAAATGAAAGAAGGCTCTTTGTATGAATATTTAACTCATTAAGAGACAGAATGATGAGAAGATGAAGCAAGACAGGAAGTAAATGATTGCTTACTTTAATAGGAGATGACCAATGGAGTTTCACAGAAACCTGCACTGGGACATGGATTATTCTACATAATCATAAAGAGGGAGGAGAGATAGGCACGTAATAAAATGATGAAAAATTGTTGGTGATCCTAAGTTATTCAGGACAGTAAAGATAAGATCTGACTAGAGAACTGTAGAAACACCTTGCAGTGCTGACCAGGGAAGAAAATGTCAGACAAAAATTCACTGCAGATTAAAGTGATACAGATGGTAAAGTATCACCCTAGTTTTCTACATGAAAGCTTGGTCCTAGCTGACCATTACATCTCGCTTCTTGAGGTGGAACAAACCCGCTTCCTTCAACCTCTCTCCTTATGTCACATGCTCCACTATGTGCAATGCTTTCCCTGGTCCCGAGGAGCCCAGAACTGAACATGGTACTCCAGAGCCTGTCTCACAAGTGCCAAACAGAAGGGAAGTCTCATTCCTGCAGCCTGCTGGTTACACCTCTACTAAAAATCCAGCATGCAGCTGGCCATCATTGCTGACTCCTGTTCAACTCTTTGTCCACCAGGACCCCCATGTCTTTCCTTGCAAAGGTCTTCTCTAGGCAGCTGAGCCCAGCCTGTACTGTGGTGTGGTGTTACTCTAGCCCAGATGCAGGACTATTATTGCCTTTGTTGGACTTCACAGACTTTCTGTCAGATCATCTTTCCAGCCTGTCCCTCTGTCTAGTAGCCCTGTTCTCCAGCATATCAGAGACTTCCCAACTTGTTGTAGGGGAGTTCACATGCCTGTTGAACGTGCTGGCCTATCATCCCAACATTTGGATCATTAATAAAGAAGAATTTGAGAAGTAGCAGCAGTCCAGTAAGGTTCCCACTGACTGAAAAAGGGGAAACATAGTCCCCAATTTTAAAAAGGGAAAAAAGAAGACCCAGGGAACTACAGGCCAGCCAGTCTCACCTCTGTGCCCAGCAAGATCATGGAGTGGATCCTCCTGGAAAATAAGCTAGGGTATATGGAAAACAAGGAGGTGAGTGGTGACACCCAACATGACTTCACTAAGCATTAGTGGATACGGGAAGAGCAACTGTGGACACTGTCTCACATGAGATCCTTGTCTCTAAATTGGAGACACATGGATTTGACAAATGGGCCAACTGGTAGATAAGGAATTGGCTGGACAGTTGCACTCAAAGTGTTGCCGTCAACGACTTGATGCCCGAGTACAAAGCAGTGACAAGTGGCGTTTCTCAGGGGTCAGTGTTGGGACCGGAGCTGTTTAACAACTTTGTTGGTGACAAAGACAGTGGAATTGAGGGCACCCTCAACAAGTTTGCCAATGACACTAAGCTGTGTGGTGAGGTTGACATGCTGGAGGGAAGGAATGTCATTCAGAGGAACCTTGACAGGCTTGAGAGGTGGGCCTGTCCAATCCTTATGAAGTTCAACAAGGACAAGTGCAAGGTCCTGCACATGGGTTGGGGCAATACCAAGCACAAATAGAGGCTGGGTGGAAAGCATCCCTGCAGAGAAGGACTTGGGGGTATTAGTGGATGGAAAACTGACTGTGAGACAGCAATGTGTGCACCCAGCCCAGAAAGTCAACCGTATCCTGGGCTGCATCAAGAAAAGTGTGGTCAGCAGGTCGAGGCAGGCGATTCTCGCCCTCTACTCCACTATTGTGAGACCCCACCTTCAGTGCTGTGTCCAGCTTTGGGGCCCCCAACATAAGAAGGACATGGACCTGCTCAAGTGGTCCAGAGGAGGCCACAAAGATGATCAGGGGACTGGAGAACCTCCCTTATGAGGACAGACTTGAGAGAGTTGGGGTTGTTCAGCCTGAAAAAGAAAAGACTCCAGGGAGACCTTATTGTGGCCTTCCAGTACTTAAAGGGGGCCTACAGGAAAGATCAGAAGGACTCTTTATCAGAGCGTGTAGGGATAGGATGAGGGGTAACAGTTTTAAACTGAAAGCAGGTAGATTCAGATTAGACATGAGGAAGAAATTCTTTACTGTGAGGGTGATGAGGCACGATCAGGTTGCCCAGAGAGGTTGTGGCTCCCCCCTCCCTGGAAGTGTTCAAGGCCAGGTTGGATGGGGCTTTGAGCAACCTGGTCTAGTGGAAGATATCCCTGCCTATGCCAGTGGGGTTGAAACAAGATGATCTTGAAGGTCACTTCCAACCCAAACCATTCTATGACTCTATGACCAAAGAATCACAGAATACCTCAAGGATCACCTGGTCCAACCCTCCTTGGCAAAACTTCAGACTAGACAAGCACCCCATATAGCTGAATCTTATCCAAGGTTGTGAAATCCACCACTTCTGTGGGGAGATTATTCCAGCCATCAATTATTCTCACTGTGAAAAGTTTTCGTGTCCAGTTGGAATCTCCCCAGGAGTATTACCCCTCATCTTCTCCATGTGACTCCTTGTAAAAAGGGAGTCTCCATCTTCTTTGTAGCCACTCTTTAAATACAGGAACATGGTGATAAGGTCTCCCCTAGGCCTTCTCTTCTGAAGGTTGAACAAACCCAATTTTCTCAGACTTTCCTCAGATGGCAGGCTTCCCAGTCCCTTGATCATCTTTATGGCCCTTCTCTGGACCATCTCCAGCCTGTCCACATCCTTATTGTATGGTTGGGACCAAAACTGAACACAGTATTCCAGGTGTGGCCTGACAAGTGCCAAGCAGAGCAGGATAATGACTTCTTTACCTCTGCTGGTGATGTCCTTGTTGATGTATCCCAGCATCCTGTTGACTTTGCTGCTGCAGCAGCATACTGTTCACTCCTATCGAGCTTGTTATACAATACTAGCCCCTGTATCAGTCCCTGAGGGATGCCACTGGTAATTGACCAAAAAAAAAAAAAAAAAATAGAGCAAAGGTCACTGATTATATACAAACCTCTAGCTTCATCCAATAGGGCTATTCTAAAGTCTTAACCTTCAGTCTGAAAACTGCATCAGTGATCTTTTCACATAAATGGGAAAACATCAGCTGTTGGTTCTTCTTTGGACTCTAATATATAACTGCAGAATACTGGCAGAACATTGTGTAATGTTATATAACTATATAACGTTTACTGAAATGGGAATTATTTTAGCTAGCTTCAGAGAAAGCAAGGAAACAATACCATACTAAAGAACAGGCTTGTTTTATCTACCTCAAGGCACATATCACTGCTAACTTCTGCAGAATCTGACAGTAACAAAATTCAGAAACACTGGTATCGTGGGCTTTTTGTAGTTTTTAAACTCTTATTTTATAGGCCAAGCTAATTCCAAAAGCTCTGACAAGATCTCCTATATCAAGGAAGCTGGAAAAACATGTAACATTTGGGCACACAATCATTCTCCAAAGTGTCGACAACAAAATGGACTTTCTGAAGGTTGAGCAGCTAGCTGTAATAGCCCATGTCTACACTCAGGATGTTGGAGGATAGGTCCCTGTTAGGTACTGGAAATTAGGTGTCGGAAGCATGGGGAAGGCAAAAGAGCAAAACAGTGGCAGGTCTGCAAAGCATACGTTTTCTTTGACACTGAGTGCTCAGAATAAACACAGCACCAGACAGCGGTCCAGTGATTTGTGTTTTGATGTGGCACCGAGGAAGAATGCGAGACGGGATGCAGGCCGCGCGGTCCCATTCTTTCCCTTCAAGGACAGACTTATCTGCTGTTCTGCTTGATTCCCTTGAAATAATGATTTTTTTGTAACAACCTGCCAACTCTGTGCCTCATCCTCCCTTCCTTCCTACACAATCCTGCTGCACCTATCATACCAAGTCGACCTTGCTTCCCGTCCTCCCTCTTTTTTCCCCCAAAAAACAGCTGTACCCCTTGGCACCATAAAACTAATTATGTATTAATGATAGAATAATGATTGGACTACAGTCCCACCCACTCACCATACCTACTACAATAAATAGTACCCCAAGTTTGTACCTAACTTGGAGGGACGATAACCTGACACCAAAATGGAGGGACAGATTGGCGGGTTTGTGCTCTTGACACACACACCACACACACCTGCCCCCCAGAAGGGATGCCTTCTGGTAAGACTTCCTCAGCTACGCTGAGTGTATACCCGGGAACTGCGTATGTATGATTGCAATTCTCTTTTTTTTTTTTTTGTATAGTGCTATATAGCCAACCTGAAGTTTGTGCATTTATCATAGGCAGTCCTAAAGAATCTGTAAATGTTGCATGAAAAATAAACCATACTATTCGTCAATCTGATGGCTTCTCTTGAATGCAACCAGACTTACAGTATATGGGCTGTTTGGGTTGGGTCAGACTTACAGTCACAGTCTCAACTGGCATACCTATTAAGGGATAAGTCCAGCTGCCCCTAGTCCCTCTGATCTCTGAGGACTGGCTAGAACGCAAGGGGATTTATTCTCTTACCAAATTTATCTCTTACCCTAAACACAACAGTCCCCTTCAACTATGAAAACTGACTTTGTTCTTTCAGGAACATACGCAGAGAGAGCTCAGAGTTCCCTCTTAGTGAACTTTTCCCATGTGCCTAACTGTGAAGGTTGACAAAAACCTACGCTGAAGTTTCTCAGAGTGCTTCCTTAGAACAGATACAGACAGACGGACTCCTATTGCTGTCAAGATACCCAACTGCTGCTAGACTAGCAAACAGGTATATAATGGCAGCTGAGGAAGTCACTGGTGGAGCCACATCCTGGAAAGTGCTTTTTCCCTGTCTTTGCCTTTCCTCAACTCTTTAAATGACTTGTTATTAAATGAGTCAGCATCGACCACTTTAAACACCCTTCCTGACTTGTGTTGCCAAAACCTTTCCATAAAAAAATAAAACCCAACATAATTAGACTGGAAATGGGTAGCAGCAGTGGAGCAGATGTCTAGATTTTAAAGAATGCTGTACTATTTACGTGTGGAACACTGAACTAAAGACATCTATACAGGAGAACAGAATTCTACCTGTGCTAAAGAAAATGGTGAGATTTGAACTAAAAGCCCTATTTTCTGAACTGCATGCCACATGCTTTGCACAATACTGTAGAATGATTCTCCTCACAGTACAGATATGTCGATAATGAAAAAGAAGTGTTAGCAAATATGCTTAATACTGTGGCTTAAATCTGCCGTCTTTCATTTGTGGCACTATCAGAAAAGGGCCACATCAGGGTCTGAAAAGATCTAGAGAAAATGAAGACCTAGTTTAACTCTGTAAACAGTAAGTTTTAAAAACAAATTTATTAATAAACATCTCCAGTAATGATTCTAAGGGTAATTTCTCCTGACAGGTAAACAGGAATCTTATACCACTGCCAGCAGCAAATATACTCTTGACACTATATGGTCTATAAGAAAAATCAAGCTGCAAAGTGCAATTAAAAAAAAAAAAAAAATCAAACAAAAATAACCCTCATGTTTGCTGAGAAAGAGCAAGCCGTCAAAACCAAATTTACAGTATTACACATCAATTAGGACAATGTACTATACGGTACATGAATTTAAAAAAGAATCAATGCTTTTTTTTTTCCTTAAAATAGATTTAGCTCCACATGAGGTTGAAAGTGAGTTTGTCAGACAGGGTGCCTTTTGTCTCCTCTCTGCTTAAAATAAGTAGTGAAAAGCAGTAGCAACATTTTTTTTTTTTTTCAGTATAGGCAGGTATCACATAGCTTTCTCAGTTTTTAACAAAAGGGTAAACTGTGAAGTTAACTTCACAGCAGGAACCAATCCCTTTGCAAGTGTATTTGCTAGAAACGGAAAAACAAAGTCGTGAGCAATACTACTAATACACTGCTTACGCAGAATATAAAAACAAATTCTGAGATTAAGTACTCTGTAAAAACCCCTTCTGCAAAAACACCCAAACAAAGCCAGCCAGTGAGACCTCTGCTGAACAATCTAGATTTAACAGTACAGACAGAACTGATAAACCAGCAGAGTAAGTGGGGCATTTTCTCAGGCAAGCAGCTGATACCATCAGCAACTTCAGCCTGAATCTGAACCGAGCTCAGCGCTCACGCTTCAAGTGAACAAGCTCGCCTGAAGTCTGGAGCGCTTTACCAGGGAAACAGTAAGCTCTGAGAGTTCACAAATGCTCTGACACCTTACACTGTATACAGGGGATGTGAAAGACGCTTAGCGCTTCTGGAAGAGGCAGTCATAGGTGTTGTGGGCAATGCAAAATCATACATGACGTATTACACGTGCAGTGAATCCCCAGAGAAATATGACCTCTGTTCTTAAAAGGGTATTCCAGAGGAACGTGCACATCTTCACAGAAAACTGTTAAAAGTAAGAATTTAACATACGCAATTAAATTTAGCCTTTGCAACGGCAGGGCTTCTGTTTGCTCTCAAGCTTCCTAAAAGTGGTCTCCATATTTTAACTCTCTCTCCACTGCTTCAGGAGTAGAAAATTCATTGAACTTTAATTTTACTTTGCTTTGGAACAAGTGGTTTAATCCCTTCGATGGGCTGCTTCGAACTGACTGTGATTTCTTCAAACGGAGACAGACAAATTACCATGATAAGTACAGAAATACAATTACCCATCACAAACCCTTCCTGCAGCCCAGCTGTACAAATGCAAAACACGGCTCTCAACAGTTTGTTTCCAGATGGGCTATGACGGTATAAACATAACTTGACCTCACCAGGACTAGTTGCTTTTGTGTAGCTGTTACACATTGTTTAGAGATTTTGTACAGATAGGTTTTGGCTTGTTAACTTTAATAATCAGCGCTCAAAGTGCAAAAATGTTACACAGCAAGCGCTGTGCTGTTTTCATACATTATTTTTCAAGAAAGAAAAAATGTATTGGGTATCTCAAACGCCAATTTTGTAACTAGAGACCTAAAGAAAAACCCCCACCAGCACCGAAGTGGTTGGCATATAGTTACTTAGGAGATCACTTGAAAGCCTGATTTTTATTTTTCGTAAGCTCATTTAGCACTGTGCGGGACACGTTAAGAGGTCACCCAGACACAGTCTGCGTAACATTTAATTTCTTAAAATTCGGCTGCTACCCTGGGGTGCGAAAGAGCTCCAATCAATGCAACGCTCAGGCCAGACCGCGAAAACACAAAGCTTCGCCAAATCCCCTGGAAGTCGACCAGCACCGAGCTGTGAGAAAAGGAGAACGCTCCCATGCGGAAAACCGTCAGGCGAGGGAGAGGGAGAGCCCGGCGGAGCCAGGGGAGCCGGGCCGGGAGCGGTTCCCGCCCGGCGCCCCCCAGCCCCTCGCCCCGCCAGCCCGGCACCGCAGAGCCTTCCCGCCGCGGGCGTTACGCAACGGCACCGCGACCTTGCGGGGCACTTCGGAGCCTTTTTCGGGGAGGGACGTGAGAGCAGCATCACACACACACCCCCCCCCCCCCCCCGCCATCCTCACCATCACCACCAACGCCCCCCACACACACATACACAAGCCCCCGCGCCGGCTGGCGGGACCCCGCGCCCGGGACGCGACGGAGGAGGGAGGGAGGAAGGGAGGGAGGGGTCGCGGCGGGGAGAAGCCGCCCCCGGCCGAGCGGCCGGAGGGAGCGGGGCCACGGAGCGCCGCGACCCGAGCGCGCAAACTTTGGCGGCCGCGCTCCGTCCCAGGCGGGAAGGGGGAAGCCCCGGGGCTGGGGGGATCGGGCTGGCGCGTTGGTATTTCTACCTGCGACACCAGCGGCACCAGCGTCTGCTCCACCGAGCGCGTGCGGATCTCCAGCCCCGCGTCCGCGCCCAGCCCCGACGAGGACGACGAGGAGACGCCGCTGCTGCTGCACGGGGACGTGGCCATGGCGGGGAGCCGGCCGGGACCCCGACCGCCGCCGCCAACCCCGCTCCCTCCCGGCCAACTCCGCTGCGCTCCCGCCCCCTCCCCGCCCCCCGCCGCGCCCCTCCCCCGCCCGCCGGGGCACCGCCGGGGCGCCGGGCGATGCCGCGCGCGCGCGCTCAGCCCCCCTCGCGGCCCCTTCCACGCCCCTCGGGACGGGATTTAAAGGGGCAGCGCCCCTGTCCCCGCCCCACGCCCCGCGGCGGCGCCTCTCGCCGCGCCCGCTTTTTCCGCGCCTCGTTGGGCGCGCGCAGCCCCTATTCCGCCCGTCCCCCCCAAATCGTCGTCGTACCCCCCCGACCATCCCAGAGCCGGCGGAGGAGGAAAAGCGGGAGCGGTCCCCGCCGCCAGCCGCTCCCGCCGAGGCGGGCGGAGGGTCCCTGCCCCGGCGGGGAAGGCAGGCTTAGGCGGTGGCGGAGGCGCTCGGCTGGCCCCAAGGGAACAGGAGCCCGGGCCGGTAACGGGCCTCGGGCTGGAGCGGCACCGGCTGGCGCGAACCCGAGAAGGGGGGTCGCTGCCGGGGAAGGCGGGGGGGAGGCAGCCGGGCAGCCGCGCTCCCCTCGAGCAGTGTTGAAATCACGACTCGCGTACTTATAGCGTCTGGGAGGCCCGATGAGCTGTCTTGAGCTCAGCTCCATCGGCTTTTCTTAGCAGCCTCCCCGGGAAGGGGGGGAAACTGCCTCCCACCCGCCAGTGATTTGTGCTCCGTACCTGGCACGCTGGCTGCTCTCCGAGAACAGCTATCGTGTGTATCTCCTGCCCAGCTTTACAGCTGAAGCAGACTATCTATGATGGATCTAGCAAGAAGGCGGCAAAAGGCATTTCAGAAGCAAAAAAAAAGTGTTTTCCTTTGGTTTCGGAGTGGGCTAAACTCACTTGCTCACTTCCGTCTGTAACCTGTATTCAAGAAGTATCAACGCTTACTCGTCTCACTCGGCTGTATGTGTTTGATACGGCTGATTCTTCTACAGGCTTGTCTACGCAAAGTTGTAGAGACACAAGGGAGCCCTTCTGGCCGTGATCCAAACAGGCCAAAGCAGCCCAGCGCAGAGCTGGGGTACCTCGGGGCAGCGCTGTGCGTGGGCCAACACGACTTTAGGAGGGTCCGGGCTAGTAACCCGCTCTCACATGGCTGCTTAGTTTCCCGGTCAGAACTGATGGTTTGTGTTTGCTCAGCTCTCGGGCAACACAACTCCGTGAACGTGTCTTTGGCTTTTTTACATTGTTAGATCAAGGACTTTGTATCATTTTCTGTCTTCAAGATTTCTGACCCCTTTTGCGCAAAGCATCTTTTGTGTAATTTTGAAACCTAGACATAAGACAAAGGACAGCATTGGTTGTCCTTTGGAGTCCTATGGAGTTACCCATATTTATTAAAAAAGAAAATTGCCAGAACTGCAAGTATAACCCTAGATAACGATATGACCCTGTTCCTAGCTCTTCAGGAAATTGGTTTCCAACATGTTCTCATATTTTATAAAATGACATCTTATATAACATCAAGTGTTACAGGAGACAACTGAAGACTTAAATCTGCCATCGTACAAAAACATCTAAATGATGGTGTGGAGTTGCAATAATAAATGCTAGTCATGCTTGATCAAAATGATTTAGAGCACATGAGATTTCTTGGGGTTTTCCTCCCAAAATATTCATTTTCTTACAACATCTTTCATTCTTTTTCAGCTTATTTGTTTTCCCCTTACTTTTCAATATCCAGATTCTAAGCCCTTGGCAACAGTTGTTTTCTTCTTTGTTTTGGTAGAGTAACAAGGTCAGGTGTGGTTGGAGCCTTCCCAGGACTGTACACTGGTACAGGAGACTTCTGGATCATACGAGCTGAAGCATACACCAAAGTGTCAGTAATACTGGAGAGAGAGAAGTGCATGCCTTTGCCCTCTTTCCCCTGCCCCTTCTTCCTTCCGAATTGTTAATACCCACTCATTGACTATTTTTTTGGATATTACCATAATATAAATTATCTAAGTCATCAACATCTACAGATACGAATCTACGATTCACATCAGAAATGAACTAGAAGCACATGCACACGTGGTTTATAATTTGATGTGCTCAGCCAAGTCTGCATCACTTAATTTCATAGACAGCTGCCTGTCTTCTTCGATGCAAGAATGGATCGGACTTCTCAGGGATGGCTTTTTCTGATCCAAAGCATAGTTAGTAGCAGAGGTTGATGATGAATTTTGATGATTTTAACTTCACATGGAAAAAGAAAACAAGTTTGGCATAAAAGATGTTGCCAAAAATCACAGTTTAAAAATAATTTTCTACAGATTGGACAAATGGTGGGAACTTTGCAATGCCTTTCTGCAGACAGAAGTCTTATTCCCAACCTACCACTCTCTTTTCCTGCTTTCATTTTGTTTTCACTAGACAAGCAGCATTAGTGGGTGGTGCTAGTGACAACACTGTCTAGTTCTCCCACTTCTCTTCTTCAGGTGCTTCCAGTTTAAACACGGAAACCGCATGCTCAACTTCTGGGTCCTGTGCTGGGCAAACAGAATGTGTTGTGATGGTTTTAATTTAACACAATTGAAAAGCTCTAGCAGGCTGCAGACTAACCTCTTTGAAGACACCTTGAGGAGATCTTCAAACATGATAGCCGGGAGCTTAGTTGTGCTTTTTAATTACGTTAAGATAATTTGAATGAGCCAGTGTGATAGATTGCAACCACACCTTTGGCATGCCAACACATACTTCTGAGGCAGCACTCTAAATGTGCAATACACAGCACTAGAATATTTTACATGCTGTCATTTTCAGCTCATGTGATGGGTTTGGGAAAGCAATAGCCCATCACCCCAAAAAGAATGTCCCCCATGCCTGTAGAATGCAAGGACCACTGGCCATGGCAGTCTCTAGACAGCCACCACTGTTTAGCTCTGTCTTGCATCTGAATATCATTTGAAGTACAAGGATGAGTAATGCCTAATGGACTATATTTCTAACTTCATAACTTTGTCAGTGGTCAAGGGGAAGGAAGTGATTCATATCCTTGTAGCATTATAAACATGTCAATCTGTTCCTCCTCATATTGCTTCCAGACTTCACTCAAAGATGTGACACCTGCTGCTTTCTGTCCGTGTTCTCCCACAAGCTTGGGTTCTGTGACAAGTTCCCACACAGAAGGTGAACCAGTTTTCCCTCATCTAGCTCCTCACCCTTGTCTTTCCAATTTGAAGCACCTTTTGTAGGAGAAAACAGTACTATTCAGCACAGCGCCATGCCAAAATTCTCAGACTTTAAACTAATGTCCCACACACCCTGACAGTGACAGTGCTTCTGAGAAGGACGGCTGTTTTGAGTCTTAATGCATAGTTAGGCCTCTGACCATGGATGTGGCCTCTTAGCTTTGATGGGAATCATGTGAAATGTACTAATGAGTAGACACGTGTTATTCTACCTGCACCACAGCTTGTCTGAAGAGGCTGTCAGTCAGCCTCAGTTTGATAGACTAGCTAGCACCTGCTCTTACCTTCCAGCTAAAATGTGTATGTTCCCTAGTCTGTTTAAAGCAAAACAAGGTGGGTAACACTTAAACAATTTAAATAACGTTTTCGCTAATCTGGTCATTTTGACTGGCATAAGGTCAGTGAGAGGAGAGAAACCTTTTCCACGGGAAGAAACCTTGTGTCTAACCCTCAGGAAACAGGTTGTTATAGTTATTGCGTATGTGCTTTTGAGGCACATGCAGCAAAGCAGATGCAATTTAACCAGTCAACTGTGAAGAGAAGACCAACGGTTTCTGTCCACAAAGAGTAGTTGGTCTAGGAAACATGAACTTCAGGGAGAACAAGAAAATGCTGGTAGAGGCCAGCTGATGGGATCAGAGGGCTTTTCAGTGAGTTTTGATAATGAGCACTTTTCCATGCATGTTTATAATGAAGCAGATAAGACATAGGAATTATCTAAAATAATAACAGTTTGAGGATGAATTCCAAGAGTGGGTAATTGCTCTTTATCCTCCCATAGAGAGCATCCCAAATATCTGGGGCTGAGAGGAAGCCGTGCCTCTGTTGCTTCCTTATCTCCCAGCTGCAGTCTGGAAAGCAGAGCTGAGTGGGCTAAGTGTCAGATTGCTCCTTTTCTCTTTTCTACAGGTGAGATTAAAGTTAGAGCAGTGTGGGAGGGGAAAGCACATCAATCATCTTTCCAGGTGAAATTTAGAAATCCACTCTAAGATTAAACTTTTCCTTTGATTACCTCCAGTTTCCTCTAAAACTTGACAAAGTCATATTTCTTTTTGTTTCAGTGGGGATGTTTTGCAGGCAACTTGTGAAATCAGTAATTTTAAAGATGACTAAAAATTTTAGGCTTTTGAGAAGTGTCAAAAGATGGGAGGCAAGCATTGCTTGAAAGATCTAAATTCTGATTATGTCTAACGTCTTATTATTAGTGGTTATTAACTCCAACATATGCTACACTTCTTTATAAAACTAAACAATCTTTTATGTTTACTTCATACCCCATGGTAAAATACTTCACTTTACAAAGATAACATTACTTTTTCTACATAGAGAACATTTTATGTGACTACACTGACTATTTTTGCCATTTTGTGAATTACTAGTTCCACAATGGGATTGCAACAGTTATTACAGGAACTACGAAGATGAGAGAGATGTAAAAATTATGTATAGACATATCCAAAGGATTACAGCTAGTGTCTATTTTTATTCTCAATGTTTATCCAGAATGCCTGTGTGCCTATACAGCCAGAGGATGATTTCAAGCAGTGACTCCCTTTGAGTTTACAAGGTGGTAGTTGTCAAAATCTTCAGCAAGCAACAGCTATTTGTCCGTGCTACCAAATGATGTACTTCTCCAAAACACTTCTGTTCCCTATGACTGTCACAGAGAAAATGAAGAACCTCATTTGGATGGTCAGATATTGACCATGAACTGTATTCCTGTGTGGTTCTCCTACAGGTGATTGTCTCAGAATGACTTCTTTTAATTTCCAGAAGAAATGACATATCTTTGTTTAGAAAAAAAAAAAAAAAAGTGAAATTAGGGAAAAAAGGGCATTTATCAAAAGTGAATATTCTTACTGTTGTTTTGCTGAGAAGATCCTGGCTGGCTCACAATGGTGAAATTTAATGACATGTATGTAAATGGGATAGAACAGTCAGAAAAATGCCTTTTGTAGTCTCTGTAACAGTTTGCCTAAATTTAGCTGAAGAATAGATGTCTGAAAACTGGGGGTTTTGGATGGAGTTTGTAGAATTTATTCAGAAACTAACAATTAAATTTTCAGAAACCTATATTAAGTGAGACTCCTTTTGAGAGTCTAGTGTAGGGGCCAAATGTAAGGAGTAGGAATAAAGGAGAAATGGGCAGGCTGAAGGAGGGCACAGCAACTGATGTGAGAATAAGGGCCAGGCTGCGAGGGAGACACGTAGGAGGAAGCAAGTACTGTGCTAGGCAGAGATTTCAGTGTTCTCCAGCTGCAGGAACTACCTTCACAAGGTCTTGTCTGTGTGACAGGCAGGGACTTGTGGCTTTTACACAGGTACAACGTCCTGCAGGAGAAGCTGAAGCTGTTCTGTAATTGAGACTGGTATTTTTTCCTTTGTTTAGAGTTTCCTTGTCCTTTAATAAATATTACTGGTGTATGGACATATCCTAACACTTACTGACGTGAGTGTGACAACTTTTGGAGGTGAAAAGTCTCATCAGTTCAGCTTCAGCATGAATTTAGCCTTATTTCAAAAGGTACACCTCAAAAATACAGTTTCATCTTGAACTGCTAGTAGGAATTAACATGCAGTTTTATAAGATCATACCCTAGGAATGGTAGAGTACAGGACCCTTTTCAGACTAACACTGTATAGATTTATCAATGAGTTAATATATTCTTCAAAACTCTCAGTGCTGCTGTAATGTATCAGGCAGAATTAACTCCTATATGATCAGTTCTTAGATGCTAAGCAATAATTTGTGCTTTTTTTCCTTGCACTCTGTGAAGTTCCTATTTCGTACATATATATATATATATTTAAAGGACTATGTGTAAAGCTTATGCATTACATCTAGGACCCTGCTCTAAACAGGAGCTGGCACGCTAGTTTTAGAAGAAGACATGAGCAGCTTCACACTATGCAGATACACGATAATCATCCCTCATGAAAGTGTTAAACTGACCTGTAGTTGGGGATGGGATTAAGCTTTGATGCCAAATATTTTACCTCTTTCAAATCCTCTATCACTGTGGCACTGAGTGTTTTGGGCTTTTTTAACCATTCCTGTGGGTTATAAAATAAATATGGAGGATTAAAGGTTTGAAGAAATCTCTAGCCTGCAAAATCTTTAAGAGCATTTGCCACCTAGCAACAGCAGGAACGTGTGTCTCCTTCGAACAATCTGCAATTGTGTGACTCAGAAGAAACCTCCACAGTGTTTATAACTGCAATTGTAACTTATGTAGGAAGGGAAAATGCAGCAAAAGGCTCTGGTTACATCACTGACAAAAGGTTTTCATTACCATAAGAAGTCCCTAACAGGGTGACAAATAATCAAGATTAAAAAGAATGTGTGAGACCAGCAGAAAGGGAAACAATGACGTTCCTATTATAGCTGTGGCCTTTACAATAAATGATATGTCAGCTTTTTCATTTTGAATTGTGCTGAATAACTTAGTGATTTTAATTCATCAGCAAATGAATACTTAGATTAGAAGCTGTTTTCAAATTTGCATTTGCTAGCTTAGTCATGCAATAAATACCTCATTCTTTGAAAAGTGAATTATCTGTGTATTCTTTTTAAATATACCATTTATAGATGTTAATGATTTAAAAATACTCACAGATACTCTGTTAGTTTGCACAGATACATGAGGAAAGTATGGGAATTCTGTGAGAGGAAGGGTAATGGCAACATGCGTGAGCTGTCTGACTATCAAAATGCCATTGGTCTGCATTTTGTGATGTTAATGAGACAGTAGGAAAAAAATTACATAGATGCTAAAGTGCATGGGTTCTATTTAGATTGGTCTCATGCATAAGTCTTTGCAGCATTTAAGAATACGTTTCACTGGATATCAGCTATCCCAGTTGCTCTATTTTCCTCTTTTTTTTTTTTTTTTTTTTCCTTGCCTCCTTAAAGGAAAAAAACTGGGAATATCCAAGGACACTGTGTCTTTCATACCGGCCAGACCTCCAAACTGTTGACACTTGTAAGGAGTTCTGTCCATGTGACATTGTTAAGTTAACCTGGATCTGTTCTAAAAAAAATGGACAGCTTCTAGACTTGTGGTCATAGCTTTACTTAGAATTCCCTATTAACAGGGTACTACAAAATACTTTTTTATCCAATATATGTTCTTTTAAAAACATAGGTCATCGTTTCTCAGTTAACAAAACAACTTAAACTCAGCAAAGAAATTGATAATATGCATTACTAACAAAATACTTTTAATGCTAAAATATAGACTGTATTGTTGCTAAATTAGATGACTGTACTATTTGGAGAAATCATTAGCCTAACCCCTTACAGGCAGCTGGTAGGATTCAATTCTGTTTCTGGCAGCAGGAGAGTACATGCTGGAGTATCAGAATTGGAGCAGAAAATTGTAAGTGCAGCTGAAATGGAAAGGGAAGCAGCAAGCTATTGCCAAGGGAACACAAGGATTTTTGTAATAAGTACATTCAGTGAGTTTATACTAAATATAAAAAGTTCTAGAAAACATGATGTAAATAACTGAAAATGTATAAACCTCTCTTTTTCAGTCATGTTCAATGTACTGAGTATTTCTTAGAACTTGACATTTGTACTGAATTGCCAGTGCAATACCAACCATTTTTTTGAAATATCATAATGTAGACAGGCCCTAATAGGCAAAAGTTTTCAAAGCAAAAGGAGATGTTGAGTGGAAGGAGCATGTTGACAGATCATTTTTTGCTGTACTCACTAATGGTAGTCCTTGGCAACACTTCCATTGATGTAAACTGGTGTGGTGCCAAACAAGGACTGCATGTTTAGGTATGCTCAGGACATGTTCCTCTAACAGGGACAAGTTTGCAAATCACAGGTGGAAGTCACCTCAAAGTCCAAGCTTTCTTGTTTCAGTTATTCTCTTCTAGAAATTAATCAGAACGTGAAATTGAATTTTGTGCTTTGGATAAGGAGAAAATAATTTCCTAATCAACCGTTTCTTTGATCCTGTTTATTTATAAAGAATGCCCAAAGTCCTACTTCTCTGAAGACAAGAGAAACCCATTGACAGGAGACACTTTGAATGTTCAGAGTTTCGTGCTTTTTGTCAGCTATTTAGCCCACAAGTGGCTTCAGGATTCTCAGGACCTCACTTAATTTCTATACCTATATATGTACCCATTTTGATTTTTTACAATACTATGCACCTTAACAGAGCAGCACAATTGGAAAAATATCACTCCATTTTAAAATAGTGTATTTTTTAAAATTTAAAATATCACAGAATAATATAAATCCATGATTACATCCTGAGGTAATTGCCCCCTACTCTACCTGTCAAGCTCAAATACTGATATGCATCGGGTAGGGAGTCTCATCCCTTTCAGCAGGAACTGTGCAACAACTGTATTTTATCTACTTCTCTGTCCTTCTCAAAAGTGATGATCAAGATGCTGAGGAAATACAGCAAATGATAATATTCTTTTAGCTCTAGCAGAGCTTGTCCTTGACTTTGAAAGACAGATGATTAAGATTTTTTTCCTAAAAAAAAAAAAAAAAAAATAAAAAAGGGCATGATAGAGACAAGACAGAAAGTGTAAATCCACATGGATTGGTGTAGCCTGGTGTCCAGGTCACATGTGTAGCATACAGAACCTGATTAAAATCCCTGCTCAGCCAGCTTTAGACCATGGTCTTGAAACTACATTCCCACTTTCTATGTGCATGTTCAGCTGTGGATGTTTCAGGGTAGTGTCTTCTTTGAAGAAGTCTCAGACAGGCTTTGTCTTCGTCCTGATACAAAACAGAAACTGCTGTGTTCCCCACAATTAATTCTTACCTAAATCTAGGAAAAAATAATAGATTCAATAGGATATTTTCAGTTTTAACATTCTACTAATGTATTTATGATTTACCACCCTTTTTATTTCAAAATAAAATTGGGACTAAAAAGTGTGATCTGGAGCAGCTCATATGTTTAGCAATGTTCCTGCAGGTTTACCTTTCATCCCAAACAAATGGTGCTGGAATCCACTTGAGGATTTAAGCATAAATCCTTCTGTTTTCACTCTACTGTTCTTTTCAATATTTGAAGATACTTTAAGACGCTTCCCCCCAACACCTTCCTAATTGAAACTGAATGCTTTTGACTTCTAAGTCATGCATCATTTTGGTTCTTCCTCTTAAAACTTTCTTAAAAAAAAGTTATATATGAATTATGAGTTTCAGAGAAAGTTCACCATTCCAAGGGCACTGTATAAAAGCATGAGCACCTGTCTTCAGACAAGGATTTTGTGTATATAGGCTGATCCCAGTAGACTTAATGTACATGATTAAATTGTACGATAGCCGTGCAGTTGTATTAGACTTACTTTTATATATATCTTATCATTACTCACTTCTAGTTAGCATTCTGCTCATTTATACCTTGAGTTTCTTACCCCTTAGATTTTTTTCCAGCTTTTACACAGCAAAATGTTCATACAATTAGAATCACCAGTTTGTCATAGTCCTCGTTTTAATACAGCAAACCTGCTTATAGTTGGTTCTGCAAAAATTGTTTGCAACCCTCTAGCAAAGAAGAATAAAACCCAACAAATTGTTTTGGTATGTTACACTTCTCCCATTAGGATTCCACTGAAGGAAGTTCTTTAGTGAGAGTCAAAATCCCTCAGACACTGGCCTAAAACTGTTGCCATGGAAGTCAGCTGTCATCTTCTGAGTCCTCTGGGTCAGGCACAGGCCAATTAATTGTGTGAATTCCTGCCTCCTATAGCCCGTCTTCTAGTAATCTCAAGCTCTATTCTTCAGAGACTGCTGAAGAATATTCTAGCTTCCTACCACCTGATAACTTTCCTTACTTATCAAGGTATCCTCTGTTCAGCACTATGGATGATCTTAGTTTTTGGCAGGCTAATGTGGAAAGATTGCTAGAAGGAATTAGGTACAGGGAACATGCACCTATTGACCCTTAGAGTATTCATAGTCGTCATGACTCTACTTTTTCCTGTGCTTCTAGCGTTGATAATGAGAGACATTTCACCCCTATTTACGCAGCTCTTTCTACATTTCTTTCCTTTCTAATGAGATGGAAGAAAACTATGGGGGGAAACAACCCTTCCCATCAGCTGCTCACTCTGAACAGTGCTGCCCATCAAGTACTCCAGTAGCTGTAGGGACTGACTTCGCCTTCTAGTGATAGATATGAGTTACGCCTCTGCTTTTCAGAGACACAGACTCTTCTAGTCAAAGATCAATGACAGTCTCTGACAGAGGGGAAGTAGATTTGCTCCCAGTAGGAAGACAATACCTTCCTCTTGTCCTCTCTTGGCAGTTTTCCTTCAGAAATGGTCATAGATTTTCCTTGGGTTTGTTTGTTTTGTTTTTTTCTTTAAGAGTTTTTCCTCTTATCCTAAGAATGCACTGAAAGCTGATCCAGCCATAGTTAGTTCTTCTTTTCTGGATTTTTTATGTGAGGATGCTGGAAGAATTGATGTATTTAATTCTCTGGCTTTTACTTTCTATAGATCCCAACCTTGAAGAGCATCCTAGGTGAGAAGTAGCAAATGGTATTATTGTCCCACAGGACCTCATACTACTCCAACAGAAGAAAGGATGAACATCATTTAGCTGAGTAGGTGTTTTAATGATTTCTAGTTGAGACATGTTGCTGTGTACACTTTTATCCTTTTCCAGTGGATGACAGACAGAATTTTGAAACTGTTAATTAAAGGGAATCTTAGAAGAATTTGTTAAGTGTTTGTTTGTGTAAGACCGTATTAAGTTCAGCCTTGGTGGAAGACAATTCAGGGAACTATGATCAAGGATAAAAAGGCTAAATTTAGCCCATTCCTGTCAATTTTCTACCTAAGGTCAAGATCCTATTGTTAATAGCTGCCTTTCTTTGTGGTAAGTCATGCAGTTTAGGTTATATCAAAAAACATCAGTATGATCCAGCATGGACATTTAAACTCTTCATACTTTTCCAACCATGAAGCTGTTAAGCACTAACCAGTTCATTGTAACCATTCAATCTTAGAAGGCATTCTTCAGCCAACTTTAATATTATTTCATGATAGAGTTTGGTATTGTCAGAGGCATGTTTAAAATCTAAGCCTGTGGGCAAAGATAGCCAAGTCTCCTCTGTTCCACAGCACAGAGGACAGGCAAGGCAGGCAGACTAAGCAGGTTTAATAGACAAAGCTTTCTTTTTAGAACAATTTCTCTAACATATTTTTCTAAGATGTAAATTGAATATACATGGAACTTTTTTATTTGCTCCAGTATAATGCCATTGCCATCTCTGACCTAGGACTTATATACTTGGGGAAAGCTGTGAATCACTAAATCTGAGATCTGAACAGGAATCTGGAATCCTATAAGAAACTAAGTTCCCAGGTACCTTATGGATATGAATCGTAATGTGTATAGGTATGTAACACATCTTAGTTCAACCAAAATAAAGAGATACTGGATTAAGTTACAATATCTAGTACGAAGTTACAAAGGTGGTTCTTCCTGAAAATGCTTTTGTATCTGAAAGACTCAGGAACTATGTATCAGTCATGATAAGGAAAACCTGAACTAGCAGTTACATAAAATGTGAAGTGTCTTTGTGCAGCAGCAGCTAGTTTGTACCAGTAATATGGTCCAGACACATGTGATATCTTAGAAAAGACTATAAAAAGCATTAGCATTGCTTGCTGACAGCCTATTATATTGTTTATAACAGCCTGATGCAATGAATATCACTTCTTTCAAATTTTTTTCCAGTGTAGTCTTTACTGGAGAACGCTAAACAACGTTTTCTTTAATTCCTTATGCTTTGCTGCTTGCTACTTGAAAGCCAAAAATTAGGCTAACATCATTGATTATAGAGTCCCTGGTAATTTCTTTTACATGGTTGAATATAGAGCTTTTATCAGATTTCTACAGTGAATATTTTCCAAACTAAATTCAGAATTATGTTCCACAAATTAATTTTATGCAAATAAATTGCAGATGGTACCATTCAAATGAATGAGCATAGAAAATAATGCATAAAATTGATGCATCAAATTAATTTAAATATCTATGGGAAAAATTTAGCCAATATGCTTTTCAACAGCTTTTGTATCCTCTCATAAAAAAATGCCAATCCCACAAACTTTTCTCGTTTGGGATTGGAGTGATGTTCTCAGATAAATATGTCGTTGCATCATGAAGTATAGCCCTGTAGCTCCTAAGCTTGTCTTCCCTATTAATGCCTCCTAAATGTAATTTTTAAAACCTCTTATTTTCTTTCATGAACTAATATGTCTAACCTGTATTTCTTCTCTGTAATTATTTTCTGTATTTTCACTGTAATCATTTTCTGTGTCATTTAACACAAGGGAATTTGAATGATTCAAACATGTACACTCTATTTTGTCATTTTAATAATATCATTTTGATAATGTCTTTATTATTTACAATATAGTTTTATGGATCCTGTCATCTAATAACGCAGTCCACAATAACCAAAAGCCTGCAGATGAAATCTCTGTACTTAGATTAGTTGTCTGATGTTTGTCACTTTTTCCACAAAATGAAATTTACCCAGTGCAACTGAAATATTAGCTGGTGCAAAAAGATTGCTGGAGGTTCTGTGCTTGTGGTGCTTCCATTCCCTGCCCT